>NW_012267232.1:8269873-8576022 GCF_000151885.1 Dipodomys ordii | reverse complement strand
GGATCATGGCATGGAAAAAAACATAGAAAATGCCAAATCTCCAGTAATTATTTTCAATTTGACAAGTATTAATTTTAGGAGATGTTCTATATAAAATGCTGTATTAAGATCTGAGAATGGTACAAAAGTGCATGCAACATTCTTGTTCCTTTTCCTTTCCCATTTCTGCCTCCCTCCCTCCCTCCCTTCTTCCCTCCCTCCCTCCCTCCCTCCCTCCCTTCCTTCCTTCCTTCCTTCCTTCCTTCCTTCTTTCCTCTCCTCTTTTCTTCCTGAAGCTCAAAGTAAAATTAGGAGAGACATATACATTGATGTTGTCAAGGGGACAGTGAAGCTAGAGTCACTAAGAATGTGGCAAAAAATGCATACTTTCTTAATCAGCCAGAAAATGTCCATATTACCTTCCATTAGGGATAGTCAGCACATTTTCTCCCTTAAGAGAAACTACAGATCCTGATGTTCCCTATGTTACTTTCCTATTTTAGAAACATTTAGAGAAGTCATATTTTACCAGAATGATTATGAGGGATTTTATCATTTGTTTCCTCTTATTAAAACATGATTAAAATTCAAAACTGCCATATACTTTGGAAAAATATAGAAATTCAGAAGAATTTTGAAAATTCAATAAATTAATTGTGAGAAAATTATAGAGAAACAATTTTGGTTAAGAGTAACTGAAAGAAAGATGTATTGGGTAACTAGAATGCACTTAGAAAGAATGATTCACTCAGTCACTAAGGAGAAAGCTACTGGGTTTAAAGAGATCAATTTAAGATGCCCAGAGTATACTTGAAACTCTACTCAATGGAATGTGGGCATTATTGAACTGTATTTTGAGCATGATTATACCGGATAAGAACATTGACAGCAATAAAAACTTAGGAAAATACAGTTAATAGAAAAACCTAAAGGTTTGAACTTCTTACCAATGCTTACTATATGCCAGGAACCATTGAATGCATAGTATCCGGTAAATTTACGCTTTACAGCAATTCAATAAGACAGGCATTAGTTTCTTTGTTTTCAAAAGAAGAAGACAGACTCAGAAAGATTCAATAATTTACCTAGCTATCACAGAGCTATTTAAAAAGAATGCTGATCTTTCTTAACTATGATATTCGAAGATAGTTTAAATAAGTTTAAATTATGTCTTTAGTATATCTTTCCTCTAATGATCTAGTTAAAGATATTCTCAGCTCTAGCTTAAATTCACAAAAGTCTCCAAGTCAATGGTTCTACATCAGTTTCTTCTCTCTAAAGCCATAGGCCTTTATGTGGATCTCTACATCATCTTTCTTAAATCTAAGCTATAATGTTATTTTGCCTTTAGGCCAAAAACAAGTAGACATATATGCGTATAGTTACACCCTTTTTATAAACTCTTAATCACAGAAAAAGAGACAAATCACTTACAGCTTGAATAGCTTTAGAAATAAAGACATTAAGTGTTATTGATCCTTGGAGCTGAATAATCTATTACTCATTCCTCTCTACAGAGAAATCATTAATTTTGTTTCATTGAAGACATTTTTATCATTCAAAGTCATGTCAGTGATCAGATGGCACATTCACAAGCCACAACTGAAGGGATAATATGGAAATGACTGTTTAGGAGCATAGGGTGGAGTTAGGAAAAGTATCAAGGTCCACAAAAGACTTTGGAATCAGTCAGGACCTCACCTCAGCCTGAAAAGAAAAGCCTGAATCTAAAAGAAATTATTCAGAGAACTTCAGACAGAAGCCATTACTTGAGTAGAACACAGACAGTGACAGAATGTGATCCCTCCAGGCAGAAGCTAGGGAAATAAACTCCCCTGCTTCTCTTGCTATAAACCTGTCTTCTTCCCCTTTACTTCACTGGCTTAGGCAAATCAGCAGCCAGCCAATACTCAGCTTGCCAAGATACAAAGTGGGGCAGATACAGGTAGAAAGAATACTGAAAGATATATGGGCAGTACAGGGCACACTCATCTGCACTTATGTGTAACAGTCTTGTCATTGACCTTACATGATCTAAATTCCAGTATATGTACATGTAAGAAGCAAGCATTGCACCTAACACTGGGCAATCAGAAATGAGTGACGTCCTATCTCTCTACCTCACTGCTAGATAATACTCTTTCCCTTCCTCTCAGGTACCATAAAATAAAAAAAATTGATAGATGGAGACATGTATAAACCATTACCAACAATAAATAACTTCTTGTACAAAGACCAAGTGAATCCACTTGTTTTCCAGAACTATCTTTATTTACAATACAGTATAGAAAGCAAATTTCTATACAAGATAGAAGGACATACAAATACCAACGTGTGTGTGTGTGTGTGTCTGTGTGTCTGTGTGTGTCTATGTGTGTGTATGGGAGGAGAGTTGAATGTTTTTAAATATGCCTCATTTTATGTTTTTTTTAATTGTGAAAATACTGTACAGAGGGGTTACAATTACATGAGTACATTTCTTATCAAGCATTGTTGCCTCCTCCTTTGTTTCCCCTTCCCATACCTTCCCATCTCCCCCAAACCCTCCTGGCACCCCCCCACCAAAAAATTCATATGGAACAATAAAAAACCCCAAATAGCAAAAATGATCCTTAACAGAAAGAACAGTGCTGGAGGAATATCAATACCAACTTACAAACTCTACTATAAAGCCATAGTAATCAAAACAGTTTGCTGCTACTGGCACAAGAACAGACCTCAGGACCAATGGAGTAGAATTGAAAATCCAGAAATGAACCTACAGACCAATAGCCATCTAATCTTCAATAAGGGAGCTAAAAAATAGAATGGAAGAAAGACAGTCTCTTCAGTAAACAGTGCTGGCAAAATTGGTTAATCACTTGTAGAAAACTAAAACTAGATCCTCATTTTATGTTTCACTCAAAATTTTTCATTTAAAGTTCATAAGACTGGAGAAGGTATATCATATTTATTTACATACAAGAATCAAAAAAACTTGGAGACAATGTGAGTAGAAAAAGTTTACATATTAAGGAAAAGGAGAAATTACAGTGCCAATTAAAAGAGTATAATACTTAGACCCAGAAAGTTTACTATCTGCCACTGCTGAATCACAGAAGCAATGTACTATTATATATTTTGTTTGGGGGAAACAAATAAAAACAAAGCCTACTCTATGATAATTTTAGATTCATGCTCTAGAAGCCATTTCATGATCAAAGGACTCAGGTGAATATTTATGTATCACTTGACTTCTGCATAATTTGTGTGAATGAATCAATCCACAGTAGACAGAAGGGGATAAATTGAACCATTCTCTGGAAGAAAAAGTGGATTTAGACCCTCAATTCCTGACAAAATAAAAGCGATTTTCTTCTCCACATAGGTTTGTCACCCACTATGTAATGCTATATTTCCCCAAACCTAGAGAAACCTTAATAATTATCTAAGGCTAGAAGAAGAAAAGAAATGTTAGAAAAGAAAACTACATATTACAGATCTATTGTTCCCCTTTCAGGGTACACGACCAAAATGTACTCTAATAGCATGATGTATTAAGATAGAAGACTACATTTTACAGTGTTCACATTTTAAGCACTCTAAGATAAGACACCATTCACAACATTCTCACAGCCTGTACTCCTGGAACAAATTGGCAAGTGTGATTTCCTAGCTCTGTCTGGAAGAAACCATATCCTTCATGTGTATGTCCAGCAGATTGGATTTTTGTTTATTGTTTTTGTTTTCATTTTTTCAGGTATTGAATGTGGAGGCAAAAAACAACCTTCAGGAAAAAAATGGCTTCTTTTTTTCACAAAACATTTTACTGGAATAAATTCACATAATACATAAGAGACAATAGAAATAAAGCAAACCACATATTTTTGGAAAGATAAGCCATGCATTCTTTGTTATAACCTGCTGCCCAAGAACCAACTAGGACTGATTGTGAAATTTGTATTTTGGAAGCTATTGTAACCTCAGATTCATAGTAACATTCTGTGAATCTCATGTTATTATTACCATTATTATTATTATTATCATCATCATCATCATCATAATCCTTATTATTTTGTCCCAATCTTAGTGCTTGAAGATCTGGGCACTGTCCTTGGGCTTTAAAAACATTTATTGTTGCTGTAGGTCTTCAAAGATAGCACTCTACTACTTGAGCAATAGCTCCACTTCTGGCTCTTTTTTTGTGGTCAACTGGAGATAAGAATCTCATGGACTTTCCTGCTCAGGTTGCCTTTGGACATCCATCCTTAGATCTCAGCCTTCTTAATTGCTAGGATTGCAGGCATGAATTGCCGGTGCCTGGCTTGATTCTCACATTGTTGATAAATAAAATGCAGCAGTGTTAGCAAAAGTTGTGGACCTAATTGCTCAAATACATAGAAGTAACAGATTAGTAAGCTGATCTGTATTCTGATACTTTTATTTTATAAACAAGTGAGCAAAATTTCAGCACCTAGGATCACATAACCAAGTTTTGCCTGTAGTCATCTACAACTAAGCATGTTTTAGAAACCATAGAGACAGGGAGGTGAACTTTGATGAGAGCCAGAAGGGATTGGCTACTGTGTGAAAAGGAGAAAATGAGTGGCTCATTTACAGCATTTTAGGTGGTGGCTGCCAGATAGGAATCATCACTAGTACATTGCCTCTCTTTTTAAAGAAAAAGAAAAAAATGTATGTACAGTTCATATATTAATCGTGTATTCCCACATGAATTTCACTCAAGATTTAAGGCTCTTTACTAAGGCTCTAAGTTAGCACATTTACTAAGCTAAACTTCACTAAGCCAAAACAAAGCAATTCATTCTTTTCCATATCCACCAGCAAACAAAAACAAATATGCAGCATATTAAGATTCACAAAAGGTTTTTCGAAGAAGTCATGTCCCTTTTCACATTCAAACTATGTGTCTTGAAGTGATGATGCAGTTTAAACCTTTCTATTGGACAATATTTTTCACATTCCCTGTTTATCTAAATTTAAACATCTTCAAAAAACTTAAATCAACTTCTGTGAAAAAAAAATCACCCACACATATGAACTGATATATCTGTGTTTTTGTGATGTCTAGAACTGTAGAAACTGTCCAGCCTTATTGACTTCACACTGAGTTGTTTGCTATTCTCAGTATTTAAAAACCCATTTATTCAAAATAGGTCTCCTGATCCAGAAAGTTTTTTATGACTAAACTTGGTGAATTACTGTAGCAGCTCATGAAATATTTCATTAAAAATGAATGAAAAATACTATGTAACTACGAATGTTCCTTTCAAAATTAGGGAAAACTCATTTTTTATGAAAATGCTCACCTTTTAAGAGGGAAGGAACCACTTCTTCAATCAAATGTTGAGATTAGAGAGAAAAAATGCAATTTTCTATATTTAACTCTGAGTGCTTTGATGTGAAGAAGGAAAAAATTCAACAGAAAAATTACTATATATGTCATTATGCCAAGGAACAGAAAAGTACTAAAATAAAACGAATATTGCAGGAACCAGGACTTTAGTCTATACATATATAGCCTCGTTTAGAAATACAGAAATATGGATAACAGTTCTTTTACATAGCAATGCTTGTTTTAACACATATACCTCTCAAAATCTCCTACTCTCTCAAAGAGTACTTTATGCAAATACACTTCTTTTTCTCTCAAATCAGTAGATATTTCTTCTGGACTATTTTAATACTTGTCTGGAAAGTTACCTGCCAGCTTGTTTTTTTAGGAACAGATTAATCTAATAAGAGTACAGGACAGGGAGGATTATTAGATAATGTGATAATGGGATTAGTAAACTATTGTCTTTTGAACTCACTCATTAGTTTAACTATGTCCCTGGAAACTTTGCAGGGAGTGATTAGATTTTTCCATTAGTTTACTTTCACTTCTAAATTGCATATAATTTAAAGGGAATACATTTTTCTAACAGTGGGCCACAGATATGTGGTCTAAAGGAAAGAAAATAAAACTACTTTCACTTAGTATCAGCATAAAGAAGTCATTACAATTTACCCAGGAAGACAAAACAAGAAGAAAATCTGTTATTTTCATGTGCAATAATAATTTTAAAAACTTCCAAACGATTTCAAATGTGCTTAAAATAAAAAAGACAATTCTAAGTTTGGTGATATTTTCAAGTCCATTAGTAGAACTATGTACTCCTGTAAAAGATGATCATATTCATTAAGCTCTGATTCTCTCTACTGAAAACCTAAATGGTAGTCATGTTTGATGTCTCCCTGAAGGGCCCAGATTCTGTAATTAGCAATTGGTTTACAATCAGAAACAAGCCAAGTGACCACTGGCCCTACTCCAATCACTCCTGGCATGATGGTAGCAAATACAAATATGCTAGTTATTCAAAAAAAATCACCAAAACATTATAGGAAAAAAATCAATTTGAGTTCTCTAAATGTGCCAATACCTGACTGGGAAAACTATGTCTCTCCATACAATGCAGTTAAGTGACATGTTTCATCATTACCAAGATCTACTTTAAAAAGAATTTGTAATTTTTTCCAAGACAAGAAACATAGGTTCCATGGTTTCCCTTATTTGCAATAACTAGTATATGTCTGAGACAAGCAGAAATGGTCAGATAAGTTGATGTTAGGTGAAATTAACCCCAAGATAAGGACTCAAAGGATTTTTCTTTCTTGTGATTGTTTCTAACATATTTATAAGATATTTCTTTTTTGCTTTGTATGTCCCTCCCCCATGGTATAACCCCTGTTTTCAGTGTATTTGATGTCGGTATAATTTGTGGAGGGGAAGGGAAACAACAAATTGTTTAAATAGTGATACAGGTGGACCCACTGCAATGATGAGATGTACAAGACGTTATGTCGAAAAACAAACTTTACAACTTTGGCATGGGGAGGGGAAAGGGGAGACAGGAGGTGGAAGATGGGAAAGGATGGGAAGGGGAAAGAAACGAGCAGGCAACAATGCTTGATAAGAAATGTACTCATTACCTTGCTCATGTAATTTGTAACCCTTCTGTATGGTATTTTAACAATAAAAGAAAAAATTTGTAAAGTGCTTGAATAGAAATTGAGATTGAGCAATAAGAAAATTCAATGTTAATGTAAAATATATTCTATAACTTCACTTGATTTAAGTTTAAAATAAAAATAAATGAATAATCAATTTTAATTTGAAAGCCTTGTAAAATTTTCTAAATTACCACAATAATATAGAACTTATATTATTTCCCAATACTTTTGAATTAATTTATGTGTTAATATAGTGCATCTAATATGTGTTATAATTTGAATAGTCTATCATCCATACTCTATTATAAATTTCCACAAATATCAAAATTTCTTAATGAAATAGTCTAATTTTATTTGCTTGAATAACATGGACTTTTACTTTAGAAACACAGTACTTACTGTGTGTCTGTGGTTCTTGCCTGTAATCCTGTCTACTCTGGAGACTAAGACTTGGAAGATCATGATTCAAAGCAGACTTTGGAAGAAAAGTTCAGGAGACTACATTTTCAATTATTCAGCAATCCAGGCTGAAGATACAGCTCAATTGGTAAAATCACCAGCTGATCAAACAAGCTGAGTGAGTGTGAGGCCTTGAGTTCAAATATAATATTGGCAAAAAAATTAAATTAGTATACATTTTGCAAGTTCTAACTATAGATCTAGTACTATTAGTCAGAAACAGTAATAAAACTTTCATTCCCATTCCTCCAAATCTCTAATTTCTGCCTTGTTCAGACATGTACAAATTCAATGTCTCATTCAACAAAAAGAAAATGACTTCAGATTAAATGTTTCTGTTTAATGAGTAATATTAACTTGACAAATCAATAAAATAGTAACATATCCTGATCATCCATTACCAAATACCTAATGTATTAGTAGTGGCAATACATTTTATTTGAAATGATTTCTCAATTTTTCCAGCAACAAAAAATAATACTTTAAATATTACTTTAGTATTTAGGGAATTCATAGCTATCAACAAGCTGATAATTATTAACTAACTCTATAGTGTGATTGTGACACATGATATTCAGTAGATACTACCTAATCTACAAAAGAAAGACTTTTTCCTGGATTTTCTGGTGAACTCCAAAGCATAGTCTCATTAATTAAGCACCCTTTCCCAAAATTACAATAAAGCTTTCTAGATTTGAGATACTTCAAATCTGTTTTCAAATCACATTGCATGAAAATTTGTACTCAACACAAAATTTCTTTATTTTTAATTGTGAAAATACCGTAAAGAGGGGTTACAATTACATGAGCAAGGTAATGAGTACATTTCTTATCAAGCATTGTTGCCTCCTCCTTGGTTTCCATTTCCCATCCCTTCCCATCTTCCCCACACCTCCCCTCCCACCACCACCCCCCCCAGCCAAAGTTGTAAAGTTCATTTTTCGAAATGCCATCTTGTACATCTCATTGTTGCAATGGGTCCACCTGTATCCCCATTTAAACAATTTTTTCTCTTCCCCTCCACAAATTATACCAACATCAAATACAGTGAAAACAGGGTTATACCGTGGGGGAGGGACATACAAAGCAACAAAGAAATAATCTTATAAATATGTTAGAAACAATTGCGTGAGAGAAAAAAAACATTTGAATCCTTATCTTGGGGTTCATTTCACCTAACATCAATTTTCTGACCTTTTCTGCTTGTCTCAGACATATATTAGTAATTGCAAATAAGGGAAACCATGGGACCTATGTTTCTTTGGGTCTGGCTTACTTCACTTAATATAATTTTTTCCAAGTCTTTCCATTTCCTAACAAATGGGATAATGTCATTCTTTCTGATGGAGGCATAGAACTCCATTGTGTATATATGCCACGTTTTCTTGATACATTCATCTACTGAAGGGCATCTGGGTTGGTTCCATATCTTAGCCATGGTAAATACTGCTGCAATAAGTATAGTTGTGCTGGTAGCTTTAGTATTGTCTTGTTTGTGATCTTTTGGGTAAATGCCCAAAACTGGAATTGCTGGGTCATAGGGGAGCTCTATGTGGAGTTTTTTGAGGAACCTCCATACTGCTTTCCAAAGTGGTTGAACAAGTTTACACTAGTTATTGCAAATAAGGGAAACCATGGGACCTATGTTTCTTTGGGCCTGGGTTACTTCACTTAATATAATTTTTTTCCAAGTCTTTCCATTTCCTAACAAATGGAGCAATGTCATTCTTTCTGATGGAGGCATAGAATTCTATTGTGTATATATACCGCAATTTCTTGATCCATTCATCTACTGAGTGCCATCTGGGTTGTTTCCACAAGGGAATCCTACTGCACTGTTGGTGGGAGTGTAAACTTTTCAACCACTTTGGAAAGCAGTATGGAGTTTCCTCAAAAGACTTCACATAGAGCTGCCCTATGACCCAGAAATCCAACTTTTGGGCATTTACTCCAACGATCACAAACAGGACCATACTAAAGCTACCCGCACAGCAATGTTTGTTGCAAAATTTCTTTTTCTTTACTTATTTATTGTCAAGGTGATGTACAGAGGGCTTACAGTTTCATAAGTAAGGTAATAAGTACATTTCTTGTGAAACTTGTTACCCATCCCACATTATTCTCCTACTTTTCCTCCCCCATCTCCTCATCCCCCCAAGTTGTACAGATCATTTCCAATATATTGTGTTGTGTATATTGATATTGCATTGGTTTCCCGCTTGTCCTCTGTCTCACCATTCTCTTGTTCCCCTTCTCTTCCCTAATTCAAATAAAAGTATATACAATGCCAGGTTACCACAATCAAATATAGTGACAACAGGGGATATACCATAGGGGAAAGACCATACAAAAGAAATTTTAAAAAATCACACAGTACATTGAAAACAAAGAAAAACCTGAAATTTGTATCTTTAGTGCACAAAGATTATCATGTTATTATTAAAATGTAAAGTTGTGAAGTAAGGTGGTATAACTCTGAGGTCATATTTCATTCACAGTATTTATCTTCACAGTAAAGTCACCAGAGAGCCCATACAGATCAAATTCCCTAACTGTAATAGAAAGGTAATAACATCTCACAGGACTATTCACAAGACTAACAGAATAATCTCTTCAAGTCACACAACTAAAAAATGATGGCTGAACTAAATTTTTTGTTTAAATATGTTACTCTACATTTTTTAGCATCTCAAGGAGAAAGACAATTGAAACACGGGTTTTATGTATTGCTAATTTATGCCTGGTAACTCTATAAGCAAACTAAGATTTTACTGGTAATATTCTAGGTTCACTTTGAGTATAAGGGATGCACATTATGACATGATTAATAAGCTCAGTAGGATGAAATATCAGGTACTATGACTGCTCAGAAAGATAATTCGATGTCGGATAGACAGGTCACTGTGGTAGTAGAAGCTAAGACCAGATTTGTTTTACAGTGAATGAGCAGTATTTGAGGAGTCAGTACTTAGAATCTGTTTTGCCCCCTTAACACATGAGAAGGCTGGATGACATGTTTGCTGTAGCGTGAACAAATGTAATCATTGTATTTAATGTACACTATGTAAAAAATGAACTTTGTAACTTATGGGCATGGACAGGTGGGTGAAAATGGGGGTTAATGAAGGAAGTAAGAGTGACATTGACCAAGGAGCATTATACTCATAACCTGATCTAGGGACTTGTAACCCCTTTGTATAATTCCTTAGTGGTAACAATAAAAAAGATAGCATTAAAACTTGTATTATTTATCAAACAGTAACTATGGACATAACCAAAGCAAATTCACTCTACTTATATTGTCTGATTTATTTTAACTAATTTATGATTACTACGGAAACCACTGAACATCTAACTGCTAACCTCTTAATCTCTGCAACGATGAGATGAATTGGTATAAAGCAAAACAAATGAGCAACAACAAAAAAGAAGCAGGAAGTTTCATTCTAGGACTGGATTTGAACCCAAAACCTTAGATCTAAGCTTGCTGAGCAGCAAGGATTAGAAGCCTGAGCCAGTCACCTGGGGCTACTACAAAGTCTTGATATTGATGCAAGAGTAGGTCACATGGGAAAGCAGAGTGTCTTCTATATGGTGAAAGCAGCAACCCAAAGTCCTCCTAGGGTGAATGTGTTATAGAATGGGGAACAACTGAGGGAAGAAACTATGGAAAATGACACTGTCACAGGAGATCAGACGTGTGGGGCTCCTGGTATTTCTATTCCTCTGAATAAGGTGGGAAATTAATGGATATTAACCAGTGAGTTAATAAGATGTGGCATGACATTTATAAGTATATATATATATATATATATGCATGTGTGTGCATATATACTTGTGTCATATATATGTATGTGCATGCTTACATATATATGTGTGTGTATATACACATATATATGTATATGTATACAGAGAGAGGTGGGGGGCTATTGAGCTGAGAATAGATTTTAGGGTAGAATTTGAAACAGCATCACTCAGGCTACTGTCAGTTTAACTCCAGCAAAAGATGATAGTAGGCACAACTTAAATAGAGAACACAAGAGACAGAGGGGCTGAATAAGGACATTATTTGTGGGAATTAATAGAACATGAAAATAACATGTTCAAATGTCAATAACTATTTAAGATTTTGACACAATAATGGTTAATATTGAATGAAGGGCAGACTCTCTCTGAATGTAAATCCCTATAGAGAATGAAAGGAGCACTGTTGTTACCTGAGCATATGGAGTGAGGGAACCTTGACAAACAGACAAGAAAGAATAGTAAGAGTAGAAGAATTGAAGCTGAGGAAGATTTCAGAAACTGTGCATGTAAACATTCAGGATACAGCTTTTAGACTTCACATAGAGATGCCAAGTAAAAGCCTAGAGAGATGACTACAGTGGTTTTAAGGGGAAAAATAGAATGAGAGAAATCAGCTTCAAAAATCCTCCAGCCACCTGATGATTATCACTGAGCGAGGAAATGAAAAATGGGCTGAGGCTGGGGAAGACTACAGTAGGTGGATGATACCCGTGAAAGGAAGAAATAATTGTATCCTCATGTCAATACTTTAAATAGTCTTTATTTTCATCTAGTACAAAGTTCAATTAACTTATCCTAGATCAGAAAAATAAAAAGTTTGTAATGATGAATACTATAAATTATTTTCTTTAAATGGTGGTACCACAGAGAACCACTGCCTTGATCATTTTCTTAAGGCCTAACCATTATCAGGTTTGAGGAGAGTGCTTTTATATTAATTCAATGTCTTAAAATGCTAAAAGTGCTCAGGACCTTCAGCTTAAATGTCACCTCCTCCCCCAAAGGAAACAAGTTGCCATCAAACTCTCCAACATGTCATCTTTGTTTAATACTACTCAAAAATATGCTAGGTCCTGGTGAACACACATGTAATCCTAGCTAGTCAGTAGGCTGAGATCTGAGGATCACAGTCCCAAGCCATGGGAGGCAGGAAAGGCTATGAGATTCTTATCTTCAGTAACTCACCAAAAACTTGGAATTGGAGTTGTGGCTCAACTGGTCGCATACTAGCCTTGAATGAAAAAGTGAAAAGGTAACACCCAGGTCTTGAGTTCAAGCCCCAATAATGGCACATAAACACATACAATCTAGTTTTTCCATTTGGTCAATTGTCTTCTTCTTTGCAAATATGAATGTAGAGAACATCTGTCACTTACCTGTTTTTACTCTATAGTCAGCACACTATCCATATTAGCAAGTATTCAATAAAATATATATTGTTGAGTATTTTTATTTTATTTTTCCTTTTATCCATGACGATGTGGGGAATAGAATTTATATATATATATATATACACATATATAATTTGTATATACATATATTTGTATATACATATATAATTTGTATCCTCCTTGATACAAATTTGTTTTACCACTAATAAAATTATAAATATTCCTCTTTTAAAGTATGATCCCATTAATATTTTACCTTTACCACTAGTTGTAAGTGTGATATTATATTACATTGTGTTGCTACCATTTTCACACAATTATATTTTCTACTCAGTTTTTTCATAAAAATAACGAATTTTTCAGGTTCTGGTGGCTCATGTTGTAATCCTAGCTCCTGAGGAGGCTGAGATCTGAGGATAATGGTTTGGAGCCAGTCCAGGAAGAAAATCTGAGACTATTAACTCCACTAAACCATAAAAAAAGCACCAGATTTAGGGCTGCAGTTCAAGTGGTAGAGTAAAAAAAAAAAAGCTCAGGAACAGCATCCAAGCTGAGTTCAAGCCTCAGAACACACACACACACACACACACACACACACACACACACACACACACACACAATGAAATAAAATAAGTAAAAACAGGATCAAAGAGTATGAAATATCAATGGAGTATATGTGAAGAAAGTTAGATATTTAAATTCATTTTTTAATTACAGTAATAATACTTCCAAGTATACATTACAAACACAGTCAGGAAAAGAATTGGAAACAATTCTCTTGAAGTATTTAAATTAAAAACTCATATTGTAGCTGAAGGTAGAATTAAAAATATAAACTTTTAAAAATAAGAGGTTTGATAAAATAGAACTAATAGATTATAAAAGAAAGTATTTTATATAGATAGTGATTACTGTGGCAATTAGTGGCCTTCCATTTAGATTCATAATCTACAATATTAAATGCATTATATATGGAATTATGTAGTTTTCAATAGAATATGATGAAATTTTTCCATTATTTTAGGAGTGTATTATGACAAATATCAAGGAAGCAACTATATTACTAGACAACTATTTTGTTTAAAATAAGCTTATATATAAATAACTAATATTTTAGGCCTTTTCCTGTGCATTACTTAAGTAATTGTAGAATACAAGGAAGAAATATTCTTTTAAAATTTATTTTTTAAATTTAATTTTATTGTATGGAAAGGGTGATGTCAGAGGGCTTACATTCTATAAATAAGGTAGTTACTGAATTTCTTGTGGACCAGTATTACCCCCTCCCTTGTTTTCTCCCACCTTCCCTACATTCTGACTCTCTCTGCTCCCCACTGAAGTTGTAGAGTTCATTTCCAACATAGTGTCTTGTGAGTACTGCTGCTGAACTGGTTCATCCTTTGACCTCTGTCCCACCATTTTGTTATTCCACTTTCCTTCTCCAAATCAAATAAGCATATATACAAGATACAGGGTACCAAAATCAAAAGCAATGACAATAGGGGATAAGCCAAAGGGGGTAAACTAAAGAAAAAGGAAATAACTTCATACAGCAATACAAACAAAACCTCATTTCCATATATTGGAGTTTATTTCAATTAGCATCATTTTATATGGTCATATTACATAGCTATTGGTCTATTAGGATCCTCTGCTAGGACTATCGTAGACATATATTAATTATTACAAATGAGGGAAACCATGGAGCCTATGTTACTTTGGGTTTGGCTTACTTCACTTAATATGATTTTTTTTCTAAATTTTTCCATTAAGGAGGAAATTTTCTTATAAAATTTTCTTAGAGCATTCTTCATTTTTACTTTATTTTTTCAAATAATGTAGGAAAGATGAGCTTAATTTTTAAATAGCTGTTGTAATTTTCTATTTATTACTTTTATTAACATGTCATCAAACTAGATCATTAAGATTAGAGTCAATGGGATTTCATTGTATTTGATACAGTTTGCTTTGAAGAGTTCATGCAAGTTTATGGAAATCATTTCACTGTCTACATAAAATGCTATCAATATGTAGGTCCAAGAGAATGCAATTATGGCACCAGAGAGAAGAAACAGGATGCTCACAAGACCACAAGACTATTTGGATAGAATGTTTGTTAGTAGTAACTAAGATATAATATATTCATATTATACATGAAACATACATACATTTGCTCTTGCTATTCAATGTCAACCACAAAAGAATGATAGTATCCTTACTGTTCTACACAAATTTATAGCATGATTAAATAAGCATAAAATCTGTTAAATGTCCCATAGCTTATAAAGCTTTTAAGCATTGCAAGAGAGGTGAATGTGACATATTTATTAGTTTGGGGTTTTAAAAGTTGATAGTTAAATGCTTGATTATATTATAAATGGTTTATGAAAATCTGTAAGCTCTGATACTAGTTTTAGCTATTACTCAAATTCATTGGCTTATTGCTCAAAGCAGGGAAACAAAATGTGTTCTTTTAGCTTTATCAACATGGTTTTGCTACTCAACTATTTGGTGTGCCTGTGAGCGCCATAAGTACTAGTCATTGTCTTAAAAAGAAAAGACTCCTTATTATTAACCCAGTGGGTGTGACATCTTAACCAGAAGTGATATTTTTACAGAATACTCAATATGGAGAAAAGAGTTGCTCTAGCAGATTGAAGAAGAGAGGTGAGCATATCAATCAACCTGTTAAGTAGAGTTCTGTGGCTGTATACTGTCAGATCCATGCATACCTCAAAAATCTTCCTACAATATGACATTGTCTTTGTTTAGAAAGTATGAATAGACAAATCAAGTTTCCCTGAAGCATTATAATAATTCAGAAGTTTTGTTTTTGAATATGACTACTAGATAGTATGATTTAGTCCACTAACTATGAATTATCTACAAATATGCAAAACTCCTAGTATTTTCACTCTTTAAAATTTAATGTTAAACACCATTAAGGTCATCTATTGTTATTTATTTGATGTAAAGTTCATTCCTAGTGGTTCACAGAGTTCTAATTTAGTCACAAAAGGCCCATGTTTGTAAAGTTCGTTTTTCGACATAACGTCTTGTACTTCTCATTGTTGCAATGGGTACACCTGTATCCCTATTTAAATTATTTGTTTTTTCCCTTCCCCTCCACAAATTATACCAATATCAAATACAGTGAAAACAGGGGTTATACTGTGGGGGAGGGACACACAAAGCAACAAAGAAATCATCTTATAAATATGTTAGAAAGAATTGCATGAAAGAAAAAAATCATTTGAATACTTATCTTGGGGTTCATTTTGCCTAACATCAATTTATCTGACCCTTTCTGCTTGTCTCAGACTATACAGTTATTTCAAATAAGGGAAACCGTGGGACCTATGTTTCTTTGGGCATTTTATTTCACATAAAGGTAATTGCTAGCACTAAATACATATCTTTTACAGAGGCCATTCATTTAAAACAGACTGCAATATCTTCATTTCTAACCAGTCTTCACAGTAAGGTATAAATGTCATATGCAGGGGTATATAGAGTGACTATTCTGACATGAGTAGTCAGAAAATAAAACATTTATTTTTGGATAGTTTTATTCAGTTCTAATAACACAAACAATTTCATTTAAACCTTTTAAAGGATATTTTACACACTCAAGAAAAAGCTATAAGTAATAAACACTTGAAAACAGTGTAATGCTTAAGACCCTTTGAAACTTTTATTACAGAGAAAGCAGCAATGAGACTATTTTAACATAGTGTATGAACACATAGATACATAATTAGGAATCCATATTTGTACATATCTATGTGTATGGGTGTTAGCCATACTAATATTGATATTTTAAAGTCTCAATGCATACTCTAACTTATATTGCCTAAAATAATAGAATTCTTAGTATGCACCTTCCAAAATTGGATAGAAACAATGAACTCATTTTCATCACACAATTATATAGGAGGAGGAAAGAAAAAAAAACACTGCAGTAGGGATAGCTGGCCAAACAGGAAGGGTTTCTGTACACAGTTTTTAGTTTTTAATTTTTTAAAAAATTTTAATTGAAAAAGCGATGAGCTGGGTGGTTACCGTTACATAGGTAAGACAATAAGTACATTTGTTCATAATTGCTACCCCATCTCTCTTTTTCTCCCACTAGTTTAGGATGCTCAATTTATAAGTAGTCATTTAATTTTGTCAGAACAACCAGAAATAGCTGCATCATAACTCAGTTGCAGATACCCTGGCTACCTAAACTCTCAAGACACTAATTCATAAATCAATTTGGAAATGAATATCCTACTGGCTAATTTACAGTGAGAAGTGTGACTGTCAAACCAAATGCTTTCATACCTTCCAATACAACCATTCACGAGTAAAACAACATGGAAATAAAAATTTACAGCATATTGATTGTGATTAAGATTCCAGAATAGTGGGTGATGGATGGTTGACATCAACAGTTAGTACTATTTAGTTAGGCTAGTCTGAGGAATCCATCTCAGTCACAGAGATAAACTGGTTATACCACCCAGGCTCTTTTGTAGCTGTAATTCTACCACTTGTTGTCATTCATTCATTCATTCCTTTTACCTCCCTACTACTACCCAATTCACTTTCACAATCTTGTTTTGTTCTTCTTGTTTTATTTTCCACTAGTTTCCACAAATGAGAGAAAACATGAGATATTTTTCGTTTGGGGAATGCTTATGACTAACTGTGTTTTAATTTTACTAAGTAAATCCAGTTCTAGTTTTCAAAAAGAATGAGGCAATTTATTCTTAATGTCCTAGTAAGAAATTATACTTTGTATACACACCACATTTTTTTAAATCAAAGCTATCATATAAAAAAATCTTACTGAATCTGGGAATAGCTCAGAGACAGAACTCTGGTCTCCCATATAAGAAACATGGAGTCAATCTGTCTTTTTTAAGACAAACCAACAGAGTAGATAAGCAAGTTTGCTGCCATTCTCTAAGGCCATAGGATGACAGATATCAACGATGGCCTTCTTTTCTGGACTGAGTATGAGATTGCTCCTCAGCTTGGGGAATCTCTGGCAGTTGATTATAATTGTCACTTTAAGTAAAATTTATTTGTTATTCCAGACATGTCATATATTCAGACATTCAGGATTCAATGTCCTGTTCTCCCTCTTCTGTAACAGACACAGTGTATCAGAAACAGGAGAACAGAAATACTTAATCAGTTTGCCTCTACTGATGACTGATTTCAGCTTCAGTGTGAGTGGTTACAAGTTCATTGTCACTGAATGCCTCATCCCCAAACATTTACTGCTTACAAACTGCACTTTGTTTCATTTGTTATGCTACCCCATAATGCTGTGAGTCTCCAAGTAGTTTTTACAGAACAGTTAACTGTTTCCTTTAAGTAATATAAGTGAAAATAATATTATCAAAGTGTAGACTATATTAATAATTACAGAGTAACATTATAACAAAGTACATTGAGTCTGGGCTTTTTTTTGGGGGGGCAGTCCGGTCATGGGGCCTGAACTCTGGGCCTGGACGCTGTCCCTCAGCTCTTCAGCTCAAGGCTAGCACTCTACAACTTGAGCCACAGCGCCACTTCCGGCTTTTTACTTTTTGCTTATGTGGTGCTGAGGAATTGAACCCAGGGCTTCAGGCATGCACTCTACCACAGAGCCACCCTCCTAGCCCCAAGTCTGGGCTTTTTTAAAAGGTATGATGTTCATTTACAAGCAAAATTATAGGTGCTATATAGAGTGAAGTGACTAAGCATGGGTTATTTTCTAACAAAGACAATGTGCTCATTGGTAGATAATTTCTTATTTTGAAGGTCATTTCTGATTATTTGTTGTTTATTTGATTGATTATCATCTTTATTTAGTTATACAAAGGAGTAAACATTCAACAAAGAAGCTTATGAATACTATGTATCTTGATCAATATTATCACCCATTCATTCTCCTCCATGCCTCCAAACCAACCCTTAACTCAATTTTCTTAATTCTGTAGGTTACGCATAAACTATGACTGCATTCTTACCATTTCCTCTCTTCATTCACCTAATGCTTTCCTCTTTATCCTACCCATCCCATTTTGAATCCCCATTTCCTGAAGTTTATCTTGTTGGACAGTGAGTTAACTTTTCTAAGGAATTGCATCATTTGAATTCTATGTTGCAGTTACCAGATTTCAATTAATAAATTTATGATACTTGGATACCACTCCAAAGTGTTTACATATATATTCATAAATTAATTCTAGGTTCTTTTGTGTTTCTGGGTCTGAATTACTTCACTTGACATATAGGGGAAACAAAGGAGGAGGAAACAATGCTTGATAAGAAATGTACTCATTACCTTGCCTATGTAATTGTAACCCCTCTGTATGGTATTTTCACAATAAAAAATAAAAAATAATAAAAAATAATTATACTAAAATAAAAAAAGAAACATGAAACCTAAGAAACCCCCAATAAAAATGTTTTAAAAACTTAAAAAAGAAATGTTGTCCTTTCTAATGCATAAGTAAAATTCCACTGTGTATATATATCTATATCTATATATATATATCACATTTTCTTGTTCCATTTGTCCTTTGAGGGACATAGTGGCTGATTCCACACCTTTCCTATGGTGAACAGTGCTACCGTGAATGGTCTCTCCTGTTATATATACTGGTACTCAGAGGCTAGTACCTCCCTAGCTTGTTTGCTCATTTGGCACTCTAGCACTTGAGCCATGCCTTCAGACCAACTATTTGTTGGTTATTATTTTTAGAGATGAAAGATTAGGATGGTTTCAAACCACAAACACCTCTATCTCAGACTCCTCAGTATCTACCATTATAAGAATAAGCTACAAGTGCCAGGTTTTTCTTTTCATTTTTAAATACAAAGGCAAAACAGATGCTGCATTCAATATACAGAAAACAGGACTGGGAATGTGGCTTGGTGGCAGAGTGCTTGTCTTGCATGCATGAAGTCCTGGGTTTGATTACTCATTACCACATAAACAGAAAGGCCGGAAGTGTTGCTTGCGGCTCAAGTGGTAGAGCGCTAGCCTTGAGCAAAAGAAGCTCAGGGACTGTGTTCAAACCCCAGGACCGGCAAAAAAAAAAAAATACAGAAAATAGGGAAATATTCTCAATGTAAAGTTTAGCTTACACTATCTTAGAATACATCTGGCAAAATTAGCCTTGACATAATATGATCTCTACAACTTTTGATGTTTATTTGGTTCACTTCCCCTAGGAATTATTTGACTCCTGTTATGTAGTTGCCTGTAGTTTTCACTGGGCAGCTACATGCAAATGACACACAGCTGAAGTACAGAGGACAGCAGCAAGATCCTCTGGGAGACGATCTGAGAAGGACATGGTCCTAATTTGGTTAGTTTCATAAACTGGGTCTTTTTTCTTACGTTAGGGTTTTGTTTAAACTCACGAATCAGCTTATGTGTTATATATTATCTTATTCATTGCCTACTCATCTCACATTCTGAAGATGAGAGAGGCTTAAAGCTAGAGTATAGTAAAGCTGAGATCCAAAACCAGTTTTTAGCTCTTAGTTCCTAGTTCAAGCTCTTAATTCTCTACATGCTCCCACTGAATAATAGAAAGAGGGACTAAGTCATTCCCTTCAGATGATCATTTTCAAAGCTGAGCACCAGGGCCTCCTGTCTATAATCCTAGCTATTCCACAAGGCTGAGATTGGGGTTCAAAGCCAGTCCTAGAAAACAAATCTGTGAGACTCTTCTCTCCAACGAAAGGCAGAATTAGGGTGTAACTCATGTGGTAGAATTCCAGTCTTGAGAGAAAAAACCTGGAGAGTAAGAGGCCCTGAGTTCAAGCCCTAGTATCAGCATAAAAAAAAAAAAAAAAGAAAAAGAAGGAAGAGGTTGGTAATTGGGTTTTCCATGAAAGGAAGATAATTCAGTTGTACGTGTTTTCCCCCTACAAAGAATTCCACCATGGGATATAAGATGTATGCTCTTATGAAAGAAGTTGTGAACTTGAGGAAATATTTTTCAGAAAAAAACTAGCACTTGGGCAAATAGATACTTTATTGAAGATACCCTCCAAGGCAATAAACTGTCCTAGACTCAGGCAGAAAGCAGCCTATGAATGGGTTATCAGCAGCTAAGAAAGAGCTTAATAATAAGGGGTCTGTACTGGGGTAACTAGAGAGAAGCCAATGACAGAATTAGCAATATCTAATCTTCACTCAGCCATAGAAAGGCTATGTTTTGTGGTTAGTTGAAAGAGTGGATGGTTTTACATTTGCCATGGATCAGTGTAAACCATAACATTTTGTCCAACATTGCTTACACTTACAGAGCACTACCAACCTCAGAGCATCTAGCCATAGCGTGGGAGAAGCAGGCAGCACAAATAAGGCAGAAGATGAAACCCAAGGGATTCATATCTGATCATAGAGGCCAGCTATTGAAGACACTGACTAGATTATTGAAAGATACGAGACTACTTTGAGAAAAATTTATTTCTGGTACATTTTAGGTAAAATATCATCCCATGAAAGTGAAAAAAAAAGATGTTTGACTTATTTTCTGTTATTTATTTACTTATTTTAGGACTCAGATTCCTGGACTCTACATTGTATCAGAAAGCAATATGATTGGAAGTGGAGCTGTAGCTCAAGTGGTAGAGTGCTTGCATTGAGCTGAAGAGCTGAGGGACAGGGCTCAGGCCCAGAGTCCAAGCCCCACTACTGACCAAAAAAAAAGCAATATGCTCCAAATTCTAAGCAGTAATGAATGAACTGCTGAATTTGGGATAAATTGAATACGTCTAAAGCTCAAAGCTGTACTTGTACTATTTTATAATAGCTAACTTTGATGAAAAATAAATATGTCTGTGTTCTTTCTGCTGGTATCACCAAATTACTTATCACTCACATGTTGATACTCCCATTTTCCTTCTTTCATTCTTTTTGGCCTCACCCAATTTCCTGATAGCTCCTTTTCAGCTTTATCTTGAGTTCATACAGCATAATTAACTGCCAGACTGAAAATATTTTCTCTAACAAAGAAAGCAAACCCTCAGGGACAAAAACGCTATTCCTCCTCATTATCTAAATAAAATGACATACAAATGCAACAGGAAGTTTGTTTCTTTCCTTAGAAAAAAAAGTTCAGTGTTTAAGTTATTATAATTTTGTGTTGCTCTGCTAATTGATTTGTTAAAGCTCTTCTGAACACTCTATGCTTGTTATCTCGGTGAATAGTCAAACACGGCACAATTGTATTTCAAAATGCATCAAAAAAGAAACTAGATAAGGTATATACAATGATTCAGAATTGTAAAAAGCCCTGTGTATCTAAAAATTCAACAGCCTTTCTATTGTTCAATTGAAACATGGGACTTACCAGTCTTTGGCTCACTCATTTTTCCTGAACTCTCAGAAAAACCAGGAAAGAGTACACAGCTCTAAGATAGAATCAACCACACTGCCATTGCCACTGCTTCTGAGTGCAAACAGCTGAGCATTGTTTACCCCACAATCATGCTCAACTGCCATTGTTTCCTTCACAATTTCCTTCTGCTCCTTTATCCTTGGCTATTAACACAAACATTTCTTCTATGGCATAAGAGATTTATTTTATTTCATAAAGAAGAAAGCATCTTTAGTTTGAGCAATGAGAATAAATCAAGAAATTTTCTCAATTCGATATTTTCAATGACAAATGTTTTACCTCTCATTCTATGGTTAAAAAGATGAGCCAGGTCTGTAGGTATTCTTCTATGTGAAGAACCTCCTCCCTTAATACAAAAGTTTTCTTGTCATGTTTGTCAGGCCAAACTAGAGCAAATAATAAGACTATTTTATTCTTCTGTTAGACACTAGTTTGCTGGATTAAGGAATCTTACTTAAGCCCCTAACTCCAAAGCCTTGCTCAACATTAAAAATTCTTTTCTTAATATGAGTGAAGTCTAATAACAAAAATAACAACAGAGTTCAGAATTTGGATAGACTATAGTAAGAAAAAATACAACAAATATTTAGTTATTTACCATTTGCTCATTAAAATATTTTAGTAAACTGGTCCCTTTATAACTTAATAGCCAGCAATATTCTCAAAATATTCTAACATTTTCACAAACAAAATAAGAATGTCATCTGGCTAGGACAATTATTTATTAGCCTATATAAAATGTTTTAACTCATTTTGTCTCTTTTTATGTAACTGAAATTTTGGTAGGATTATGTGAATGCATAGAGCATTCTCTTATGTTTAAAGAAGGCCAGTCTAACAAGGAAGATAGTTTAAAGGCTGTGAGATATGCAACAGATGATCATTAGTTAAATACAAAACTTACTTTCCTAACAGTCAGAAAAATAATAAAATTTGACTTTTTAATTGCATTTCAATGGAACTATAACCTGATATGTAATTCAAAAAAGGTATGAACACATATATACAATTCTGTCTATATGAATAAATATCTATAATATATACACTATAAATTAAACAGCAATTGTTGTTTTATTATGAACTATCAGAAAAACATCAGAAAAACTTAAGTAGAAGTATCTTGACATCCTTGATCTTAAAATTCAACTTGTGTCTTTGTAAGTGAAAATGAAAAATGAATGCCTATTTTTCCTTTTTCTAGATTTCTGTCTCTAAGAAATATAGAGCTCCTTGTAAGGGAGTTCAAAACCAAATTAAAAGTACAAGTAAATTCCTTTTTAATATCTATTTTTAGCCAGCACTTGGCAAAACTAGATGTCAGGAGTAGTTCTACAGTTCTGAATACTAAGTGTTCAACAGATGGGTCTCCTTAATTCAATCTCAGTCTGAAAATGACCCAACAGGAAACAAAGATGTTCTTCTAACCATTCCTTTTCTATTGAAACATACTTTGTGAGCATATTATAAATTGGGAAATAAGGCCTACATATGTACTCTATAAAGCAATGACTGCTGAAGGATTTTACAATATTGTATACATAAAGAAATATCACTGAAAAAGTATTTTTCATATTCATTTCCAAGGGAAGTCTTAAAACAATTGAACTACTTTTTAAAAAGTTACAAAGATGTTACTGGAAGCTATTTCTAGTGATTTATGGAAGACAACTCTCAACTATATATTGCGCTTACAATTTCACAGTTTAAAAACATGACATCCCTATGGGCACTTTCAATTCTCACATTGTGCTACTTGGTTCAACAATCAAATCACAAAAACTGACAATTTCTATTGCATAGGATTTTTTCCACTATAAGATGGAAGATGAATTATAATGAGGTCCAAAGAATGGTCATAAATTAGCTAAGCCAAGTAGCAAGTCTTTTATATTCTGTGGAAGTACAGTACATATTGGCTACTTGCTTTTTATTATAAACACAAACCCATTTATGATGGTATCTGAGCCCAGTCAAAAGAATTCTATTTATAATAAAGACATTAAATAAAGCATGTAACAAATTAAGTAACATAACAAATAGGTAATGTAAGTAAAAATAAGTAACATAGCTAAATAAGTTAAGGGTATAACAAAGTAAATAATGTGGAAAATATTCAATAAATAGTGGCTATTATTCTTGGCTTATGTTAGTTGTAATTAGTTGAGCACCTGAATGGCTTGTCTAATGGAACAATGCATGAAAATTTTGTACCTCTAGAACTTCAGAGTATTATTTGCTTTTCCTCTTTCTTACTTGGATTTTTTTCAGTATTGGAGTTTAAAAGCTGGGAAGCATTTTACCACTGGATCCATGCCCTGGTGATTTGTGCTTTCATCCTTTTTCACACAGGGATCTCCGTTTCCCTACACTGGCCTGCACTGTTTTCCTATTTATATTTCCTACATAGCTGAAACAAAAGACACGAACTACAAAATTCTGAGTTTTAAACATTTCCTACCATTGAAATACATGTTCCTTATGACTTTAATTTTCTTAGAACACATAATTTTATTAATTCACTCAGCAAACAGTTATTAAGCTTGGTTATTTCTGATGCTATTTTAAGCTTCAGAGCTATGATCACTGACAAAAACTGTTATTCACCTCACAAACCTACTCCATGAAGAATATAATCCAAGGGCCATTAAAGATAGAAAAACTGATATTATAAGCCGTTAAGGAAATTGATGTGGTAGAGCACCTGCCTTGCATGCATGAGGTTCTGGGTTTGATTCCTCAGCACCACATAAGCAAAAAGAAAAAAATCTGGAAGTGGCGCTGTGGCTCAAGTGGTAGAGCGCTAGCTTTGAGCTAAAGAGCTGAGGGACAGCGCTCAGGTCCAGAGTTCAGGCCCCACAACCGGACCCCCCCCCAAAAAAAAAGAAAATTGATCTTATTTAGTTAAATAAGTATTTAATGAAATATAATATACATATAATCTATTATCTACAGCTATATATAGATATCTATCCAGATATAATACCTAGATATAGATATGGATAGATAAATAAATACACATCTATATATTATCTCTCTTTATCTAGATATAGATACAGATTTAGATAAAAAAGGTATATACTGATTCACTGGAATCTCCACTGTGGCTAGTTCAAAATTGTGTAGAGAAAGGAATCCACGTAAGTGGGGACTTATAGCTCTATATAAACATGAAGGAGGATTTTAAGCAGGAAATGATAGTCAGATGATCATTTCATCCTGAAAACAAGTAAATGTAATGTATACATACAAAAGCAATGCTTTGGAGGTAGAGATATGGGTGATCTGTACTGGAGGAAATGTAGAAAATGGCAATAAGAACAGTAAAAGTGACACAGGTAACATGTTTAGATGGTAGGTTTTAAAAATTCACCATCTAACTGGCTTATGAGTGGGAAGAAGAATGTTATAAGGCCAATGGACAGGAGGAAGTCAAAATATTTGTTTTAGACTTCATCACAACACCAGAGAACACAAAAAGAAACTGGGATTTGAGACTGTGTTCATACTTAACATTTTGTGTAAGATGATTATAACACTTCAACAGAGAATACATGATAGAGATTTGATCAGGGTTAAAGATTTAGGAATTATGGACAAGCAGTAGAAATTAATTATAGCAATTAAATAACACATTGAAAATACATGACAAGAAAAGTGTTTTTTACATCATTGTGTGTAACTTGAACATGTTGTGGATATAGCATAAGATAATTCTTTAGGAAGGATTTGGTGCACACTTGTATAACAAGTAATAAGAAATCTAAGATACAAAGATGTTTCACAACCTCAAATACTAGAAAAAGACCAAGTTAAATGAGATTGGAGAAAGTCTTTTAAATTGGGCAGGGTGGCATTCAGGAGTCTGAATCAGGAAAACTAAGAATTGAAAGACAATCTGGACTACACAGTAAAACCCTCTCTGGATAAGGGTTGGGCGACTTAGAGCTTGACATCTTAACATTATCAATTCAGAATTAAGTTTTACTAAACAACATTTCAATAACTCTATTCTCAGGAAGAACCAAGTATAAAACTGTGAGCCTAGGAAAATTAATGGGAACTGGTCTCTTTCAGTATCCTACATTTTGAGTTTTTACATTGAATTATCAATTCTATTTCATTTAACCAGATTGAGCTTTTCTTGGGTTCTTATTAATATATTTCCTTATGAAGTCATTTGTGTAGAATATGTCCTAGTGATCTACATACTGATGGTAACTTTTGTGAAATGTGTCAACCTTCTAACTAAACCTTCCCAAAGATTAGCCATTTTGTTGCAAAGATCCTATCCTTACCATTTTGATGAACAAAGGTAGAATTTAGTATGAAATGCTATTAAGATATATGGGTAGAAAACACCACTTATTAATGTGCAATTACTAAAAATACCCTTTTTATGTTTTCTTTCCAAGACAAATTTCTACTTCTGGTCATCATTCATCTACAATGGAAGGAAGTTACTTGGAAATAGGTTCTGATTCCATAAAACTAGAGGCTCGTTCTGTCTTTCTGTCTCTGTCTGTACATATGGTGGTACCAAGCTTTGAACTCCGTGCATTTCCCTTGATAGGTAGGTGATTTTCTAATACTTTTATTGTAAAAACTGTACAGAGGGGTTACAGTTACATGAATAAGGTAATGAGTACATTTCCTATGAAGCATTGTTAACTCCTATGAAGCATTGTTAACTCCTTGTTTGTTTTTCCCCTAACATCCCCTTCCTCCTCACCTCCCCACCTCCACCCTCCCCACCCTAAGTTGTAAAGTGTATTTTCAACATAGTGTCTTATAGATCTCATTGTTACAAAGGGTCAACCTGTATCTTTATTTCATCTTTTTTTATTTCCCTTCCCATCTCCAAATTAGAAAAAAAAATGTATATAAAAGATGCATCAAATACAGTGATACTGGGTTATACTATGGGGAAAGAACATACAAAAGAAACAAAAAAATCACCTGGTACATTATAAATACATTATAAATACATTAAAAACAATAGCAAAAAAGATAAAACCACTAGTGTCTCTCTTTTGTGGTTAATTTCACTTAACATCATCTTATATGGTCATATGTACATAACTTTTGACCTTTTCTGCTTGTCCTAGACATATACTAGTTAATGCAAATAAGGGAAACCATGGGACCTATGTTTATTTGGGCCTGGCTTACTTCACTTAACATAATTTTTTCCAAGTCTTTCCATTACCTAACAAATGGGGTGATGTCATTCTTTCTGATGGAGGCATAGAATTCCATTGTGTGTGTGTGTATGTATATATGCATATATATACATATATATGCATATATATACATGTATACATATATACAAATGTACATATGTATATATGTAAATATATATATATATGTATATATATATATATACACACACACAAACACCACATTTTCTTGATCCACTCATCTACTGAGGACCATCTGGGTTGGTTCCATATCTTAGCTATGGTAAATAATGCTGCAATAAACATCGTTGTGCTAGTAGCTACAGTTGTTTTTGCTTTAGTTGTATTAAAAATAGGTGGTCTAGACTATGATTTTCCCAATTATGTTTCCTGAGAAGTTTTGATAAAATTATGAATTTCCATTCTAGGCTTGCTTATTGGTTGAAACCAATATATCTTACATTCTGTCCTCCAAGTAGCTAAGTTTACATATATGAGCTAAGTTTAGAGCTATGAGACACCATGGCTGGTCCATACATATTCTTAGATTAAGTTTAAATTGTTATCTTTCTGAGAAGGTTATCATCAAGAAGAATTAGTTAATAGCTATAAAAGCTCTTTGTAAATTATGTATTACTGAAGAGATATTAATGAGTCTTTTTAGTAAGGTCACTATTATAATGCTTCTTACATTTTAATATCTCCCAACCAGTTATTAAGCTTTTATAGTGGATATTTCAAGAATCCTTAAGTGATATGTTTTTATTTTTCATTGGTAATGATCTAGCAAGTAGACTGATAACACTCTGTGTATAGATTGCGCTGTGTTCCCTCAAGAGTCATATGTTGAATTCCTAACTCCCAATAACTTGTAAAGTAAATATATCTGGAGATAAAAGTTTTAAGGAGGTGATTAAGTTAGAATGAGTCTCTTAGGATAAGTTCTAATCCGATCTGAACAGGGTTTTTATAAGAAGTTGGCATCATGGACAATAATAAAGAGATTGAGATAGTAGACACTTCCCAATAATGTCCAGAAACAGATGGTGTCATTGGTTATTTCTTCTAAGCATTCAAAGAAAAATTAACACCCACTCTCTTTAAACTCTTCCAGAAATGAAGGAATAATTCCAAACTCAGTGTGTGGGGCCAGCATCATCCTAATGCCAAACCTAAAGCCATCACAAAGAAAAAACAGCTACAAGCCAATACTTCTGATAAACATAAATACAAAAATTCAAACCAAATTGAACAACACAGCAAAATATTTATAATGAATAAGCACAGTTTATTCCTAGGAAAAATTAGTTTCAACATACACAAATCAGCATAATCTACCACATTTGACATATCACTGATAAAAAGTCATCATTTTAACTATAAAAATTAATCAAAAAAGCTCAATACCCTCTCATGATAAAAATGACTATTAATTAGATGTGAAAGGAAATTTCTTGGGCCTAACCCATAGACCATATGAAATCCCAAAGCTAACTGAAATTGAGAAAAATTGAAAACTTTTCTCTAATATCCAGTAACATTGTAAGGAAACCAGTTCTCACATCTGTAATTCAACATGATACTGCAAGTACTAGCAATAACAATAGAAAAGAAATAAGAAATAACAAGCATTATGTGGCATCATCTTATAAGGAGAAAATTGTCAAGACCCAATAAAATATGTTGGAAAGAACAAACGATTTCATAAAACAAAAATCAGTTGCAAATCTTCATGCCAATAAAGTTCTATTTAAAAAGAAATCAAGTGATAAGAAATGTACTCATTGCCTTATTCATGTAACTATAATCCCTCTGTATAGCATCTTTACTATAAAATAAAATAAAGAAATCAGTGAATCATACCGATTATGACAGCATCAAAAAGAATGAAATACTTAGGAGTAAATTTAATTAAGGAAGCAAAGGATCTATATACTGAAAACAGTAAGATATTTATGAAAGAACTTGACAAGCATACAAAATGTGAAATTATATCCCATGTTCATAGATCTAAGGAATTAATATTGTTAATGTTGTCAATACTACCAATGTCATGTTCCAAAGGAATAGGATAAAGACTTAAAATCCATAAGCAATCATAAAAGACCATATTATTCAAAATAATCTTGCGAAAGCAAAACAAAGGTGGATCCATCATAGTTAATATTATAGCACACACACACACATACGTGTTGTATGTGTGTGTGTGTGTATATATATATATATATATAGTAATCAAAATCAATATTAAAAACAAACACATAAGCTGAAGTAATACATTGAAAAGCCTGGAAATAAATTCAAGCATATACCATTAACTAATTTCCAACAAGGGCATTGATATTGCATAAAATGGAAAAGACAATATCTTCAGTACATGATGCTGGGAAAACTGGACATTTACATGCAAATAAGTGAAACTGAACCCTTATTTTACACCATGTACAAAACTAAACTCAGAATGGAATAAAGACATAAATATGAGACCTGAAATTATAAACCTTCTGGAAGAAAATGTAAAAAATTCCTTGACATTGGTTTTGGCTATGAGTTTTTGACATTATATCAAAATCTCAAGCTACAAGAGCACCATAATCAAGCAGGACTCTAGCAAACCAACAAGTCTCTGCATAGCCAAGGAAACAATAATATTCAAATAAGTGAAAACATCCTGCATATTTGGAAAATTTATTTTTGTATTATATACCTGATAATGGGCTAATGTATAAAATATGTAAGAAGTACATTCAATATGAACAAGCTGAATAAAAGTGTGTAAACAGCTTGAATACACACTAAAGAAGTAAGAAAAAAATGACCCCCTCAAAAAATCAACAACATCCCTACTGTCAGAAAAAATTTAAGAACACAAAAACCATTAAAATTTGAGCTACTTTGCTAGACACTGGTGGCTCACATCTGTAATCCTAGCTACTCAGGAGGCTAAGATCTGAGGATTGCAGTTTAAAGCCAGCCCTGACAGGAAAGTCTGTGAGACTCTTATCTCTGGTAAACACTCAGAAAACGGTAAGTGGTACTGTGGCTCAAGTGGTAGAGCACTCGCCTGGAGCTGAAGAACTGAGCGAGCTGAAGAACTGAGGGACAGCACCCGGGCCCAGAGTTGAAGCCCCACGATCAACAACAACAACAAAAAAAAACAAGAACAAAAACTGAGCTACTTTATAACCCAGAAACCCCTCTTCTAGGTATCTACACAAAGGAAATGAAGCCACCCTTTTGTAGATCTATTTGTGCCCTTATATTCATTTTACTATTACAATGGCAAAGACAAAAATAACCTAAGTGACCTAACATTGATGAATAGCAAAAATAACTGTGAGGGAAAAACGATAGATTCTCTTTATCCTTTAAAAATGAAAGAGATCCTACCATTTGTGACAAATGGGTAGATATGGGAGATATTATGCTAAGTGAAATTAATGAGGCAAAGAAATAAAAATGTCCAATGTAAGGACACAATGGTTACTAGAAAAGTTGGGGAAATGTGAAGGTGTCATCAGGTAAAAACACAAAGCTTAGGATGAATAGGTCTAGAAATTAATGTTCAATATAAGTATTACAGCCAAGAACATTGCACTTTACAACAGAAATTTATTTAGAAAAAAGCTTTTTAACTGATTTTACCACAAAAAGTAACTTGACTGTGGTTATCATTTAAATTATAGTCACTTATCAAAAAATGTTATGCTAGGGATGGTGGCTCACATCTGTAATACTAGCTCTTCTCTGTCAATGCAAATAAAAATGAATGTCCAACTGCACCCCAAGAGCACCTTTATATTGAACTAACATCTAGAATTGTGAGAAAATATAAAGTTTTCTTGTTTAGTTATGGTATCATTACTCTCAAACTAATGAACTATGTCCAAAAGCAGGTGCAGAAGAAAAGAATACAGAAAAATGGTTGGTTGGAATTGTTTTTCACAATGCTAACTATAATTTATATCATTCTTCCTTATTTTGTGACAATACTGTAGAAATGAACAGTTGACCTTTGACTTCTTATCCATTCCAGTATCAGAATATGTAATGCTCATTTTTATTCTTCAGTATTGTTCATCAACTCACACAAAGCTGTAAATTGCTATAAGGATTAACTTGCAGAAAAATATTACATTTGTCTTAAGTTTTCAACAGTGTCTAGTGAGTATCACTGCTGCATTTGTTCTCCCTATATCCTACCATTTCTGTGCACCTTGCCCTCCAACAAACGGACAAGCATGCCTACAAGACAAAATGTACAGAAATCAAAAACTGTTACAAAAGAAAAGTAAAATGAAAAAGCCCAAAAACAAAACAATAAAAAGTGAGTGAAGACGTGACACTGTTCAAAAAGGAGGTGTAACAATGCTCGATAGGAAATGTACTCATTACCTTAGTCATGTAACTGTAACTGGAACCCCTCTATACAGTATCTTTACAATAAAAAAATTAAAAAGACAACGCTCTCATTACCTGACTTATGTAACTGTAATCCTTATGTATATCACCTTTACAATAACAATAAATAGTTAATTTAAAAATATGTTCCATATCTTATCTATGGCAAATAATGCTGCAATGAACATAATCATGCTGGTAGCTTTAGTGTGGTCTTGTTTGTGAACATTTGGGTAAATGCCCAAAAGTTGGCTTGCTGGGTCATAGGGGAGCTCTATGTGGAGTCTTTTGAGGAACCTGGTATAACCTCTCCTTTTACTGTTTTTGATGTTGGTATAATTTGTGAAGGGGAAGAGAAAAAACATATGGGTTAAATAGGGATACAGGTGGACCCACTGCAACAATGAGATGTACAAGTTGTTATGTCAAAAACGAACTTTACAACTTTGGTGGGTGGAGGAGGATTGGGGAGTGCGAGGAGAGGATGGGAAGGGATGGGAAAGGGAAACAAAGGAGGAGGCTACAATGCTTGATAAGAAATGTACTCATTATCTTGCCCATGTAATTGTAACTCCTCTATACAGAATTTTCACAATAAAAAATATGTTCATCAAAAGAAAAACAGTCCAAAGTGGATATCAAGGATTTTGGTGAGATACACTTGAGACAAATAGCTTGGATAGAGATGGTAGCAAACAGGTAAACTATAAAGTAGTCTTCCTGCTCAGCTACTCTCTGTACCTTCTTCCTCCCTTATTTATTCTTTCTTTTACCTACATGAATTCTCAAAGATGGTCTGTTTTGAAGAGAAAAAATTGCTGAATCCACCATGATTTCAGGGTATCAGCTACTGATTAAATCTGATTTCCTTTTCCCCAAGCAAATTGGCTTGGGTCCAGAAACAGTACCATTCCTTGGGATTAAAATGTGTTCTGTTTTAAAGGAAATGAGAATGGAGTTTTAACATCATACTTTGGAAAATAAAATATTTATAATCTCAAACATGACAGCTTATATGTGTGTTTACACATTTATATCATATACAGTGATAAGTAAGAGTGATATTTGTGTCTATACCATCTTCTCTTAAATGTAATAACCTGTATACATTTAATTCTCTGCAAACAGGTATCACTGTTCTATTAAATTAAGAAGTCTTAACCTGAAAGTTTAAGTAGGAACCTGATTTTGTTACTATTGCAAATGTTATTGGATTGAATAGATTTTCATTCAGATACACTTGCCACACTTACTGAATTACAGAATAAGGATATTCACATTTCCAAGGATTACAAAGGAGCTTTTTATTCAATATTTCCTTCAAGGAGGATATATTTTATACATATGTACTATAATGATATTATAAACAGAGTTTTAAATAATAAAAAATCAGGTTATTTGAAGGTGTTCAGTGTACATGTATGTATGGTAATATATTGCATTTTCAAATAATACATTAATGTATATAAAATGCTTATTGTCTTTACAATGCAACAATCTTTTGTACTAACAATTCTACAAATAAATATGCTATCCTAATATTTGCAAATACATGTTTAGCATATTTGTGAATATTTATTGCACAGTTTGTATTTAATTTTGTTTGTTGATATGCCTTTCATCAATTTTTCATGCTATTGTATTTCTTCACAAAACACTAATATTTTTTTTCTAAAAGATATTCAAGTTCTGCATATATACATAAAGTTGTAAAAAAGGCTTTTCATTCATTTTGCTATATTCTATTGGTGATTTTTGTTTGCTGTCATATTACATAGTAGGTACTTTCACTGATTTTAACAGCAGGTATTATTTTATTTTACTTACTCCAATTACTTCAAAGAAAATGCATTGAAAATTGCAGTATTAATCGATTAAATACTGCCGGTTGAATTTCCTTCTATGAAAGCACTTAGAACTAGAAATCTTTGACAGTTTTCATTTTGTAAATATCTGCATTTCTGATGAAAATTCAATTAATGCAGCTTTAGAAAATAGAAATTTTATCATCCCTGGAACTATTCAATTTTATGAGGCCTTTTGTCTCTCTTAAGTTAAGCTCACTAGGAGGTAAAAAGAGTCTATGTATCAGGCGGGTAATGTAAGTGAGATTGCTTTCCTTATTGTGAGTGCCACATTTGGATAGTGCTTTATACTTTTACAATACCTTGTCAAAGATGTTTGAATATCTGGGTTGTATAGAATTCACTGATCAAATATTGACATAGATAAAAATTTCACACAGCTCTTGTTCATCAAATTATAATGTGAAGTCAAACATTATATCCACGACTTGGTAGACATTTAAATTCATTTATAAACAAGAGCTAACAAGAGAAAGAGACAAAGAAAAGGATAAGTGTATAAACAAGGGAGGAGGAGGAGAAAGGCACATAGTATGGAATGAAAATGAGAAGAGGTAGATGAGGATACAAAGAGATGGACAGGAAGAGGAGAGTGAGTAGGAGTGAGATACTGATCCCAAGCCAAAAACTGTAAGTGGCACGAAAATTGTTTTTGAAACAATATGTAACTTGCTTTAGAATGCGTATCTATTAATAATCAATGTATGCCTAACATACATGCATTGTTTGCTTTGCCATTCTTAAGTTTAGACTATAAAGTTAAAAGCAGTCAACTATTTCTAAATACCACCTGCCTAAATAAAAAATAAACATATGAGAAATTCAAGTGAAAGAGGGAAATTTAGAGTTTCTATAACAAATCACATTGCTATGATGAATTTTAAATAGAATTATGTTGTTCACAAAAGTTTCTTTACTTGAAATAAACTTTTTCATGACATTTTCCTCAGGTGTGTTTTAACTCTATTTCAGTAATATATATATATATATATATATATATAAGTTATTTCCAAAGACTAGGTCTATTTTTAATTCTCTAACAGTGAATTGGCAATTTGTTATTCCTAAGTTTTATTATTTGGAAGACCACAGTTCTTTTGTTGAGGAGAAACCAAAAGGTTGCTACTTTAGAAGTGATTTATGGTAAGTCTGCATTGCACAAACTTCATTGAGAGAACTGTTTTTTTTTTCAGAAACATATTGCCCCCCGTATTCTAAGTTTGTATTCCTTGAGTTCATTTCCCATCCCAACCATGTGTAAAATGTAGTAAAATGGAATGATTACTACTTTACATGGTCTCATATAAAGTTGAATCACTAAGTCTATCTAACACTGCATTCATGACCTAACAAGGGTGAATTCTGGAAACAAGCTATGCCAATTTAAAGAATACCCATTAGTGTAGAATACAGTTCCTTTGAGAGAAAATTATGGTTAGTATTCTGCACTATTGAATGGGATTAGAACTAAACAGAAATGGTACAAGAATGCATTACAGAAATCAAATAAAACTTGTGACCATTTTGCCAGCCACTTTAAAACAATATTTTTTTCTGAAAGACTCAAGGTAAGGTTTACATTTTTCTCCTCCTCCTCCTCCTCCTCTTGTGCCTACCTCTCTCTTTCCTTTACTTCCCTTCACTCTACACCTTTCCCCACTTTTGTATATTAAAATTGCTCTTAAATAGCACCCACCTTCTTTCCATCCGTTTAGGCTGACCAGAGATGCTGCAGAGAGCAGGATGCAAGGCTGTGCCAATAATAAGTGAGTATGTGAAGCTATTTATCCCACAGGACACAAAGCACAGCACACTAGGATGGGCGGAATCACCACAGCATGCAACTCAACCGTTGCAATTTCTATGCTGCTCAATGAAAATGGCTGATATTGATAGACAAAAAACTCAAAAGCCTAGGAAGTGCAGACATTGTACACAGGGTATATATTTTTATTTTTATTCTCCTTTTATGTCTTTCATGTCAACCATCAGAAATCAGTACATTGTTCTAAGTAGCAAATAACTCCTTGATTTTGAAGGAGAGATATGGCCAGAAGGCAAAAATAATCCATAAAGAAAGACATTAATACCTAGTTTTACCCTTCACCTTCTTGCATACAATATTGCTTCTTTTGACCAATGTGTAGAAGTTTCCCTCCTCCTTCTGTTTGCAAATATTTATAGCCACAGTGTGCTACCACATCTTAATTTGATGCCAATCCAAGGCCCAGTCATTCTTTTAATCTTTCCTCATCAATCAATACTTCTAACTCCTTCATCATTTTTGTGGCTTTTCTGGGAAGCTCTTTTAATTTATCTAAATCTTTTTTAGAGCTTATGTGCCAAGAACTCAATCACAAAGGCAATTGCAATAACAGTACATGGAGGGAAAAATAAACAAGAGGAGAATTCCAGCTCCAAATCAGTTTCATAAGTCATACTGTAGCCATAGCAATTCTGGTCTGTTATACCAGGCCTAAGGAACTCTCGAAGGTTCTTTCCCATAGCTCAGACTTCCTTCTACTGAGGGTTTTGGAGTTTTAGTGTTGGACATAGCTCAGGAAAACTACTGAAAGTCTTCTTACTATAGAAAGAATTTTAGAATATGAATGCCCCAAGGAAAACTGGCTTGAATTTATTAGTGTGCAAAAAGTATTCTAGAAAAAATGATCTGTCCTCATACTACCCTAAAGAGATGACAATGCTTTCTAGTCTGTCTGTAATTACTCAGGTAGACCCACTTTTTTGGTGGTTTTTGTTGGTAACAGCCAAATACAGATTCTCTCCAAACGACTTTTTGTGTCTTCAATACAGTTACTTTTAACCAAGAAGCTATATTACAGTGTTTTTCTCAGTCAATAACATTGACAGTATAACTTAATCAGTTAAAAAGGTGTATATTTTTTTATGTGCAGTACTGTGGTTTAAATTCCAGGTCTCATGTTTCAGGCTTAGGCTGTAACATGAAACATGTGCCAGCCCTTTTATGCTTTATTGTTTTACCTGCAGCCAACAACAATCCTTTTACCTATTGTGTCCTGAGAACCACGGGGCCCAATTAATTTTGTTGAGATGGCAATTCATTACCTTTTCGTGCCTGGGCTGGCACCAGACTGTGATTCAGACTGTGATTCTTCAGATCTGATTTCAAAAGTACCTTGGATTGCAAGTATAAGCCTCCACATCTGACCTACATATATATTATTTAACTTTCACCTTCTAGGTAATTTTTATCATTAATCAATTCAGTCAGAGTGCAGTTTTTTGTTACTATTATGAGTCATCATCATTACTATTACTACTATTTTATTGGTATGAATTATTGTTGTTGCCTTTGCTCATGGTATCAGTCCTTTAGAACTAATATTTAAAACATGGAGACTGTAGCTCACAAGTAGAGCACATGTTCAGCCTGTTCATATCATGCTTTATAGCTCCATTTTTTAAAAAATAAAGGAAAAAAATGAACTTACGTTCTGTGACAGTATCTAAGCAGATACGGTATTAAATAGATGTCATCTTATCAAAGACTATGTGTGATACTGTTTTTTAGCAAAAGTTGGACCTAATAAAAACATTTTAAGTTTGACTTTGGCCCACTCATTTTAGTTATAACAGAAAAATAAAAATCAAATCTGCATGTGAATATCAGAACTAATGTTCAGAGAGTTTAGTACATGTTAGAACTGTTAAAAAAATAAGGATATTTCCTACTTTATAAGAACATACTTAGATCTTATTAGCCAAGTCCTGCTTACCTATGCAGAGGTTTACAAACTTGGAGCTATCCCTTTGTTCTGGGTATGTGCTGTAATGTGGCTTCAATCAGCGTCTCTCACAGCTTGCTTGCATAGGACTGTTGCTCTACCACTTGAGATAATTCTCCAGTTCCAACTTTCTGCTGTTACATAACATAAGACTCTGGAGGTGTGATCTGCCCAGGCTCTGAACCCAAATTTTCAGATCTCAACGTCCTCCTGAGTAGCTAGGATTATAGGTCTGAGCCACTAGCATCCAGATTAATTATTTTTTATGAGTAAGTACTTGTATTATTATAGGATTAATTCATCCATTAGCATTTAGCAGCAATTTCACAAAAAGCTGTTTTCAGGCTTGCACCAGCAAATGTAAAATTCTAGATCTTTAAAATTCATTAAAATCTTTCCTATGCATGGATATTTCTTTAAAAAATTAAAATCAAATATATAAATATGTACAGTAATAAATAAGAGAGCTGATGTTACCCAAACTCTGCAGTAGTATCTAAGAAATGACTTTTAAGTTTAATTCTAGTCTCAGAGTAGAACTATTCAGATGTGGAGCCTGAGCTCTGTGCCTCAGTGCTGACCCTCAGTTCTTCACCTCAAGGCTAGTGCTCTACCACTTGAGCCTCAGCCCCACTTCTGACCTTTTCTGCTTATGTGATGCCGACGAATCGAACCCAGGGCCTCATGCCTGCAAGGCAAGCGCTCCACCACTGAGCCACCTTCCCAGCCCTCATCAGCGTACTCCTTTTCTAAGTAATTGAAGATAATTTTCTTTTCCTTGGCAGCACTTGGGGTCTGAACTTAGAGTCTGGTTCTTCCTAGGCTGGCCTGACTTGGCTGAGCCATGCCTCTAGACCTGTTTTTCAGCAGTTAATTGTAGGTTAGGTTCTCACTTCCTCTTTGGGCGAATACTTTTAGCCTTCCCATCTTGCTGCCTTGCCATGGATGACATCTGGCTTCTCTCCACAGGAGTAAACAGAATCTCAAAAACATTTCTTCCCAGGCTGGCCTAGTGCTTCAGTCTCCCATGAAGATAGAGAAGACAGTACCCAGCTATCTGTTCTGCTATATGGGGTTTCCCAAACATTTCCACCCAGGCCAACCATGAACTTCAATTTTCTTCTCAGCCTCTGAAGTAGCAAGGATTACAACATAGGCATCCATGTATGGTTCTAATTTTCTAGTTGTGGATAACATATTTTCAAAATTAAAACAACAGAAGGACATGCCTAGACATTCTATTTTTATTACATTTGTTAAAACCAAAGAAAATCTAACCAACATGAGAGCAAGTCACAAGCCTGTGCTTCCCCCCAGCACCCAAGCCCCTTCTAAAATTAAGTTTTCTATGTTTTGCTTAATTCTCTTACTTGGTTAATGTCATTTTTGGCATTTCTCCAAGCTCAATCTTAGGTGGCTCTAAATAAAATTGTCAATTATTAAGGGAATGTTCTTACTATTTATCAGTGCTAAATCAAGTGGAAAAAATAGATCTTTGCAAAGGAATAGTATTCTTCAAATATAAAATTGAATATTTTTCTCCTAAAAAATGTAAATGGTCTTTCTGTACACAAGCTTTCAGACATTTAGGTAATATGGTTTTTCCTTTTTTCAGATTTCTTACTCATTAATACCTGAAATCTGATTCCTTATCCTATTTCATGGACATATTTCTAGATGAAAAAACTTCAAAAATATGATATTTATTTTGTAGTTTGAAGAAAGGAAAACATTTACTTTGCTTTCTATTTTTTTCTACATCATCAAATGAATAATAAACTCTGTTTTTTAGCAGTTCCAATGTTACCCTGAGCTTACTATGATAGGTGAGAGGATCCAGTAGTAAAACAGACTTTACAAGGAATTCAAATCCTAAGGGAAAGAGAAAATAACATTTAATTAAAGTCTATATTGGCTTTTGTTGACAAAAATGTTGAAGAAGGAAAAACAGAAAGCACAGTAAAGGCCAGGGAGGATTAAACATTGGTAGGGCAAGTATTTAATAAAGGAATCAAAAACCCACTACTATGGAAAGAGAAGTGACCAGAGACCTGGACATAAATGATTGATTAAAAAAAAACAGTGTGAATGATTGATTTGTAGTCATGCTTATTATTTGTGTGTGCATTATTCTAATGCAAATCAAATACATATGCTCGATTTTTAGGTTCCACCATTTAAATTGAAATTTATGTATAAGGTACTATAGTTTACATATTGATTTAAATAATAAGTTGTTTGCTCACCAACAATACTTTACTTAAATTATGTGTAATTCTACTGATAAAAGTTATTGAAAACTCAGTATTATGCTACCTGATGAAAGTCAATCATTTGGATAATTTTTGCCCCTCTGTACAGTATTTTCACAATAAAAAAATAAAATTAAATTAAAAAAATAAAGTGCACTCTACTAATTTCTAAGCCTAACTTCAACTCATTTTGCTTTTCTTTTACAAGATCATTACCCTCTATGCAAGCTGGTCTTAAATAAACAAGTCAATTATGTAAACAGAGCACTTGTTTTTCTTCTCCAAAGACTGACAAACCTGAAATGATCAATCCAGTTCTCTGTTTGTATTATGCTTTGGTGGTGTTATATCACAAGATTGCTTATTAACTTAATCTTCTATTTATCCTGTTAATGCCATTGTGAATGTGTCCATTATATGTCCATTTTCACTACATGTTTATGAAGGGTGAAGGATGTAGTTTGTACCTAGCATATGGACTTGGAGAATTTTAATTAACACTTTAGCTAAAGAGTTCTTAAGGGGTGGGGGGACATGGGAAGGGATAGGAGGGGGAAACAAAGGAGGAGGCAACAAAGTTCGATAAGAAATGTACTCATTACCTTGCCCATGTAATTGTAACCCCTCTGTATGGTATTTTCACAATAATAATAAAAACAAAGAGTCATCTGAATTAAACGAGTGAAAAGGAATTTATAAAACATAAGAATGACTTTACAATTTGAAATAACATGGAAAGAAAGGATACTTCTATTTTCTCAAAATGATAAGCCAATATTCACTATAAGACATGATTTTTGTGGTTGTTAAGAAAGAAATGTGGGATTTCATTTCTCTTCAGGACATAGCTTTTCTTTCCTAGGAAGTGTTGTTGAAGAGACTAATATTAAAGCAACACTTGTGGTATTTAAAACTTAATGCATGTACCACTTTCAAATGGTAATCTTCCTAATGTATTATAGGAAATTAAGGAAAGCATTACTGAATTTTTTCATATGAGTAGAAAACCTAAAGCAACTATGCCTAGTTAAAAATGAACATTACAACTTCAGGGGCGGGGTGATGAGTAAGGTTGGGGAGGGAAGGGATAATAGGAGAAAAAGGAGGGGGTAACAATGCTACACAAGAAATGTACTCATTGCCTTACTCATGTAACTGTAACCCCTCTGTACAGCATCTTTACAATAAAATAAAATTTTTTAAAAAGTACCAAGTTACTTACTTGGGGTACCAATCTGTTAGCCCATTTAATTAATGTACCTTCTATAATCATGAGCTGTATTCAAAATAGGATTAAATATATTTTCTCATAAAATATTAGCATCATAGTAATTAATCATTTAACCCCAGGCACTTTTAATATTCTGAGCAGAGTATTAAAGGAGAATACAGAACCAATTTAAAAAGATTGAGTATACTAATGCAAAAAAACAAAAGTTTCCTACGTAGTGACATCATACAATTCCCCTATCTCCAAAATACTCTTTTGCAAATGTCTCATATGAACTTGAAATTTCTACAGCATTAATGATCTCATTGTCATTGCCAGGATACCAGAAAATAATAAACACAATAATAATTTCTATTGTCATTATTTTTAATTTCATATCTAATAATATTTTTAGGAATTAAACTTCCATAATATATATTGGAACTTTCAATTTTCATTTTGAAAAATGTAGGAAAATAACATGTATATAATTTAGGTTTATAAACTATTTGAAATGTGTAAAATTTTCATAATTAAGAAAGGGGCTTGGATAAAAATGTATGGACAGTATGATATCCTTAATAATTTTTGAGTTCCTTACAAACATTAGTCTTTTATCTTTAAAGATAATATTAGTTGAAATACAGCTCAAAAGAGAAAAATACCATTTATATCACTAGAAGCAGAGAACATTTTTCTGAATAAATTATCTGACTAGAATGGAAAAATAATGGATTTGTCTAAGTGTAGTATAAATGACATACACAGAGGGACACAACACAAACAGTAAAAAAAATAAATCAATTAGCCTGGCACCAGTGGCTAATGCCTGTAATTCTAGCTACTCAGGAGGCTGAGTTCTGAGCATCTTGGCTCAAAGCCAACCTGAGAAGGAAAGTCCCTGAGACTCTTATCTCAAATAAACCACCATAGAACTGGAAGTGATGCTGGGCTCAAGTGGTAGAGCACTAGCCATGAGCTGAAGAGTTGAGGAACAGTGCCCAGGCCAATAGTTCAAGCCCCATGACTGACAAAAAAAAACAATCAATTGATAGAATATATATAATTCAAATCACAAATGCTATCATTCTCAATAAATAAAGAGCTCCAATAAGTTGGAAGAAGAAAACAAACTTGATAAACAAAAGGCAAAAGAAAAAATAGCGATTCATAGAAAAGAAAATTTAAATTATTAATCAGTACAGGAAGAGATCATCCCTCTTATTTGTAGTCAAAAATGCAAATCCAGCCAATAATGGAATACGCATTGGTAAATTTTAAAAGATGTTCTGTGTCCAATGCTAGTGAAAGTCTGTGACAGTCTCTTGAAATGCTGTTTTACTATGAATTACTAGGCATGTTCTTGAAAATAAATTTAGGAATTTATACTAAAAGAAGTATGAAAGTTGACTAATACATCCTACTTTAGCCTATAGAAAAATATTATTTTTAATATATAAAGGATATATATATATATACAGAAGTGATTATTGTAGCTTTATGGTTATAGATAATATGGAGGCAAATAACTAATTTTAAATGTAAAACACTGTATATTGGGCTCTAGTGACCCATACTTGTAATCCTAGTACTCATGAAGCCAACATCAGAGGATCAAGATTTGAATCAAGCTGGGTAAGGAAGTCTCTAAGACTCCATGTCCTAATAACCAGCAAAAAGAAGAAGGTATGACTCACAAGGTACAGCATCTTATATGAATAAGCAAGCCCATCTAGCACAAGGCCTTGAGTTCAAGCCTTGTTCTAGAAAAAAAATCCAGTGAAAGAAGAATGTTACATTAATTCATTAATAATAAATTTATGGAGTGTTGTGTCATTGTAAAGAATAAGAGTTATCCATTCAGGAACTAGATAAATTCCCATGATATGGTTTTATCTGAATATGTATTTCAGAGAAATATAAAAAGTATCATCTCATTTTCAGAAATCATAAGCCACTATTCAAAATTAAGAACAGTTAAGGATAAGAAACTAGCAAAAACTAAATATATAAATAAAAATGTAAGTGCAAAAATGTCTTTGATATTAAATGAGTAAAGAAAACATATATTCTCACAAAACCACATTAATAATTCACAGCATCATATGTTAACAGTCAAAAGGTAAATGATAAGGCATTGTTTGTTTCTATATCAGAATAAAATACTAACACGTAGTATAATATGAATGAACCTTGACAATATGATGCCTGGTAAATGAAACCAATAAAAGAAGACTACATACTGTAAAATTCTCATAACTTCCAAATCCCAGCTACTCATCAGGGAAATATAAGGAGAATAACAGTTCCATGCCAGGAGAAAATGTTAACCCGATCTTCTTTCATCTGAAATTCTAACTATTCAGGAGGCATACATAGGACCATTGTTCCAGGATCCAGGCCAGTTGTACGGAAACACACAACACCCTATCCCCAAATGACTGAAGCCCAAAGAAGGGATTAACAAATAGGGTGACTGAGTTCTAAGTGTATTTTAGATGTGAGGCTCTTGTCTGTTGTATAGCTAGTGAAGATCTTCTCCCAATCAATTGACCTTACTAGCTATATCCTTTGCCATGCAGAAGCGCTGCAGTTTCATGCAATCCCATTTGTCCAACCTTTCTTTGATTTGTTGTGTTCCTGGGTCGCTATTAAGAAAATTTCGGCCTGTGCCAAGGAGCCCTAGAGTTTCTCCTATTCCTTCCTGTAATGTTTTCAGGGTGTCTGCTTTGACTTTGAGGTTTTTGATCCATTTGGAGTTGATTCTGACGCAGGGTGATATATAGGGATCTGACTTCAGTTTTCTACAGGTGTTTAACCAATTTTGCCAGCACCATTTACTGAAGAGGCTGTCTCTCTTCCATTCTATTTTTTAAATCTTTCTTATCGAATATTTAGGTGGTTATAGGTCTACGGGTTCATTTCTAGGTCTTCAGTTCTATCCCATTGGTCCTCAGGTGTGTTCTTGTGCCAGTACCAAGCAGTTTTGATTACTATGGCTTTGTAGTAGAGTTTGAAGTTTGGTATTGATATTCAACCAGCACTGTTCTTTCTGCTTAGGATTGTTTTTGCTATTTGGGGTCTTTTATTGGTCCATATGAAGTTTTGGATTGCTTCTTCCATTTCATTGAAGAATGAGGTTGGAATATTGATCGGGATTGCATTGAATTTTTTAAAAATTACATCCTCCAAAAACAAATCCTCAGAGAAACAACCACCCCATTAATAAGTGAGGTAAAGACTTAAAGAGAGACGTCTCTGAAGAAGAAATAATGATGGGCAATAGATACATGAAGAAATGTTCTTCCTGAGATTTTTCTGCTAAAAGCTAGCATCCTACCACTTGAGCCTCAGTATGACTTGTGGTTTTTCTTTTTTATGTGTTACTGAAGAATCAAACCCAGGGCTTCATACATGCTAGTCAAGCACTCCACTACTAACCCAGATTCCCAGCACTCCCTTCCTTCTTTTCTACTTTCTATCCTCCCTCCTCCTTTCTTTTTTTTCTTTTAACTGTGCGATATGATCTAATATTAGATTGCTGTCACAGCTGCATGATCTTGGGAATATAGTAAGAGATACAGTTTACACTTCGCATGTATGAATTTTATGATATGAGAATGGAACTCAATAAAACAGAAAAACGACAAATTTTTGGAACATATAGACAAATTAAATTTTAAATGTCATACTTGCTACACTACTTTATAAAATCTGACAGCAAACAAAGATAAGATATTCCACATAAGCAAAAATAGAGTATCTTAGAAATTTCCATTTAACAAATCAACCATTTCTAATAATATTAAATATTTGGGGTAGAAAAATTCTAAACATTAATTAACCTAACTTAGTTAACTTTTTTACTTAACTTTTAAGCTAAGAAGGATATGTTATGCTTTACCTGAAAGTTGGAGTTTATGTGACTCTCATGTTTAATTCTATAATGCAATATAAGTTTAACACTCAAATGAGTAAGGTTGACACTAGAAGTTCTCCACAACTGCTCCTTAGTTATATTTGGTAGGAGATATGATTATAAAATAAGAGGAAAAGACTAAATCCCATTTATGAAATGTCTGAGTTGTTGAATTAAATGCTAACACCTCATATTACAAACCTAAAATGTATAACATCTCCTGTTATATGCTTAAAAATTATGAGATTATATTGTGCTGTATTTTCTGCTTTTCCTATAAGACCATACTATTTAGGAACAAAGAGCACCATGATTCCACTCTTGTGTGTATTTACTAACCCTTCTCTGAGATTTGTGTATGTTGAATATTGTGATGGTATGTAGATCATTGAGTATACAGAAGAGACAATCCAAACAAAACATTGCTGTTCTTCACATTTGAGGAATTTGAAATTATTCCAATTTAAAATAAATTACTGGATGTGGAAAATTTTTTAAAGTTATGACATTAATTTTGCTTTCTATTTTTCCTCAGCTTGACTCTCTTGCTAGACAATGGAACATATGTGATATTATTGTACATATTTTCAGTCAAGGCTATTCACTATTTGTATTCAAGTTATGAAAGGCTTTCATACTTATTTTATTATATCTATTTCAGTCTAAATTTTGCACAATATGGTTGTCTTCAATGAATTCAGTCACAAATATCAAAATGAGTTTTCACTTAGTAATAGATCAATTCAGGGTGTTCTCAAAGAACAAGAAACATATAGCAGGTGCTAGAAGCAAGATTTACTTATATAGTTTTCTGGCCAATTCTTCCTTAAAGTCATAAAAGTTATTTAGAATTTGAGCTGTGAGATACTTTCTGTCCCAACCTTGTATTTGTAATGGATTATCTTCCTAAATTGATACAGTAACATAACATGAATTGTTAAGTTTGATTAAATATTAAGCGTATTTCTTGTCAAAGGTACTTTTACTCAGATACTTAGATTTCTTTTCCTCTTACCACACTAACAAAACTAATCACTGACTAACATCTCAACTATATTTTTCTTTAGTATATTAGTGGGAAGAGCTTGATTTTTGAAGTCAGATCTTATCTCGAATTTTCACTTAACTTCTTTAAAAGCATTTACTTGCTCCTTACTTAACCTTTCCAAACCTGTTTCTTCACTTACTGAATGGAAGATAGTATCTACTTTGTAGTTCTTCAGAGGTTTCATTAGTCATCATTAATAAAATGTCCCATCTAGTGCCTCTTATAAAAATCTTTCCATTTTCTTCACTTCTTAGTCTACAAATTCCACTTGAATCTAAGTCTTATCACTGCTTGATCATTTTTTCTACTAAATGGTCCTGCCAGCTTTATCTTCCCCAAGCCCACTTCATGTCCTTACTTTTAAAAAAAAGTTCTCCAATGCTAGGTTATTGGAACAGTTTGCCAAATAAACTCTATAAATGCTTTTGCTTGACCTTTAAGATCCTCCTTAATCTTATCTCATCTTTTTGCCATTCTAGTAAAATTGATGCACTCCTGATATTGGAAATAACTTGTTCTCCCTAAATCTGCCATTTTTCTAATGTCATTCTTAAGAAAAAGAAAGCAAGAATGTTATCTTTTAACTCATTTTTCTCCTAATCTCCGCCTACCTATATTTTATGATTTCCTTTTCCACAAAATAATTTAAAGACAAGTATCACTACCAATCTTGGAAATTACCCAATTCTTAAATTTTACCTACTTTGTAAAATTTGTCCAACTTTTATTAAGAAACCAACTCTCCCATTGCAAACCTCCAAATCAATGACTTTAGTTTTTAAAGCAATTCATGTTTTTATTTTAATGAAATATTCTAAAAATATTTTCTCTGAGCTGTTTTCATTTACGTGGGAACTTTTGTTTACACTTATGTGTATACTGTAAGAAGAGGTAGGCCTCTTCTCTATTATCTCTGAGTCCAAAGAAAGTACTTTTTGGGCAATAAGTAGACAGTCTACAATTATTCAGAAAATCTGATTTGTTCCTCTTTAGTTAATTTCCTTTCAACAAATCAGCTAGCAAACTTTACCTATAGTAATGAAATTGTTCAAGGTAATACATGCTTCTGAATCATAAAATTCTATTACATCTACTTTATCAGACAGAAAGAGATTTCTGCTAAATGCCCTCCAAATAATGAAAAGGAAATTTGCAGAGCTTTCTATTAAATAGGATATTAAAATTATTTCAATGTATCAGCCATAATAACTGTACAACAATGGTCACTCTATATCACTTATATTTCAATAAGTTTTATATTTTTATCATTTGTTTTTGATAGTTCAAATGAATTGTTTTAATAGTTATTACAGAAAACATACATTCAATGCTTTAGATAACCAAATATCATACTCTTTCTGTATTTCTTTTTCTTGAAAATATTACCATCTACATTTACAGGTCAATGAGATATAAAGATCAATATATTTAACAATAAATAATGTTATACTCACTAATCCAATTGTTCTTAGTCAAACTCAAACCAAGATTTATGGTTTCTTGTTTGTTTGTTTTATATTCAGGTCCTAGGGCTTGAACTTATTGCCTGAATGCTCTCCTTGAGCATTTTTCCTCAAGGTTAATTAATGCTGCGCAACTTGAGTCATAGCTTCATTCTGTTTTTCTTTTAGTGGTTAATGGGAGATAGGTTTCTCATAAGACTTTTCTGCCTGGGCAGGCTTCGAACCATAAACCACAGATCTCAGCCACATGAGTAGCTAAGATTACAGGTGAGAGCTATTTGAATCTGGCAGTTTATTGTCTTATACAATTTTTGTAAATCCTTTATGTCTTGTTCAACATCGATTTCTTATAAGCATTAATTTGATTTCCAGAATAACTTTCATTTAATATTAACTTAAAGTCCTATTTATTCTGTCTTTGCCTTTTATTTCCCTTCAGTAGGGAATTTGCATATTTGAAAAATATGTGAAGATTTCCTCTATTTTTGAGTTATTTCTTTGATTCTTGTTTATTTTCCTTGTCTCCAAGGTATATCTCCAACCTGCCAGTCAGCCTCATATTCTCTGTATCGGCCATTCCAGCAAAGCTGTGTAATTAGTTCCAGAGCAAGAATTCACTGAACAGTCACTTTATACAGGGAACTAAGATATTATACAATGGCTGATATAAATCAAATTGCATGTTCAGGAATAGCTTACAAATCAGCTGAAAAGAAGGGAGAAAGCATAAAATTTCCTAAAGATTAATTATAACTAATTGAAAAGATCAGGATGCTATGGTGTGGAATAAAAAATAAGAGTTCTGGTAGAATAGAAACTGATGAGAGAATTAGCAAGATTAAAGAAAAGTTTATTTGGATATCACATAAGCCAGATTTTAGAGCTTTCATGTAATAAAAATAATAAAAAATAATTAAAAATTGTTATGTTTTGAAGGAAGAATCAGATGACTGTGCAAAGGGAGATGGTCCAAAATAAGGCACAGAGGTGAAATATCGTGTCTTAGTTCATTTTTCATTACTACAATAAAATAGCTGAAGCTGGATACTATATAAAGGATAGATTTTGGTTGTGAAAATTCCAAAGAATGTGATATTACAAATAACAGAGTTTCCTGATTCTGTCATATCACAGTAGACACCATGATGGTTGGAGACTTGGAAAGTGGGACCTCATGCCAGAATAGAAAGTTACACCAAGCATGGAAAGGCCTTTCTTGCTTTTTTATAACAACTTAACTCTCTCAGGAACTAACTCAGCGTCCCATGAGCAATACAAGAATCCCTCCTAAGGACAGTGTCCGCCATCTTTTACCTCTTAATGGTTCTTCTCACCACCACACTGACAACTGAACCTAGAACACTTGATTATTTTGAAATTAATTCACATCTAAAACATAGCATATAGAAACTGAAACAAAGCTCCTAAGACATTAATATAGTTGAAAGCAAAATAATGAGAAGAAAAGAAAAAAATAACATTGGAGAAAAACATATCGGATTAGTTGGTAGTGAACATAAAATATCAGCTAATAAGCCCTATGTAATAATTCACCACAGCATGAAATTTGTGAATAGTTAGGAAACGTTAATAAAATTATCTGCAGAAAATAACACTACATAATCATATTATTCTTCTGAAAAGAGATTCATAAGGATTTCTTAAATACAAAACATTTTCCTTGGGAATATATAATAGACTAAATATGGTCATGTTTAAGAAAAAGAGTTGTCATCTAGGGCTACCAAATGCTTAGGGCAGCATAAAGTCTATGTACTATAATTCATTAGATAGATAATGATTGTTAGATAGATAAGAGAGAAAGAAAATAACATTTTATTACATACTAGTTAGTAACTACTGAATACAAGAAAATAGTGTCTTACACACTTGATAGAAAACTACATATCCAAACACTTGCAAAGTATTGTAAAATAAACATTGATAACCATCTATCTATCTATCTATCTATTTACATATATATATATATATATAATATATATAATATATATCTAACCTGAAAATGTCCCAGAATAAGAAAGGAAAGCAGATTCCATACTTAGTAGGAGTAGAAGTAGAGATACTGAGTCAAGAGAGTGAACTCTTATATGATTTTTTTCCAAGCCTTTCCATTTCCTAACAAATGGGGCAGGGTCATTCTTTCTGATGGAAGCATAGAATTCCATTTGGTATATATACCACATTTTCTTGATCCATTCATCTACTGAGGCGCATCTGGGTTGGTTCCATATCTTAGCTATGGTAATAATGCTGCAATTAATATAGTTGTGCTGGTACCTTTAGTATGGTCTTTTATGATCATTCAGGAAAATGCCCCAAAATGGGATTGCTAGCTCATAAGGGAGCTCTAGGTGGAGTCTTTTGAGGAACCTCCATAGTACTTTCCAAAGTGGTTGAACAAGTTTACACTCTCACCAACAATGCAGTATGTTTCCCTTCTGTCCACATCCCCTCCAGCATCTGTTGTTATTAGAGTTCTTGATTATAGCCATCTAACTTGGGTGAGGTGGTAGTTGTTTTGATTTGCATTTCTTTTATGGCTAGAGAAGCTGAGCATTTCTTCACGTGTCTATTGGCCATCCTTCTTTCCTCTTCAGAGAAGTTTCTCTGTAAGTCTTTAGCCCACTCATTTATTGGGCAGTTGTTTCTTTGAGGATTTGTTATTGGGATATTTAAGTTTTTGAGTTCCAGGTATATTTTAGATATGAGACCCTTCTCCATAAGTGAAGGCTCAAAGAAACATAAGTCTCATGGTTTCCCTTATTCTCAATAACTAATATATGTCTGAGACAAGCGAAAAATCAGATAAGTTCATGTTAGGTGAAATGAACCCCAAGATAAGAACTCAAGTGGTTTTTCTTGCTTGCTATTGTTTCTAAAATATATATAAGGTGATTTTTTTGTCGCATTGTATGTCCCTCTCCCACAGTATAACCCCTGCTTTCACTGTATTTGAGGTTGGTATACTTTGTGCAGGGGAAGGGAAAAAACAAATTTTTTAAATAGGGATACAGGTGGACCCATTTCAACAATGAGATGTACAAGTCTTATGTGGAAAAATGAACTTTACAACTTGGGCGGCGGCGGGTGGGGGGTGGTGGTGGAAGGGGCTTGTGGGAGGAGTGTAGTCGTGGAGATGGGAGGGAAGGGATGGGAAGGGGACACAAAGGAGGAGGCAACAATGCTTGATAAGAAATGTACTCATTACCTTGCTCATGTAACTGTAGTCCCTCTGTATGGTATTTTCTGTATGGTATTTGCTACTAAGTCACTGACAGACTTCTGCTTGAGGCTAGGCATTATTGAGGCTGAAAAGGCTTTTTATCTTTTCCTTCTTTTTAGTTTCTTCAGTCATACTGGGGTATGAACTCAAGACTTTATACTTGTTAGACAAGGATTTGGAGCCATGCTTCCAATCCTTTTATGCTTCAGGTTATTTTTAGTAGAATTTGTGTTTATACCTAGTCAATCATCAATCATTATTTTCTGACTCATATCTCCTGCATAGACAGGATGTCAACCTTAAATGCTGGTTGAGATGGAAATCTCCTTAACTTTGTTTGTTCAGCGGCTTGCATGTAATAACTACCCTCCAAATCTCTGCATTGCAAGTAGCTGAAATTATAGGCATAAGCCATCACGTGAGGTCTCTTTTATTAACTAATTAAATGTAGCCTCACTGTGACATTAACTTTCTTTTTTTACTTAAATCTTATTGTAAAAGTGATGTGCAGAGAGTGTATAGTTACATAAGTCAGGTAATAAGTACATTTCTTTTTGAAAAGTGACCCCCTTCCCTAATATTTTTACATTCTGAGAAAAATCTAATTTATAGATTCTGTTTAATTTTCCATTGAATTAATTTTCTAGGATAATTTCTCCTAGCATAATAAAACTTTGTTAGTGTTTCTTTCCTTTTCTGTTCATTCTGATTCTGCCCTTGGTGTTCTATTAATTAACTGCACTTAAAACTACTACACATGTCTGAAATTATTTGCATTCCTTCCTCTCCAACCTAGTATGTTTCACACTTTTATTTTCTGCAGTACAGCTCAAGAGGGCATCTTTACCACATACTGCTAGCAAAATCACTGCTCCTGATTGCTTGGGTGGGTGCCACAGTACTTTCATACAGCTCCCAGTGGCTCCATCCCACCTGATATACCCACTTAGACACTCTCCAGTGGAGAACAAAATATTGCAAAAACAAATTGGAAGTCACTGAACAAATGAGGGTGTTAAGCCCAGTGGGGTGGACCAGATGAACAGAAGACTGCAGAGCTAATCAAGAAACTATGCAACCTGGGAACACAAAGCTAGCTGAGCCTGTGATAGCAAAGGACCCACACAATGAAGGCTTCTGATGCCTTCAGCACTTTCAAAACTGTCTTGCCATGATTCCATAGAATCAGAAAGCAAACAGTGTTCTATATGTGAACAGACCTGATTTAAGTCTCAGTTATTAATAGCTGTTTATAAAATCCTCAGCAACGCAACTGAAATAGTTGTAAAATCCCAGGTTTTTGTTTTTGTTTTTGTTTTTTAAAAACAACCACACATATCTACTTTGCATACAACTATATTACTATAATTATGTGGGAATAAATACCTACTATAGTCCAAGTAGTCTCTTAATCCAAACTAAATTCCTAAAGGATGACAGCACTTAGCAAGATGAAGAATTGACATTTATTCCTCAGACCTAGTAAAACTATTGTCATAAAAATTGAAAAAAAGAGAACATGAGATAAATTTTACAGTGATGTTAGCTAGCATATTTTTGCATATGGACTAACATCAAATTCAAATAAAATCAGAAATATCTTCTAGAATGACACATAAGTCATTGCTTTAAAGATGGAGTCATAGTATTGTTACTTGGGAGACAGATCCCTAACCAATGGGAATGAAAAGCTATTCTTTTCTTCCAAAGTTTTAGATAACTCTAAAATTAGATCATGGCACATGATGGCCCTTCTTTCCGTCATCTCCCTTTCATACTAACAATGCAGAGATGTCATACATTTATTCTCTGTGGAGGAATGAATGGGTAGGTTTTTTAAACCACAAAAAATAATCACGCCTAACATATTCTAAAAAGTCAAAGAAAGTATCAACCAAAGCATCTGCTTATAATTGTTTTGTTTTGTTTTTTGTTTCTTTTCTTTTTTTGTTTATTATCCAGTCCTGGATCTTGAACTCTGAGCCTGGGTGCTGTCCCTGAGCTTTAGTGTTCAAGGCTAGTGCTGAACCACTTCAGCCTCGTATTTACTTCTGACTTTTGGTGGTTTTAACTGAAGATTAAAGTCTCACAGGCTTTCTGCATGGGCTGGCTTTGAACTGTGATCCTTATATCTTAACCTCCTGAATAGTATTACAGGTTTGAGCCACTGGCTCCTAACTCTATACACCCACTTTTATAATGTTAGTAGTCAATCTCAGCCAGTGAATATGCAAGCCCAAAAGAAAATATAAGAAACATAGACTATCACTGAGAATGACATAAAGAAATAAAGGTACATATAGCATATCCATTGCAGTCAAAATTCATTGATTTTTTTTTGCTTTAAAACATAGAAATTTCATTTATGATTTTGAATGTTTCTGATTCATCAGATGAAATTATGATAGATTATGCCCAAGGAAAGAAAGCAAGCCCTGATTGATACTACATAGTTAACAAAGACATAGTCATCAGTGTTAGAGTCACAATGAAAGAACCACCAATCCTAAAAGATATGAATGGGGCAATCATTTCTGATAAATAGCAACAAAAGTAGCAATTACAAGGTGAAAGAGTTATCAGGCAATGGCAATATAAAATGTGAGCCTGACTGAAAGGTACTGATTAGCTACAGACTCAGAGTGAAAACATCTGAAGAGGAAAAAGTAAAAATAAAAAATAAAAAACAAAAAAATTGGAAAGAGAAGTTCCAACACTACCAATAGTAGTTGAAGCTAACCTCTGGCTATGGGTTTAAAAAAAAAAGTGATGCTCTACACTGGTGACAGGTGTATCATTCAATCATTTAAGGATTACATGAAAGCCACCTCATGACTGCACATGTGGAAGAATGTGAGAAGGCATTCCAAAGGCAGACTTGCTGCCTTGAACTCCTGCTCTATTAATGAGCTGTGAGATCTTAAAGAGTGTTCTGTATTTCTCAACTGGACAATAAGGGTATTAATATCTACTTTGTTAAATTTTTATGAGGATGAATATGAAAGATGTAAACAGTATTTATAGTAGACGGTGTTCACTTAAACACTGGTGGCTCTTAATGATATTTTTACTAAAGCAGAGATGACCAGCCTTCACACAGACTATGCATACCCCATAAGTGTTATCCTTTAAAGTTATCTGCAGAGGAGGAATAATTCTGTCTTTTTGTTACTATTCTTAAAACATCTTTTTAAAAAGCTGATAAGTGTGCCACCTGAAGAAACATTAAGTATTTCTTAGCTACTGATTATTTTTAAATTAAATAGGTCAAATCAGCATCCTGTCTGCAGTTCCTGAACATGTAATTTGAGAACAAGAGAGTGAAGTGGGTTACATTGGTCCCAATATTAGTTCTCTACCTTCACCACTGCAACCCTTCCCCAAACTTCCGAAGAAAAAAAGTGGGAGACTGGGGGTAGCGGCTAAGGTGATTTCTACTTTGTGGAACATTTATTTGGGTCTTTGTGAGAAACTTTGTGGAACATTTATTTGGGTCTTTGTGAGCAATTTCACTAAAGCAGCTCACAGCTTCTCTCTGTTTCTTCTCGCTGTCTTACATATATTATTTTATACTCTTTAATACACATTCTATGATACTTATCAGTGTAATTTCAGCTAAAAAATTAAAAAGATGTTGCACAAGCTTTCAAATTTGTGCTGTTTAGTAAATCAACCAAGACATTCAATTTGAGCTACCTAAGAATTTGAGTTACCATAGATAGCTATTTGTTCAAATGTCTTCATTTAGTTATACATATGACTTATATATATATATATGATATAAATGTCTGTGTTACAAAGTAAACATTTCAATTATTAGCACACTATTGGCCTTTTGTAGAATGCTTGTGAGTACTTTGAAAGTCATATAGTTCATCATTTCATAGGACTAAAGATATGTATTTATTCCTCATTTTGCAAAGGTGGGTAAGGGAAATACAGCCCTCAATGCAGGAATATGATAATACATGCATGAGTAAACTCTTTGTCTGATCAACTGTGCTGTGTATATACACCAAACCCATTTTTTTTTGTTTCTGGTGCTACTCCAAGGGCTTGAACTCAAGCCCTGGGCACTGTCCCAAAATTCTTTGCTCAGTGCTAATACTCTATCACTTAAGGTACAGGTCTGCTTCCAGCTTATTAGTGGTTATTTGGAAAGAAAAGTCTCACAGACTTTCCTGTCTAGACGGACTTCAACAGCACTCCTCAGATCTCAGCTAGAATTATAGCAATTACAGGAATGAGCCACTGGTGCTAGCCTCCATTTTCCTTTTTAGAAAAGTATATTGTGAATAATATAAAAATAGTGAGAATCTTTCTAAACTCTCCATTTTTATCAGTTCAAAGTCGTTTACTTTTTCACTTTTTTTACACTACAATCACGTAAAAATTTCACTTTGAAATTAGTTTCTTTGTAGATTCTCCCATATAGTTTCATTTTATCTCCCTCATTTTTCAAGTTCCATAAATAGAATTTGTTTACAAAGGCTTTCATTATAGGGTTGAACATAAGGAAACCTCTTATAAATGTAGAGGTCATTCATTACTGTATCCAACTGATGGAATGTGCTTAGAATCCACTTTCCTTCTTTTTCTCCTGAATTTACCTTATGGATATTGAGAGACCACAGACTATAAAATGATGACAAATGATGTGCCCATATTTTCTTTTCTCTTTAGCCCAAAATCCAAAGCTTTGTGGAAGCTATTTGTGTGTATATATGAATGTGTGTGTGTGTGTGTGTGTGTGTGTGTATGAATGTGTTTGTATGTGCATGTGCAAACTCTCATGCCCATGCATGCACTAGTACTGGATCTTGAACTTATGGCCCTATGTCCTTGCTTAGCTTTTTCATGCAAATGGTGTCATACCTCTCCTTCCCCTAACTTTGTTCAGTATCTTCCCTGTTTATCTTATTGTATTTTTCTGATTAGAACATCTGTAGTCTTTATTATATATTTCAGAACATGGAAAGAGACTGAGTCATAATATCCTGCACTGATTATATAGACTCGTGTATTATCTGTATCTGCTTGCCCCATTTCAGCCCTTGGGCTGAGATTTTGCAATAAGAACCAGGGTTTTACTTTTGTTTTATTTCTGAATATATACAGGATTCAGTAGCAAAGAGTTGATACTTCATAGTGGATTTGATTAACACCATGTAAATATTCCATCTATAAAATAAATAAATGACATACACATTTTATGAAGAGAATACTTAGTTATAAATATGGAAACATATTGACTCCTAAAATATGTCAGGTAGTATGCAAGTAAAAGAAAGTTCTCAAATAAACATATCATTTGTAGAAAGGTAATGAATTATCTGTTTAGGATGCTCAGGCTAACTTACTAATTTTGTTTTTTAAAATGTATATGGAAATGCTTGTATCCACTTTATAAGGACTTTACAACTTTCTGTGATAGTATCATGCAAGCTTTAAAAAAAAACATGGATAGTAATATCTTCAGACAACAAAATACATGAAAAAGCCAAACCAATGTGCATAATTAGTGCTTGTGTTTTATTTGCTTGTTAGTTTGTTTATGTATGTTATGCCTACTCCTGGAGCTTAAAACTTGAACTCAGAGCATGGGCACTGTCCCTGAGCTTCCTTTGCTCTACTTGAGCCACACAACTCCACTTGCAGGTTTTTTTCCCCTAATGGTTTATTGGAACTAAATCATGTTAGAGTGTCCTCACATGATTCTCTCAGATACAAACATTTTAAACACTGAGTCAAATGACTTTAAAAGGCTAGCCAAAAAAAGGCCATTTAACTAAGCAGTACTAGAAGTCCTGACTCAGAAGACAATGTAGGCTTGGCTCCTTCAATATAGAAGGTACACAGTGAGAAGAGACGCAAACTCGCTGAAAGGAAATAAGACTGCATCTCTCTGTTCTGTAGCCCTTTCGTTTCATACTCCCTGAATACCGAGTCCTCAGAACTTCAGCATTTGATGTTGTCAATCACTTTCAATTTAAAATTGTCCTTAAGGGTAAATACAAGTTAAAAATTAAGAGACATCATCTTCCCCTTTAGAAAATAAGTGACATCCCTACTTTCAATTAAAACATTTCCTTTAGTGTACTTGTAAGAGCTTTATCTTTTTCTTGAAATGTTTCTTACAATTAAACATCTTCCTCTAAGACTTGGAAAGTAAGACCCTTGGAAATACAAATATCCAAAACTAGACTATCCTTATTCCTAGTCTCTTTATGATGTAGGGGCCTCTTTGGTGAATAACGACCTCCAATTACTTTTGCTGTGAATAAAGGTCTCCATGTAACACTCATAGTCACCCTAATTGCCAAATGAATTAAGATAAACTAAATTTGATAGACAAAAAAAGAAGTCCTGAAGTTCTTTTGAGAACTAGTTATAGTTTAGCTTGAGAACATGCATGCAATATGCTTAATCTGGTTGGCCATGGGAAGGTGAGATTTCTTTCTAGCCTTGCAGTTCAATGGGTTACTATAGTGCATATTGAATTCTGCCTCCATGCTTATTCACTGAAACGGTTTTCTTTCTTTTCTATATTTGTGAAGAAGTATTACACTCTCCTATCATTTCTGGTTTGGGAAATGATTGTATATTTAAGTATCTTTGTTGTATTTAAGTATATAGTACCTACAACTGGTCTTGCCTTCTGGGATATAAGCTTGTTCTGGACTTACTTGGTCTATTCTTAGCTTTTTTGGTTGAATTCTTCTTTTTGCATAGAATGAACCAAATATTTGAGTTCTGTTTCCTCTATTTTTCTACCTCATCTGGGCCATGCTTAGCCCTATTCACCCCACTAAGCCATCTAGTTGGACATCGCAAAATAACAAGCTGTACCAGAGACACACAAAGTTACTTTTGCTTCTGTGCTTTTAAGGTGCTGTCTCTAAGGGCTAGAATCTCCTCTTTTCTTCTCTTGCAAGCATAATGACTACCCTCTGGGATGGTATCTTCTCTGAAGCATTTCTGGACCAGACTCTGCTTAACCATTCCTTTCATTGCAAGTTCTCTGGTTTCTGGTTACCCATTCTCCTGATTGTACTACATAGTACAGATTTACTGAACAAAGAAATGTACCACTATGGTTTCAGGTGAGCAACCACCCAGCCTTATCAAAGAGCAGATTTTTAAGAATCAGTTTCTGTGAGCAAGTGCATGCTAACCACCTGTAAGAAAGGAATGATGCAAGCGGAATGTTTCTGAGGTTTTAGTCTGTGGAAGTCACACAGTGTGATGCCAGCTGTTGAGACTCTGGATTTTAGCTAGTTGGGCTTCCTGGGTGGTATCACAAGCTTGCACAGAAATTTAACACATTAGCCAAGACAACTCATTTCTGTAATCTGGAGCCTGTCAATTACAAAACTGTCGGGTTTAATCTTGATTACTAGCTCTCAAGATAAAAACTGTCTTTTCATGGTGACATATACAAATGGAAATGCTGTCATAAATTTTCAACAGCCACATCAGCAAATACTGTCAACACCCAGTTATGTACAATTCGTGTCAGACAGTAAATTTCTTCCTTAGTATTTGACTATAAACCCTTCACAGATTAAATACAATTATCTAGAACATTAGGATAATTATTACTGTAGTAGAGAATTACATTTTCATTTGTTCCAAGACTCATTTTGGTAACCACTCATTTTTTTTTGTCTCAATGATACGAGAGTTTGAGGACAGGACTTCATGCTTCCAAGGTAGGAACTTTACACTTTATCACTAGAGCCACACTTGCAAATCCTCTTGGCTCTGTTTATTTTTTGGAGACAGTTCTCACTTTTTTGTTTTGTTTTGTTTTTGTTTTAATATTTGTGGGTGAGTCTTGAGGCTTGAACTCAGGAACTGGGCCTTCTCTCTGAGTTTTTTGCTCAAGGCTGGTTCTCTACCTCTTGAACCACAGATCCACAGATGGTTAGTTGGACAAAAGAGTCTCACTGACTCCTGCCTGCGTTTTCTTCAAATCCAAATTCTCAGATGTCAGCCTCCTGATGAGCTAGATCACAGATGTGCCACTAGCATCCAGCAGAAGCATATGTTCATATACCAAAAAGAGATATGGAAAAATGTCCGATGAATTGATGAAGAAAATGATGTTTCTGAATTTAAACAAACTGCACATGAGTCTGTCACTGCCTGAATGGAAATTTATTTATTTCACAGTTAGGGAAATGCAAAGGCTCAAGAGTATGAGATACTGTGAATCTGAGGTGTCATTACTTTAGGATTTTCCATTTTTCAAGGAAATGTTGAAAGAGTATATTAGATCAGCCCAATGTTTCCTAGGAGGCCTTTGTAGCTAATGTGTGTGTGTGTGTGTGTGTGTGTGTGTGTGTGTTCCAAAGTTTAAAAGCTTAAGTTCTGTTTCTATCAGTTAAATAGACTAGATTAAAAAATGGATGCAAGCAGTTGTGTCAAATATCTTCTTTCTCTAAGACTGACAGGCACTGGGGATATAAGTAACTACAATGCATTCACTTTTTAATATTTCTTTTTCAGAATCTGTCTTGTGACAGCATTAAAGTTTCCATCAGAAGGATCCTTATTTGTTTTTTTTGTTTTCAATTTGTAATGGTAGTTATTTTATTAAAGAAATGATAATGCATTTAATGCAGGAATATATTTTTCATGTATTTGTAAAGCACTATAGATAAATAACTGTTCTTTCCATATCAAGATAATTACATTAATTAGTTAATATAGTATTTCAACATGACACCAGCCACTGATGTCTTCTCCTCTCTGGGGAATCCAAGCAGAATGCCAGTGACCAAACTTATGCAACTGCTTTCTAGAACTAATGTGTTTTTTTTTTAGATAAAAGAAAGTTTGTGCTAAAATTGGCAACATTAAATGCTAAACTTGAAGTTGGACAGTGATTTAGTGAAAAGATGAAAAAAACTCATGTCTGTTTAATTCTGGAGGTATCTTGCTGGCCTCTGGTGCTGTCTTTATTCTTTTTTGAAAATTAAAATGTAAATTCATCATTTCTATTATCATAAAAATAGTATCATAAGAAAACATGTGGCATCAGCATTATGTATTTGTTAGCTTCTAACATTCCTGTCCTAGCTGTTCTTACTATATTTATTCATTTGAATATTTAAATAGCCTTAAACACAGAGACAATACTTCTTTTTCCAAAATATATTATGGCAACTAAGCTATTGTAATTTTTGGGGGGGTCCAGTCATGGGGCCTGAACTCTGGGCCTGGGCACTGTCCCTCAGCTCTTCAGCTCAAGGCTAGCGCTCTACCACTTGAGCCACAGCGCCACTTCCGGCTTTTTTTTTTGCTTATGTGGTGCTGAGGAATCAAACCCAGGGCCTCATGCATGCAATGCAATTGCTCTACCACTGAGCCACATTCCCAGCCCGCTCTTGTAATTTTGAATGAACAACTGAACTTCACATAATTTTTGGAGCCTGCACCAGGAAAAACTTTGGGTTTGATTAGTAAGCAGGCATCTGAAACCCTATCTAAAGGGTCTCAGCCTCCAACTATTTATCAGTTAGAGCCATCTTTAAAACTCTTCTGATTATTTCATCTTTTTGAGCAGTATTATTAATCAGGAAGCTATTTTATCAAAGTGGTTATTTGTTCATAACTGAAGTTTTGCTCTTGATTTTTACTTATCCTATAGTGTCTGTGTTGACATTGAAAAGAGGTGACTAAGTTTCCATTTGAGTGATTTATATAAAACAGAATGTGAAGAATGCTTAAAGTTATCCTTCATATATGCTAGTATACAAGCCTTTTCTTTATGGTGAGTCTCACAAATTACAGAGGATAATTTGATAATGATTAGAACATCAGGTTATTCATCTAATGGACACTCTGACTTTCTGAGAAATATCTTCTTTCCCTTCTAGCCAAAAAAGAAAAATAATCTTCAGGAAACATTTTATTCTACAAAATAATTGTTAATAACTGAAAAAAATGCATGTGAAACAAATAAGAAAATACACAGAAGAGATATGCCAAAGAAAGAAGAATGCATCCATCTTCAAGCCTCATACCATCAAGGTAATCCAGAAACAAAGGAGGAGGAGAAACAATGGGACTGACATAAAGTTTTTACTGCAACCAAGTATGTGCAGGTTGGGAGATAAAGGAGTAACAACGATTGCTGAATAGGAAAAGTGGATAAGGAAAGTGAGCACGGGTAATATCTGTTTGCCTCGGTGGATGATAATGGGGAATAATAGATCCATATGTGCTCCTGTGTCCTCCAAAGTAGCTACTCCATTATCTTAGAAGTAGATTTGCTTCCATTTGTTTGGAGACCTCAGAAAGCCCTAATATGATTGGGCCAGATTCTAAAACCATTTTGCATGCCATTACAGGCTAGACTCGACTGTCCAACTCTAGGGAGAGACCAGGCTCTTCCACGAAGCAAGCAGAACACATTAATAGGAGCTGTGGCAGATGGAATGAAGTGTGCCAGCTTCTAGCAAAGTGCTCAGAGAATATTTAGTGTTTAAGAAAACCTCCTTTACTTCCTTTAACAGCTTAAAAGTGTTCAGGAAACCAGTTGTGCCTGATTTAAAAGTGATGCTATATATATATCCATATATATGGTAATTATCAAATATGGGTGATAAAAATAGCAAGCCTTTTGATTTCAGAGGACAGGAAAATCACCATGGGTCAGCCAGTGTGGTCACAAGAGGCATCCATAAGAACATGGGTTTAGTTATCATCCAGGTTTCTTTGTGTGGTACTGAGAATATATAATTAAGCTGTGGCACCTAAAAAGCTGACCCATGTACAAAAATAGCAAGTACTTCTGACTTACTTCCCTTTCTTCTGACAGGATTCTTCCACTTCAAATTCTTAATGCTCCAGTAAAAATAGTCTTGTTGACAGAGCAATCGTGTACAGAAAAACACTGAAATGCAGAACATTTTAAAGTACATATCTATTACTAAAACTTGTCTACTGAGATATATATTGCTATAGTACATTCTTAGATTCCCTCACAGTTGAATGACAAAATGTTTACTTTCCAACATATGTCCTCATGCTCTGAAGCTATCAGTCATACCATTAATACAAGTAATTACCCAACATTACATTATATTCAACACTTAATATCCACTCCTATCCCCTTTTAGAGACTAGTATTTTTTTCTTATTTTTTCTGTCACTTATCTTTCTTCGCTTGGCTAGTTCTGTGGAACAACCATTTAGACTCTCCTCTTGTATTTGTACATTTATGTCTGGCAGTGAGTCAAAACCTAAATTATGTTTGTTTATTCAATATTAACATATACTTTGTAGGACTTAAATTGGCAACAGCAACAAACCAGTAAACACAGAAACAGGAAGCCTTAAAAGGCTTTATATGAGTTGATCACAAGGCCCAAGGTTTTTCTTTCCTCTATGCCCCTTCTAAGTGATTCCCTTGTGTGCAATTTATAGTAGAATCTCAACCAAAAAAACATGCAAAATAAATGAGTACATTACCAAATATAAAAACCAAAACACTGCTCACTCATTTTTTACTCTATTCAGTTATCATTATTTCTTATTTTAACTGGCAATTTTAACTGGAGATATAAAGATAAAATGGGATACTATCCTAAGAAGCAGTAAAAGTCTTCTACACAAGATGATAGAAATGCATGCAATTAAAACAGACCTTAAAAGCTTAGGGTGCATTAAGATAAGATGCATAGATATTGCAGGGAAGTCAAGGAGAGGGCAAGAGTTGTCAGAAAAGGCAATAATGCAGCCTAATTATCTCCAACTAGCATAATCAACTTTAGACTTAAGTATGCAGCAAAATGCTCCAGGTTTTCTAATAAATTCCTGTATAATTTTCTATGCTTTCATATCAATGTTAGAGCATTAAAGTCAGACTTTCACTTTGGATCACAATCATATGTTTGTAACTAGACTACTTGAATAATCTAGCCCATACCCTAATTGTTATGTGGCTGCATTTATGAATTCAGTAAGATCAATTCTCTTGGAAATATGAGATCTGATTTCTAAGGTCATGTCTCCAGCATAGCTATCTAAGAGCTCTTAGTGGAAAAATAATCATTCAAAGTCATATTTGCCTGCGGTATGATGAAATTAAGTCACAAATGTAGATGTTTGTTGAGAAGTAAGCTTCCTTCATTTCATGGTAGAATTTGTGCAGTGGGCCTCAAGGAGAGGCAGGTTCAGAGGCAGTAAATCAGTAAATCAAATGCTTCATAACCAGTAAAGCTCTGGATTAAGAGCAATCTGTTTTATGCAAGTGTTAAAATGTCCTAGCTGGATGCTGGTGGGTCATGACTGTAATCGTACCTACTCAAGAGGCTGAGACCCGAGGATCAAGGTTCAAAGCCAGCCTGGGCAGGGAAGTCGATGAGCCTCTTATCTCCAATCAAGCACCAGAAAACCAGAAGTGGCATAATGGCTCAAGGGGTAGAGCACTCTCCTTGAGCTGAAGAGCTCAGGGACAGTGCCAGACCCAGAGTTCAAAACCCACGCTGACCAAAACAGAAAAACAAAAACAAAAACAAAAAGTCCTAATAAAATTACTATTTTGTTACAATTAGTTGATGTTAATAAAAACTTCAGTGTTTAAAAAGTTAAAATAAGCAGGTGTTTTTTCAAAGTCTATGTATGGGCTAGGAGATGCTTCCTGGGCTTCTCTCTTATTCAGTGGATTATTTTTTTCCTCATTTGTAGCTCTACTATGGATAACATTAGTGAATCCTTAAAGGAGTTTGAAGAAGATTCTAGTATATCTGGTAGACCAGAGAATGTTAAATCTACAAACTTAGTGTTAGTGTAGTCATTGTGTTTTCTAGAAACTTGATTAGGAATCCTCCAAACAAAAGATTTGGTTATGCTGGCTCAAGAAAAGTCCCAAAGAGAAGAAAAAAGAAGGGAGAATCAAGAGAAAACAAGAGGGAAGAAAAGAGAAGGGACTAGAAAAGCCATGATACCCTTACAGACAGTTCGTACTTGCTAAGTGCAAGTATATGTTAGGTACCAAGCAGTAAATCATCACTTTACTTCAGTGTTTAAAGTAATATAGACATTGAAATTCTAAACAACAAATTATGTTTATCCTGCCTTCTTGTTGTGTGAATATGGAAAACAAAATGTCAGGAAAAAAATCTGAAGTCCTTTAAGAATACCTCTTGTCCTTTAAAGGGATGTTTTGCTTTTCTACGGTATTATGCATTTTGGAGAAAATATATAGATTTGTATTTCATTTTAGCCTTAAAGTACCTGGAGTAGGGGAATTACAAATGAAGAGGATGGAACATAAAGAACTTAATAAGATGTCCCTTAAGAACTACTGTTAGTTCACAAAACTATTTCCTTTCTGTTCCATTAGTAGTTTCTAACTTTATCTGTGACTCTTCTCTTCCCTTCTGCTATGCTATGAATTTACTACTTTTTCATATCTTTCAGTACCTAATATAAGCATATATCTATGCTCAAAATACAATTTATCTTTTTTCTATGTATATTTTTATTGTAAAAATACTTCAGAGAGGGGTTACATTACATGAGTAGAGTAATGAGTACATTTCCTATCCAGCACGGTTACCTCCTCCTTTGTTTTTCCCCTACTACCCCTTGCCTCTCCACCTCCTCAACTCCTCCCTTACCCCCACTCAGAAATTATAAAGTTCTTTTTCAACATAGTGTCTTGTACATCTCATTGTTATAATGGGTCAACCTGTATCCCCATTTAAGATTTTATTATATCCCATCCCCTCCCCAAATTATAAAAATAAAGTATATACAAGAAATTATATTAAGTGAAGTAAGCCAGGCCCAAAGAAACAGTATCTGTCTAGGACAAGCAGAAAAGGTCAAAAGCTTTGTACGTATGACCATATAAGATGATGTTAAGCGAAATGAACCCCAAGACAGGGACACAAGTGGATTTTTTTCTTTCTTGCTATTGTTTTTAGTGTACTTATAATGTACTATGTAATTCTTTTGTTTCTTTTGTATGTTCTTTCCCCACGGTATAACCCTTGTGTTCATTGTATCCAATTTCTCCCCCTTTTTTTTTTTTTTTCATGGGGCTTGAACTCTGGGCCAGGGCACTGTCCCTCAGCTCTTCAGCTCAAGGTGAGCACTCTACCACTTGAGCTACAGCGCCACTTCCGGTTTTCTGGTGGTTGGAGATAGGAGTCTCACGGTCTCTCCTGCCCGGGCTGGCTTTGAACCGAGATCCTCAGATCTCAGCCTCCTGAGTAGCTAGGATTACAGGCGTGAGCCACCAGCACCCGGCTCAATTTCTCTCTTTCTTAACTGGCCTTTTCTCCCTCAGTAAAAAAATCATCCTTAATTTGTTCCTACATTATAAATGCAATCTGTGAACACTGTCTTCCTAGGTACCATCCTCTGTAGCTTTCTCTAGAGACTTAAGTTCATTTTTTCCAACTCTACAAAAGACCTCTTGCTAAGTCACAGATTCTATGCTGACCAATTCAACTGGATATTTTCTTTCCTTAACAGATAATATGTTTCTGACTTTTAAAACTTTTTTTTGCTTCTCTAAAACCTTTTTCCTTTTGTCTTTGTGGAATGGGGACACCACTCTCTTCATTTCCATTTTTGCACATATCTCAATCTTTAGTTAATTAATTTTGGTGACAATCCTGGGGCCAGAGCACTATTCCTGAGCGTTTTTTTTTAATTTCTCAAAACTATCTCTGGACCACTATGAGCCTCAATTTCACTTCCTCTTTTTTGGTTATAAAGTGAAGAGTCTCACAAACTTTCCTGCTTTAGGGTTTCTTCTAATGAGCGTTTTCAGATTTCAGCCTGCTGAGTAAGTAGGACTACAGGCATGAGCCACTGGCACCCAGCTTCTGTCTTCTTTTACATCTTCCTTTTGTTGGCTGTATAGACAAATGTTAGGTGATCAACATCCATGGTTAATACTGAGGTTTCTTTTTCCTCAAAGCAATCAACCTGCAGATCCACTCTTTGCCCTCTCCTGAGCTCGCCTTCCCCCCTTTCTTCACTCCGTACTATGTAGATAATTCTGCTGTTTGATGATTTCCTGATGCTCTCCTGTATTGTTTCGGCACCATCAATAATGACTAACCACAATGAAAATTTGTGTTTTCTCCATAAAAATGCAAATCAAAGTAATCTTTCCCAATTTTGATGGTCAAGACTTAAGTCTTTTAAAATACACACACACACACACACACACACACACACACACACACCCCTCTAAGGCTCATCCTTGCCACCTTTGAATTTTTCAACCATTCATCTCCACGCTGGATTTTGAACTCCAAACCAGCCTGGTAAGGTCTGCTGCTCCCTGCTGCTTCCAATCCTGGGACTACCCCTCAGCCTAGAAATGTGATATTTTCCCCATTTTTAACTTGAAGAATTATGCTTATTTGCTCATTGAACTCTTCCCAAGCTGCCCTAAATTGAATTCAAACTTGAGTCCCTTAACTTTTTATAATAATGAAGTTAAAGATTAGCCACCCCTAAATAAGACAACTGACATTTGAGAAAACAATGTTATGTAAGCAGGTCATGGTCTATAGCCTGTCTCCTCTGAAAGAGGTTATAGAACAACCTTCCTTTTTCTGGAGACCACCCTATAACCTGAAGAATTTTATTTTATTTATTTATTTTTATTTTTGCTGGTCATGAGGCCTGAATGCTGGGCCTAGGTGCTGTCCCTCAGCTGTTCAGCTCAAGGCTAGCGCTTTACCACTTGAGCCACAAGGCCACTTCCGGCTTTTTTTTTCAGCTTATGTGGTGCTGAGGAATTGAACCCAGGGCCTTATGCATGAAACGGAAGCACTCTACCACTGAGCCACCTTCCCAGCCCCAAGAAATAAATCTTTGAAGATACAAGCACATAAAGAAGACTCTCAGCAACAAACCTTGCTAACTCTTCCTAGTTTATTGCCAATCCATTATACCTCCATGTCAAATCATGCATCTGCACAGTGGTCTATTTTTCTTTAAAACAGCACAAAAACACACAAATTTTTCCAGTTTTCTTCATTTCTAATTGTATAAAACTTGTATTAAACAATTTAAATGCTTCTCTTATCAACCTCTCTTCTGTTTTGAAGTCTCAAAAACACAATAATGATAAGAAAAGGTGTTTTGGTTGTTTCTCACACAATTACTTTAAACTATTTTATGAAAAAAATTATGGTTGGTTTAGTTTTCTTCCACATACGTTTTATTGGGAGTGGTTATGGTATATTTTGTTTGTTTGTTTGCTGGGCCTGAGGCTTTAACTTAGGGCCTGATGTTATTGCTGAGCTCCTTTGTTGGGGAGGGAGAGGGAAATAACAAAATACTGAAGCAAGGACACAGAATGACCCATTGTAACAATGAGATGTACAAGACAATATTTAGAAAACGAACTTTACAACTTGGTGGGGAGAGGGAGAGTTGGGAAGGTAAGGAGGGAAGGGATGGTAGGGGAAAATCAAAGGAGGAGGTAACAATGCTTGATAGGAAATATACTCATTACCTTATTCATGTAACTGTAACCCCTCTGTACAGTATTTTACAATAAAAATATAATAACTAGAAAAAATTAATGCAATACACTTGAGCCATAGATCTACTTCTGGCTTTTTGGTTAACTGGGGATAAAAGTCTCATAGACTTTTCTTCCCAGAGTGGCTTTGAACCACAATTCTTAGATCTGAGTGTTCTTAACAGATGGATTATAGGCATAAGCCACAAATGACTGGCTAAAATATCTCTTTTTTTGCATTTTAAGCAAATGTCTTCTTTAACAACTTCAATGTACATTACATTTTGTGTTATGAAAACTACACAAAATCACAATAATGAAAATTTGCAGCTACATTTATATGTACATTGGAAATAATCTCCAAGCATTAAAGCCTGAGATAATAAATATTTATGCTAATAATTAATTAATCAGTGCTTTCTGAGTAATAACTCAAAAAGCATTTTCTTTCATATATTTTTCTCTGATGTATACATATATTATGTATATTAAAAAAGGTTAAGTTTGCCTCAATGCAGCTTCATGAAGAGAACAAAGTAATTAATTACCTTTAAAATCAAGGAAGTGGAATATGTTCCTCATCTTATAATTAATGACTGCATTCATAAGTGAAACTTAAACTATACCCTTAATTTATGCTTCCTTTTAAACTTAGCTCTCTTCTGAGGAATATAAACTATGATGCATTTCTGCAAGAGAGTAATATTCTGTCATATCTATAAATTCCACAAAGTCTTAAGCCATGAAATAGATGGTTACATGCTGTTTCTTAAAATGTCTGAGAATTAATCATTTATTTCACTTTAGTGACATGCCTTTTATGCTTTGCATGTTTCTCAAAGATAAGGAGAATAGTAATGTTAAGTAATGTTACTATTTTCAACTGTGGAAGAAAAGGAAATTATCAGTTCCCCCAAAAAGCTATGTACTTGACTTTGAAGGTGCAACAGTTTGTCCAATTTCAGAGTCTTTTCCAAATGCCTGTCTTGAATTATGAAAAGCAAAATCACTTTGACAGCTACATATTCTATTTTTTAAAAATACATGTCTTTGTCACACAGTTTTGCATAATCTTCCAAACCTATGGTGCATGAAGGCAATAAAAGGACAATTTAGAGTGCTTGAATTGCTAGAGTATAAATGGCACATGAAGCAATGATATAAACTCAATCAACAGATTTACCTCTACAAAGAATCTGTCTAAACTTTATCTATGTTCATGCATGACTTAACACTATTAACAGGACCTGTACAGTCAACATTTGCATAAGAGAAACTATTGAGAAGTTCAAGTATTAATTTCGGTTTAAGCTTTTTAATAGCTTTCATTATGACCAAAATTTCGAAGCCTAGGTAATGATTCTTGGAAACTGAAACCCATTACTTCCCTATATGGAAATTCTGTGCAGATCATTTAATAAGAGTCAAGGCCAAGAACAAGACAAGAGTTTCTCCTAGACACAAGAATTTACATTCACAAAAATGTAGTGATAGGCCAGCACTGTCAAGTGTTGTGGCTGACACCTTCAATCCTAGCAACTGCAGAGGCTGACATATGGAAGATTCAGGTTCAAAAGCATACCAGACAAAAACAGTTCATGAGATCCATCTTTACCAAAAAAAAGTTATACAGGGTTTTGCACAAATATCATCCCAAGTAATGATCTAGTGTAACCCAGGCTTAAAATAAGACCCTATTAAAAAGAAAACAAAAGTACAAACTAATACAGGTGTGGTTCAAGTAGTAGAGAGGCACAAGGCCTTGAGTTTAAAACATAGGACACTGAAAAACAAAATAGTACTTAGAACAATATTCTTAAATTTCTGGTAGAAAAGCAAATTTGTTCCATTATTTGAAAGAAACTTTGAAATACTTTTAAACAAACCTCATAAATTTCATTCATTAAATCAGAATTGTATCATAAGGAAATAATTAGAAAATGACAAATACAGATAAGTCATTAAACAAAGCAGCTTTTAAAAATAGTACAATTGCACAAATAACACAAACTTCTGAAATTGTGATGAGTATTAAATGTTTCACAAATAATTGACAATATGGTATGTTTAAGGTAATATTTAATTAATTATGGTACACATTTACAAGGATATTTTATGTGAACCCAAAAATAATAATTATGGGAATAAAAAGTTAATAACAAGGGAATTTACCAGGGAAGGGTTGGAATAAAAAAGAAAACCTAACTTTCTTAGTTGTCAAATTTTATTAAATTTCTTATCTTTTTATCTTCCAATAAAAAATAGGTAGAAACAGGAATGAAAATATCAAATAATAATTGCTTTATATCCTCTTTCTTCTTGCTTTGTATTTAATGGGTATCTTTGAATGAGTGAACCTTTCTTCCTATGTGAACACAATAGATAGTTTCTTCAAATGTTCTTAATGATATGGTCCTTAAATTTTAAAGAAATACATATGGATTGAAGGGAATCCTAATTTTATAAATGTATAAAAAACATAAAAGTTCATACACAGCTTCTTTCTCGAGGCACAATCATCTCCCACTTGATATTTTGATCTTTTTCTTTCATTAGCTTTGAAGTACCAGCACAGGGATATATTACAGTATTTGCATACTTTTCTGTATTTTTGTATTGATTTTTGTATGTGGCGTTAGTCACCAAACCCATGATCTCGATAATGATAGGCTAGGTAGGTGTTGTGCCACTCAGCAGCAATCTCAGTCCTCTGTTTTTTAAACTTCTTATATTGTGAATATTTTCTCAAGACACATAAAGATTGTGCATTAGTTTAGATTGTCATTCATGTGCCTTCATCAGGAAAATAGGTAGATCATTTCTTCTAACACTGCAATAAATAGAAATGCACACTAATTTTGGCTCATTTATGTTTCATTAGACATGAGTTCTCTACTATGTATCATAATCTAGTACTTAGCAGCTATTTTAAAGTTCCTGGCATATTTATTTTGGTTTGGTTTTGTTATGTTTTCTCCTTCCAGAAAGTATTAACCACTATTCTCACTGATTATTTATGCATATCCAGTCATTACATTCTAAATAATGCTTAGTAAAGAGCTTAATTATATGATTAGTAATGAAGTTATTTGCTTATGGTTTTATTAGATATCTTACTTTCATTTTGTGATTTTTATCTTAATGTAAGTTTCTTGTTTTTAAGTGAGAATTCTTGTGAGTACTTTGTAGAACACAGTATCTTCAAATCTCACTAAAAATATCAATTTATGTCCTTGGAAACATGGTTCATGTCCAGTGCATTGATTCTCAGTACATTTGGAGAAGGATATGGGAATGCATTTATGTAATCAAATGTGTACTCAATATTGAGTGTGATTTTCAATTTTCTAGTTAAATTGTTCTAATCCATTATTAATCAATTATATAACAATTCATTTTTGTAATGGAAAACAGGAATTGTTTATTCATTCCTTCATGTTTTAAATATTATTCACTCAGCAGCACTGGATAAAAGTCTTCTACAGAGACATTTTGAAAATATCACTAATTCAAAAAGATGGAGATTCTTGCCCATAGGAGTTTTTTATCTACATTCTCATAAGGGAGCATAAGGTCAGCAGAAAAATGTTCCCTCAGCAATGTTATACTCTAGTCCCCAGAAATATATGTGGCAAAAGAGACAATGTTGACACAATGTAGACTGTGGACCTTGAAATATACAAGCCATCCTTATACAGCTGATATCCTCTATCTGGTTCTACAATATTTTGAAAGCAAAGATTGTGTCTGTAAAGTGTAAAGGAGGAGAGGCAGATTTGACAAGGAATTTCTGGGTCTGACATGGCGGTCTCTACTAGCAAGAAGTTAAGAAAGGACTCTGGGAGATGACTGTTGCCAAAAGCAAACAGCCAGCAAGGACAATGGGACTTCCACAAGGAACTTGATTTTGACAGTCTTCTGAATGAGACTGGAAGCTATTCTTGTCAGAGCTGCAACTACAGCTGTATAATTTGTCCAGATAGCAATAGAGACCTAACATAGAATGCAATCTAATTAAGCATATTAGATAATATTAGAAGGCACTAAATGCTGTGAAATAGAAGTCATATGCATGTAAAATCTGGAGTGAGAAATGCTTGTCAGAGGAGACTAGATAGATGAACATTAAATGTGGTGTCCAGATTGGGCATCATCATGAAGCAAATATGTGTGGAAAAACATGAAGAGAGTAAAGACAGGCAAGGTATCATGGTGCATACCTGTAATGCCAGCTAATCAAGAAGTAGAAGCATAATGAGAGTTTTCAGACAGCCTAGACAAAAGAAGCAAGTCCCTATCTCATGAACAAAAGTAAAGACATAAAGGGAAGGATCTGGAAATGAAACTTAAGTACTAGAAGGAAACAACTGGCCCTCGTTTCAATAGCTAGTACAAAAGGGTGTGCAGGGGAGAATGAAGGTAAGGATATTGGACAAGTGAGCGATATAACTGAAGTCCTTTCAGGTAGAGGAACCTTCTAGAGGAGAAGTGGCAGCTTCTCAGAGACCTGGAGTGCCTTGAGTGGAGTGGGTTATGAAAAAGATGGTAGATGGAGATAAAGTCAGACGGTTGTGAGACGTGGATCCTGTGACATCTCAACCCGAGGAAACATGAGCTTTTACTATTAGCAAAAAAAAAAGCAAGCCACTGAAATGCTTTGAGTGTCAAAGTGGTATGATTTAAATGTTTTGCGAATCCACTGAAGATATGAAAGCTTAAACTGAAGTGGTAAAAATGGAAATCAGGAGGGACCCTATTCCTGAAATAGATTTTTAAATTTACACATAGTATTGAAGTGATTCTTTTTTTCTAGGAAGCCACTGTGACATCCCCAGAGAACTTTCCTTATTATCATAATGCATAAAACACAACTATCTAAACCTATATCACATGGATCTAAAATTAGTATTTATTTTCAATCTCCTTTTAAACTGTGAATTGTACTCTAAGCAAAGCAGCTGTATATTTTCAAGTGGGCCTTATGGAAAAGATATGTACCATCATCCCGACTTCTCATCTATTCTATAGGCCCAGTTCAGTCTTCTAAAAAGAGTAATTCTTTAGGACATAACATAGGTTTTCCTGGGCACTTCCTTTTGAAGCTCTACCATTTCAAAGAACCTAGGTATAATACTTAGATGTGAAAATCTAGTTTGTTTTTCTGTCTTGAAAATCAGTTTTATAATATTCTAAAGATTTTGTTTTGTTTAGTTTTGTTTATGTCCAGTTGTTGGGCTCAAACTCTGGGCCTGAGCACTGTCCCTCAGCTCTTCAGTTCAAGGTAAGAGTTCTACCACTTGAGACACAGCACCACTTCCAGATTTGTGGTGGATAACTCGAGGTAAGAGGCTCATAGACTTTTCTGCTTGGGCAGGCTTTGAATGGAGATCCTCAGATCTTAGCCTCCTGAGTAGCTAGGATTACAGGCGTGAGCCACCAGCACCCAGCTGAAGTTTATTTATAATGGAAAGGAAACATTAGGAATATAGGACAATCACGAGAAGGCACAGCCTATCAGAAATGCTGTTTCTTGGGTATTAATTCACTATTTTCCATCTCTTTAGAATAAAATATGAGATTACAGTAAAGTAAGATGCCGGAACCCTCTCCTATGGGGCCTGTAAAGCATGCTTACCAACTGATTTCTTCCCAACAATAAGTACCAGGCCATTATGGCATATCAGATTTATTTATTTCAGCAATTTTCAATTTTTTTGGCTCTCTTTCTAATGGTCACAAAAAGTAATATCATTTGTTACTGTCAGACAGGAAGCTTGTCCAAATCTAACATAGGTCCCCTTTACATTCTAGCCACTGCTTAGAAGGCATACCCATAAATTAATTCATCTTAATAGTTTTTAACAATTTAGTACCAAGAAGCGTAATTAACCTGGAACATGTGTCTGCTTCCTAGAGCTTACTTAAGAGAAAGATAATACATAGTAGAAAAAAAGAAAAGGTTAGCACTACTTTGTAATCCTTTAAAGGTTTACAAGAAAGAATGTTAAAGGCTATTAAAGAAACTAAGAGATCATTATGTCCTTCCCTCTGCCTTCTATTGTTCTATTTTAATAGTGGTATTTACCAGTTTCCCTTTTGATTTTTAGCTTTTTGTTTTTTCTAGATACCAAAGTTTGAACTTTGGGTCATTCACTGGCTCAGGTGGTGTGCTAGCTTTGAATCATACCTCCAGTCCAGCTTTTTCCTCATGATGTTATCAAGAGTCCTAGCGATGAGGATTATAAATAAGATATTTATGACACAAATCATACCTTTGTGTATATTGAATCTTTTTCTCATTCAACTTTACAGAGTAGGTTTTCAGTTGTGTGGAAAATATGTTGTTTGAGTGTTTTTACCAAACTGTACTTTATGACTGGATAAGTCACATTGGGCTCTTTCAGGTGGAGAAGGGAAAGAAACTCCCCTCCAGGGAAAGAAGTGATCAGAAAAGGTAAGTCCATACAGCACCAAGGGAAAGAGAAAATAAATACAAACCGATCCTCATAGAGAAGGGAGAAGGTAGTGGTTAGAAACCTGTCAAAAACTACACCTTACTCTTGAGAGTACTTTGAAGAGCACTCTTGGGGAAAAGACATAGGCACAAATGAAAGTTTTTTGGTACGGTTGAGTGGAAGCATTCTAGAATATTCTGGAGCTCTGGACAAAATCATTCTACAGATAGAACTAACACTGTTTGCTTCCATGTCTAATTACAGAGATGATTGCCAAAACTTAGATTACTAAAATGATAAAGTACAACTTTACCAAAACATTTGCTTTCAATCATTTAAATTTATTGTAACGCTAAGAACACAATCATAGTCTTAGAAATAAGAAACAATATCTCTGGCCTGAAATATTAGTATCAGACTAGAAGATAGGAAGATAAAACACAGGGAAATGAAAAATCTTAGCTGGCACTAAGCTCATGAAGATGTATGAAGGAAATTATCATTATTAACCTCTGCATATAGCAGAAGGATCACAGGCATCTACATTACCTGTCAACTTTCCATATTCTGCTCATCAATACATGTGTTAACATGGATCATCATTATTGAAGTTCTTAACTTCAAATCAAATCTCTGGGTATAGAAGAGCAATTGATAACTCCCCCACAGCCCCTAATCTGGAATATTGTCCCAGGAGCTCCCTTACACAGCCAACTAAGAAGTCGTTACTCTCCCTGGGAATATTACCCATTTATTGCCTTGGGCAAGTAAATCTCAGAAGTGTGTTAACAAGCTTGCCTATCACAGTTAGTAACACAGCAGCCCGGCACCCATTTTTATGGGCTGCTATTTTCTGAAAGGAAAAAGTGGGAACAGGAAGGCACTCACACAGGTCTAGTTTGTCTGATGTAAAATATCTGATAATTTAGTGGTGGAGGGGAAAAATAATGAGTGGAAAGCAGGGAAAGGCATGAGCCAAGAAAATGTGAAATTAGAAGAAAAATAAATAGAAATAAAAATATACCAAGATGTAAACATGCGTTTGAAATGTAGATTGAGCACAAAGCAAAACATATAGTAATTTCCACTATTCTGACAGTCGATTTGTAGCTGGGAGCAGGCAGGAGTTAAAAGAAATGCCCATGAATATCCCCAATGCCTGACTCATAAACCTGCCTGGAATAGCAGATCAGAGGGCTGGACATGCTATTGGTTTATACCTACAAACCACATATGGTTGACATAGTTGCAAGGCTGAGACTCAGGAAAGCCATTTCAGCTAAACAGTCTTGTATTAATCAGAAGTCTATGATATTAATCCATTTCTTTTGAAAACAGAATATGCTATATTAGAAATGTATTAATGTGCTCTTGAAAACTATCAAAATTTTATCAAAATTTGATTTGATTTTCTTTGTGACCATTTTTGCTTTAGTCCAGAAAATTAGAGTATCAAACCTTTTTTTTTTTTATCACTTGTGGGGCTTGAACTCTAGGCCTGAGCACTGTCCCTAGGCTCTTCAGCTCAAGGTGAGCACTCTACCACTTGAGCCACAGCACCACTTCCAGTTTTCTGGTGGTTTATTGGAAATAAGAGTTTCATGGACTTTCCTGCCTGGAGTTGGCTTTGAACTGCAATCCTCAGATCTCAGCCTCCTGAGTAGCTTGGATTACAGGCATGAGCCACCAGCTCCCAGCCTCAAACCCTTTTCATGGAAGTTTTATCAGTCAGCTGCCTGACTAAGCATTTCAGCCATAGTTAGTGTTTCAAATTGATATTATTAAACCTGGGCCATTAAAATTAAACATTTGTCAAATGACAAAATTTTCACCAGATTGGAAAACATTTGAATGTCAATAAGCACTAAATACTAAGAAAAATTGTAAATGATTGGTATATAAGTTAGAGCTTGTGATTGGCTCATTTCTGAGACTGGAGGTCATCTTGTTTTGTTTTTGATTAAATTAATTCTTACAATTAACTTTAGATTCCTACTTAACACCATATTTTGTAATAAATATTTGATTTGTGAAAATGGAAGTGACTTAATCTCTGTTTTTAAAGAGCAAAACAGATGGAGAATGAAGCAATGGATAATGCTGTTCAAAAACAAATGCACTATTTACCTGACTCATGTAACTATAACCTCTCTGCACATCATCTTTATAATAACAATAAAAATATAAAAAGAGCAAAACAGAAAAAAGAGGCAACATTGAAAACAGGAACAAAACGTAATAAGTAGTATTGTCTATGTACATGTATATTCTGGGGGAAAAAGAAGATTTGAAGGATTTCTACAACACAGTTGGAGGGCATCCAACACCGAATAGCAGGCTAGTTTTAAAAGTAGCAATGGACACTTAAATGGTAAATGTAAGTACATTACAAAGCTGGACCAGACATATCGATTTTCTTTCTTACAAGCAATAATCAATTCCTTTAAAAGCAGGGAAAGTAAAAACACTCATCAGTGTATTGAGATACGACTAAACAGAATTGCAATAAGCTATATATGTAGAGATATAGGTAACCAAAGGAACTTAAGTAAACAAGGGCAATGAGTGTAGTGTCAGTGAATCGGTGCTAGTAACAACACAGCTAGACATGTGTTAGCTAGAAAATAGAATTCAAGCTCAGTACAATTAACCTTGCACTATACATAGTCCATCTGTATTTTAGTCCCAAGAAAAAAAGAGGACAGAGAGCAAGCTTTCTAAAACTTGAGAGATACTTTACAAGATAACCACGTTTATGACTTGATTAGAGCTCAAAGAATGAAAGAAATAGATGTCATACAAAAATTAAGAGGAGAAGGAAATCCCAGTAGGAAGTTTTTAAAGAATTCATGATTTCTATAGACATTCTAGCTAAGACCACTGGCCAGAACAAACATAACGGAGATTCATCCTAAGTTGTACATCCTAAGTTTATATCCTTTCTAAGATTAACACCACAAATTGCTTCATCAATTAGTAATAGGAATTCAATGACATAATTAATAAAATGTATATACCTAGCATGAAATTTGTAATAGATACTCACATTAGCTCATGTTAGCAAACATTGCCTTGTATTGCTGTTAAAAATCAGTACTTGATCAAGAAACAGTTTCTAGAGCTATATACTCATAGTACATATACAAAATATAAATAGGTAGGCCTCAATTCATTTCTGATACACTAATACAAATAAAAACTAAAAATAATAACACATTGCTAGAGCTCTAAAAAATGCTAACATTTATTTTACTTGGGAATGTAAGACTTGCTGAGGTTGGAGCTTCTGAAAAATTACTATCTACGATGCATATTTTATCTTTTTCATCATTACTACATTGAAAATCAGACCATTATTAAGATTTATGAAGTTTTGGTCTAATTTAAATTCATACCAGGTAACTGGTATGAATTTTTACTAGCAACAAAATAGACATTTAAAAGACATAAAAGCAAGTGAAAAATAATCATAAAATGAATAACACTATACTTTTTAAATAATTTTACAAATATTAATATCTAATTCTATTGCAAATAAAAGACATAAACAAAGGAATTACTTCTGTTGGAAGAATCTTTCATTAAAATGTAAATGGTTGGATATAGTCACATATAAATTTGGTTTATTCCCTATCAAGATTATTTAAAACTACTATCTTTATTTAAAACTAATAAACAAGGCTGCAATAAACATAGTCGTGCTGGTAGTTTTAGTGTGGTCTTGTTTGTGAACATCTGGGTAAATGCCCAAAAGTGGGATTGCTGGGTCATAGGATAGCTCTATGTGGAGTCTTTTGAGGAACCTCCATACTGCTTTCCAAAGTGGTTGAACAAGTTTACACTCCCACCAACAATGCAGTAAGGTTCCTTTATGTCCACATCCTCTCCAGCATTTGTTGTTATTAGAGTTCTTGATTCTAGCCATTCTAACTGGGGTGAGGTGGTATCTCAATGTTGTTTTGATTTGCATTTCTTTTATGGCTAGGGATGCTGAGCATTTCTTCATGTGTCTATTGGCCATCCTTCTTTCCTCTTTAGAGAAGTTTCTCTTTTGCCCCTCAGTAGATGAATGGATCAAGAAAATGTGGTATATATACACAATGGAATTCTATGCCTCCATCAGAAAGAATGGCATTGCCCCATTTGTTAGGAAATGGAAAGACTTGGAAAAAATTATATTAAGTGAAGTAAGCCAGGTCCAAAGAAACATAGGTCCCATGGTTACCCTTATTTGCAATAACTAGTATATGTCTGAGTCAAGCAGAAAGATCTGATAAGTTGATGTTAAGGAAATGAACTCTAAGATATGTATTCAAATGTTTTTTCTTTCATGGGATTGTTTCTAGCACATTTATAAGATTATTTCTTTGTTGCTTTGTATGTCCCTCCCCCATGGTATAATATATATATATATATATATATATATATATATATATATATAATGGCGGGGAAGGGAAAAAACAAATCGTTTAAATAGGGATACAGGTGGACCCATTGCAACAAAGAGACATACAAGTCGTATGTCGAAAACGAACTTTACAACTTTAGTGGGGGGGAGGAGGAGGGTTGGGTAGGGGGGGACCTGGAAGGATGAGATGGGAAGGGGAAACAAAGGAGGAAGCTACAATGCTTGATAAGAAATGTACTCATTGTCTTGCCCATGTAATTGTAACCCCTCTGTACAGCATTTTCACAATAAAAAATAAAATGAAAAAACCACTAATAAAACAAATGTCACTATTTTGGTGTGATTAAATACATTCAGGAAAATTTTGATTTTATAAATCCAATAAACCTCTTAAACTACTGGACTATCTGTAATTTTGATTGTTAACATAATAACTTAGTCAATGGAGTTATTTTATAACAAACTCAATAACCTATCCTTGATTCACAGTAGAGATAGTGAACACCATCATATAGTATATAATTAACAAATTTTAGCTTTCAGACTTTTCTAAAATGAATTACATTAATATTATATATAACATATTATAATGTCATAAATGTAACATAAAATTATATAGAATCATAACATGTTATAGCATACATATATTTGTGGAGGGGCGACTTCTGCTTCGTGTGCCTTACCTGGCCTCAGTGAAGCAAGAGGTGAGGTGGTCAAATATTGCATGGTAATGCAGTAAGAAATGCCTTTAAGTCATGCAGGGTCAACTGATGGCCTGTGGGTGGCAGACCCTTACACTTTTGGGTTTGCAATGGAGAGTCAGCCTCTCCACAATAACCTCTGAAATGCTATAGGTCTTGATGATGATCCATAGTGTCTGCTATTTTATCAGATCCACCCTAACTTTATCAAATAGAGTATCCATTTGTCTCCCAAACATAGTTTCTTATTCCTTTGAATATAGATGAACTAAGAACATCCAATTGTTCAGTCTTGCTTTCATTTGTATTAATGTGCCTCTTTATGGTCATATTTTACGAACTAGAATTTTAGCATTTAGTCTAGAACTTCCTTCAGCCATTTAGCCTATTTCATCTCTCACAAATTCTGCCATCCACAAAACACAAGAACATGGACATAACATAATGAGCTGGGTTGTGCTTGGTTTTGTTCTGTTCTTTATGTTTTTGGAGTAGTATTATTGGAAGGTAGGAACTATACTTGCAATGTAAGTGCTTGCACACTTGAACTATCCTGATAGCCTTTGGCCAAGTTCTTTTATTCCTTTATAAGTCAATGACTTTTCTTCTACTCTCCTGTAACATGTTCTTCATTTCTGTCTATGAACTCATCAGAACAGCCTACCAACATTCTGTTTGAGATGACTCAGCTGTTGTGTAAGAAAATTGAGACTTTCTTTCTACCTCTGCTCTTCTCTTTCAGAGCCTTCAACACAAGCACCCTAAAGGATCCAGGAATAATAATGTAAGGTTTTATTTTAAATATACAACCTCAAACTCTACCATTCCTCAAAACTCTTCCAGCTCCTCCCATCCCCAGTCCTGAAGCTGTTTCCACATTTTGGGACATTTGTTACAGCAGTATTCTATATTATGTGCCAGTTTTATTAGTCCTTTTGAACTGCTTTAACAAAAAAAGAAAAAAATTAATTCTTAAAATTATGAAAAATTTGAGGTCCAAAATGTGGTGGAACCTACTTCCTGGTTCAGAGATAAATGGTAACTTCTTGCTATGTCCTTACATGACAGAAAATACAAGCAAGCTCTCTAGGACATCTATTATTATGTTATTGTTACTGGAAAGAGAATGTGGTCTTAGCAAAAATTCATATAACTCAACCTCAACTATTTTGTCTGACATGAGAAGTCAAACAGAATGTGAATCATAATTATTAAAGAAAAATAAGATACAATGCAAGTGAACAACACAACCAAAGCTATATTGCACCAATGCTTTCTTTGATGAGGGTTTTATTTAGGTCAGAGTTAGCTGTGAACTACCCTTCAATTGGTACAGAGTCTAAAATCACATTGATCGAAAGGTGTAGCTTATGGATGAGATGTCCATCTGCCCAAGTTTGCTGTGACTATTGGCACATATGCTTTCTAGAGAAATTGAATAGTCCTCAACCAAGGGTGCAGACTATTTTCAACTAGGTTTGAAACTCTAGGCTCATCATTCCTATGAAATACAATGACTACCTCCTGCTACCCACTGCTCTCAATTGTCACTGCTCACCAAAGATTATTAAAAGCAGAAAGACCCTAGCATTAGTCACAGTAGAAGAGTTTTTCCATGCCTTCCATGAACTCCTCTAGATAGAGAAGAATTCAAGCCTTCTGATTTGTAACAACTATAGGCCAAGTGACTTACATGAAGTCAAAGACTATGACCCCCCCCAAAAGAATGATGGGTATTTAATCGTGAGTAAATGTATAAAATATTTCTATACTGTACCCTTCTTCCAAAGAACACATTCAGTCACATAAAAAAAGAGTTTCCTTCATTGAAAAGAGGACTTAATTTCTGAGAGCGACTGGTCATGTCTTTCCTTACACATTCATTATAGAGGTTCATTGCTTATTTATTCTTTCTTGGTGTAATGTTAATATTTCAGTCATTTAACTTAAATGTACCATATATCTGAATGTATAAATTGTGTTATTATTTGAAAACTATATAAGTTGCTCATGAATTAAATGGGAAATTGTAGAATTCCTTTGAAAATTCAATTGAAAATATGGAATATCTTTCCCAAGGCTCTTGGGTCAGAAGGGTTTGTTTTCTGGGTGCGCAGGCCCTGCTTACCAGAGGCTAAAAAGGTAATATATAAAAGATATATTTTAGGATGTGTCTAAAATATACAAATAAATTCAACCCAATTTGTAAAAAAGTGATAATATATACTTTTTTTTCTGGGCCTGGGTGCTGTCCCTCAGCTCTTTACCTCAAGGCTAGTGCTCTACCAGTTGAACCACAGCACCATTTCCATCTTTTTCTGCTTATGTGGTTCTGAGGAATCAAACCCAGAGACTCATGTATGCAAGGCAAGCACTCTACCACTGAGCCACCATCTCGGACCAATAATATATAAATTTTAGTGACAGTAAGTCCAGTAAAAACAAGTGATTCCAATAGTGAAAAAATAATGTATTTTAACTATAATAAAAATGATTGGGCAAATTATTTAAGTGTGAGGTTGAGATGGAAAGAAAATAAAGAGACAGCAAAAAAATGTAATCCAATAAGTCAACAGTTACCACTAAAATCTGACAGATAAGCATTTATAATTTTTTTTATGCCAGACCTTGAACTTGAACTCAAGGTCTAGGCACTGTCCCTGATTTTTTTTTTTCTCAAGGCTAGTACTCTACCACTTGTGACACAGTTCCATGTCTGGCTTTTAGAGAGATAATATTGTGTTGGGATTATGATCCTGAGATCTCAGCCTTCTGAGTAGCTAAAATTTACAGGTATGAGGCACCAGCAGTGGACAATATTTATAATTAATTTTAAATACAATTCAGCATATTTTTAAATTGAAAGCCACTCATGGTAAGAATGATAAATGACAAGATTTCACTTCACAAGACATTTCAGAAATAAGTGTACCAGAGTACATATCTTCATGTAACAAGACAAAGATGAATGATAAAAAAAATTCAAATGTGAAAAGATAAAAACAGACTGGGTCTAAAATAGTTCCTACTGTTCTATTTCAAGCTTGCCAGTATCTGCTGTGAATCCAAAATTTCTACATTTGGATAAGATTTATATACTTAGTATGAAAGGTCTTTTAATTCACCCTAAGATAGTGAAAGCACACAGACTTTTCTGGGGAAGTGGAGGATAGATGAGTTGGAGTTTGGGAGAAAGGAAAAGGCAAGGAAGAGCAAAGAAAGTCAGCTGAATTTATGTTGGCATTTTCTTCTTGGTTCGTGTTATGAAACGTGAGCCCCAGAAATCTAGAGCTGATAAAGGTGAATTAAATTGTATGCAACACTCAATCCTGTAAAAATTATGTCTACATTGAAAACCATGTCTCGTGTTGTAGTGGGCTAAACAGGCTTTCCTAGGTGAAAAGGACACTTCGGAACAAAGGTATGTGTTTATGTAATGATTTACTTTTCTCTTAGATATAAAGAAAATTAAGAGAGAGATGAAGAGAGAGAGAGTCAAAGAATGGCATCACAGAAAAAAATTCGTTCTATCAGGTGAGGAAGGCATTCTTCTAAAAATACCTGCTTGGATATTGTTTTATATTCCCTTAGAAGCAAGGAAAATTTGTCAATATCAAGAAGAAGAAGGAAAAAAAAATAAGAAAGCTAGTAGAGAAAACAGCCTGGGGACCTTAGAACAGTAGGAAGACAGCCTTCTGTTTTTCCCAGGCAGCCCAACTCACAAGTTTTCTCAAACATTATTCTTTCCCTGGCCTTTCAAAAACCTCTTATACAATTAGAATGCCTACCTTCCACATCACTTCAGGATAACAGATCTGGAGCATTTCTGGTGATTGTACTTGTTCATCTATAATGCCTACATCTCCAAATTCTGTTATTGTGAGGGAGTGAAAGGACTAAAGAATTGTTTTATGAGTCATAAAAATTTAGATGTGACAAAGAGCCAAGAAATGTGAACTGTACGGGAAAGCCCTACATTCTCTGGATGGCTTAAGGAACAGTCAAAACAAAAATCTCTAAACACTACAATTGATGTTTTCAGAAGAAGATAACAGGCTGTAGTACATATTTATTAGCTTCTATCCCTTACTATGGAACTATCTGGAGAGAAAACATAAGCATCAAAATGCTGCAAACACTTTGACTTTCTTTGTCTAAGATCAAAAGCATAAATACTATGGAAAATACTGTTGCTATTCAATGGTCCTTAAGTAGTTTCGTAAATAGCTAATGTACTAGTAAACTACTGTTGAACTCCAAGTATATATCAATTGATAGCTATGAGAAGAATAATGGAACAAATTTAAGAGAAATCTCCCACTGAAAACTGCTTATTTATAATTAATAAGAAAATATTAGTAGAAACTGATAACTTTTGCTTTCCAAAGGTCATATTATACTTCCTAAATGCCCTTAAGTTTTTCAAATACCTCAGAATATGCACTTTTCAGAAAAAATATTTTAATTTCATGTTAAAACATCTGTTCATGGTGTTGATATTTTAATTCATGTTTTTAAGTTCAAAATTCATGTATGTAACCATTTTAGCAGTGTGGTGACTGCTGATGATATCTTTTGGAGTTTTAAAGCCACTGAATAGAATGTTTCTGTCTCTGTCTCTGTCTGTCTGTCTGTCTGTTTGTTTGTGTCTCTGTCTCTGTCTCTCTCTGTCTCTTTCTGTCTCTGTCTCTCTGTCTGTCTGTCTGTGTCTCTCTATCTGTCTCTTTCTCTCTCTCTCTCTCTTTGTCTTGCTTGCTCACTCACTCGCTCGGTTAGTACTAAGTTTGAACTCAGGACCATACACTTGATTGGCTTGCTCCCAGGTGGCAGTCTACCACTTGGGCTTTACCTTTTTACCAGTTAGTTGAAGAGGGAGTTTGATGGGCTGGACTACCTAGACTGGCTTCAAAGTGTGATACTTTAAACCTCAATCTCCTGAAGAACTAGGCTGAAAGGTACAAGTCACCAGTCACTGGATTTCATCTCTTTATAAATTGCAGGCCTTGTCTGTCATGTGCTATGACACACATACTCACTTTCTCTCTTCTGTTTACAAAATCACCAGGTCAGCATTTTCTGATTTTTATTCCTAAACTCATAAATTGTGTGCTTTCTCCCACAGCAAAGCATTTTCAGTACTATACAATAAATTAAATGCTTTAGTTTATTTGTGAACAAAATCTTTATAGACTAAGAAGGAAATGTGACAACTGATGTAGCTCTAAAATTATTTTCCTTCCTAGTGAATGAATCCTGCAGGTTTTTTTTTTTTAGATTTCAACCAGAAAGTCCAGGATTCCTTTATCTTCTCATCTACCCAACTTTCTTCCTCTTACTTCCAGGTTACTCAAAGTAAAATCAAACATGTCTCTCAAGAAATGACAGAACATTCAGGATATTCTTATTAAGAACTATGGAAAAGAAAGAGAAGTAGAAAAATGACACTAAAAGACATATTTACATTGAGTAGTGTGCTGTGTTCAAGATTAAAACAGTAAACGTCAGTGAGTTCTAATATTTTACATTAATATTTCCATGATAAATATTTTGTCCTCAATCTCTATATAGTTCCTATTTCTAAGTACTGAATTAGTGACACCAAAAGCCAACACTACCACCAAAAAGTCACACCTATTTGCCTTAAATTTTACATAACATTTATTTCTTTTTTACATTTAAAATGGTATCATCTGAAAGCCATAATGCTTTTCTCTTCAATATCATTCTAGCTACAAAGACTGAGGTAAAACTGACATTGGGATTGGAAACCAGCAAGAAATGATAGATTATAAATTACTGAATGGATAGATATTCAAACAGACAGACATTACCTGGACTTAATCCCACATGCTCAATCTCAACTGTTATTAATTACCAGGTTAGTTTATTCAATCCTCTTCCTAGTCATGTCTCGTTTTTATAAATATTTAATATATATGTGTGTTTATATATCAATAATGTATTTAGGTATGTATATGTGTATGTATTACATGCTTAGGTAAATTATTTTCCAATATTTACATATAGACACCATTGTTTTCTGGATTTTTTTCTCCTTACACTGACTCTCACATATATAACACATATTTATCCATATTTATATATTGATTATATATCCCTGGGTAGTATCATCAATAAAATTTAAATTAACTATTTTTATTATTAGAAAAAATGAGGAAGAAATAGAAAGCATTTACAAAATGCTTTCAATCATCGTATATTTATTTTCTTCTGCTGCTATACCAAAGAAAATAATATACAATATGTTTCAGTAATGGCTGGGGAACTGGGATTAATTAATACTGGAATATATATTCTAGATCGTTCATTTCATTCACTCATTACAGTACTGTATTTGACAAATGAGGGAAAGTAGAGTTGAGAATTTTTAAATTATTTGGCAGAGATAACACAGGTACTGATTGTCAGAGACTCGATGTGAACTCATGCTGCACACCCAAAAATTGTAATTTAAGACATTCACTTTTCTAGAATGATCTATTTACTTGCTTGTATAGCTTTTAGGAATAAACCAGAATCTGATGACATCTGCTGAAAATCAGAAGTTATATCTTGCTGAAATTTTACAATGGCTAAGACTGTCAAAGCCATAAGCTCTGCATGGCTGTACAATACTCTGAGAAGTAACATACAATTTATTTTATTAATCCCCAGAAAGAGAATTTAATTGAGGCCTAGGGTGACTCTCCACTCTCTCGAAAATTCACTTGACAAGAGAAGACCTCAAGGATACTTTTATACTTAAATGTTCCTTTCATGCAAAGTGTGCCACCACTGAAATTTACTTGTACGTTAGTAACATATCACACCTCGGTGAATATAATCATTACAATTGTGGTTGTAATCATTCCTTGGACAACTGGTGAAATGCTAGGTACTACAGATCTTCTACTCAGTGGAGATGAAGATACTTACCAAGGAGTAATGAATGTCTAGATGACATGAACAAACATATCCGTTCATGATTCTTTCTGCTATTTACTAAGATGAAGGTTTTCGTCTTCCATCTGCCCCTCTATTACCCATCTACTGATAATCCAATGCAAGCAATACCTGATAATCTTAATTTTGATTCTTCTATCTCTAATGGAAACAAAAGATGAAAAGGCATCTTGTATTGCCAAGCTGCAGAAGAAGGTAGCTTGGATTGTGAGTGGAAAGGTACAATACGACAGGATACAGGGAGAGGGAAGTAGCTAGGAAGTAGCCCAAGTGTGATGGGAATTACAGAGTTCCCAGAGCAGACCTTCAAACAGCATTTCTCAGTTAAAGTTATCAGGCAAGGTTAAATTTAGCTTATCTGATAAGTCTCTAATCCCTTGTGTATTTCTGTAAATTTACAAAATCCTTGTCCTTGAAAAAATGTGGTTCAATGTTAATATATGTCTTTCTGTGAGAGGCTATACCAAGATTGATGATCACATTATTAAATTTAAATTCAATGGTATCCATTTTTAACACCTATCAAAATAGATGCTAATTAATACTGCACAATCCATGCACACAATAAAACAAAGTCCCTCAAATAAGTACTCATTTAATTCCAGTAGGAATTGGATATATAAAAATATCACCTATAATCACAAAAGAAAAATATCAATATCAAATGTTAAGTAGCTTCTAATAGATGAATTCTTTGAGATTTTTGAGAAATATGTCACTGAAATGAGTAGGAATAAGAGAAATACTGAAAATAAACAAATGTAGATGGAAACTAGAATGTTTATGAGATATTAAGAGATTTCAAGTAGCATTAGAATATTATTGATTACCATATATTTTAAAATATATTTTTCTCAAAGAACTCAAAAAAATAATGATCATCCAATATAATTTGCTATAGTATTCTGGAGCTAGTTTACATATTTTCATATGAGTATATGGAGATAAATATTTTCATAAATTTTGACATGTTGGAATTAAGCATTACAAAAAAGTATCACATTCCCAAACACCCACTACCCACCTTCCTTGGATATTAACCTGTAACATTGCCATAGAATATTTATTAAAAGAAAAATCAACTGTTCTTTTATATACTGAACAAATATACATGTATATATTTATGTATATATATTTTTCTGATTTCATCACTTTTTCACTAATATTCCCTTATCTACTCTAAGACCTATCATAGAATCCCTATTGAACTTAGTTTTCTTGTGTCCTTTGTCTCTTCCAATCTATGATGAGTCTTTTGAGTTCTCTTTTCTTTAAAGAATACTGGTCATTTATTTTGTGGATAGCTCCCTATTTGGATTTGTCTGAGGTTTCCTTCTAATTATACTCAATGACATGCATCATAGAGAATACTACCCCAGGCATAATGTGACTTGGTTTTCTCCTCACATATCATTGATGAAGGATGGTTATACTCACTGAAAGCAAAGTTAGCCTGCCTCAGTCAGCTAAGAATATGTCAGATGCCCAAATAATGAGATAATGGTTTTACAATAGAAACTGAAATTATTTTCTACTAAAGAAATAGTTAATATTTTCAGAAAGACATAACTTTTCAAAAAGCCTCCAAACACAAATGAATACTCACATACAGTGAATCAACAACCTATCCAACAATAGAGTTTGCAGAAATTATAGTATTTGATACACAGACTTTAAAATTTGATGAAGATCCATGTTCTTTTTTTGTTTGTTTGTTTTTTATTGTGAAAATACCGTATAGAGGGGATACAATTACATGGGCAAGGTAATGAGTACATTTCTTATCAAGCATTATTGCCTCCTCCTTTGATTCCCCTTACCATCCCTTCCCATCTCCCCCCCAACCCCCACACCCCTGCGCCAAATTAGTAAAGTTTGTTTTTCGACATAACGACTTGTACATCTCATTGTTGCAATGGGTACACCTGTATCCCTATTTAAACAATTTATTTTTTCCCTTCTCCTCCACAAATTATACCAAATACAGTGAAATTATATCAAATACAGTGAAAACAGGGGTTATACTGTGGGGGAGGGACATACAAAGCAACAAAGAAATCATCTTATAAATATGTTAGAAACAATAGCAAGAAAGAAAAAACATTTGAAACCTTATCTTGGGGTTCATTTTGTCTAACATCAACTTATCTGACTGTTTCTGTTTGTCTCAAACATATACTAGTTATTGCAAATAAGGGAAACCATGGGACTTATGTTTCTTCGGGCCTGGCTTACTTCACTTAATATAATTTTTTCCAGTCTTTCCATTTCCTAACAAATAGAGCAGTGTCATTCTTTCTGATAGAGCCATAGAATTCCATTGTGTATATATATATATATATACCACATTTTCTTGATCCATTCATCTACTGAGGTGCATCTGGGCTGGTTCCTTGTCTTAGCTATGGTAAATAATGCTGCAATAAGTATAGTTGTGCTGGTAGCTTTAGTATCGTCTTGTTTGTGATCATTTGGGTAAATGCCCAAAAGTGGGATTGCTGGGTCATAGGGGAGCTCTATGTGGAACTTTTGGGGAATCTCCATACTACTTTCCAAAGTGGTTGAACAAGTTTACAATCCCACAAATGCAGTAGGGTTCTCTTCTGTCCACATCCCCTCCAGCATCTGTTATTATTAGAGTTCTTGATTCTAGCCATTCTAACAGGGGTGAGGTGGAAGCTCAATATTGTTTTGATTTGCATTTCTTTAATGGCTAGGGAGGTTGAACATTTCTTCATGTGTCTATTCGCCTTCCTTCTTTCCTCTTCAGAGAAGTTTCTCTTTAAGTCTTTAGCCCACTTATTTATTGGGCAGTTGTTTCTTTGAAGATTTGTTGTAGGGGGATTTAATTTTTTGAGTTCCAGGTATATTTTAGATATTTCTAAAATATGAGACCCTTGTCTATTGTATGGCTAGTGAAGATCTTCTCCCAATCCGTGGGCTTTCTATTGATATTGCTAGGTATGTCCTTTGCCATGCAGAAGCTCTGCAATTTCATGCAATCCCATTTGTCCAAACTTTCTTTGATTTGTTGTGTTTCTGGGTCTCTATTAACAAAATTTTGGCCTTTGCCAAGGAGACCTAGTGTTTCTCCTATTGTGTCCTGTAATGTTTTCAGAGTGTCTGTTTTGACTCCAAGGTCTTTGATCCATTTGGAATTGATTCTGGTGCAGGAAATATCAATACCAAATTTCAAACTCTACTATAAAGCCATAGTAATCAAAACATCTTGGTACTGGCACAGACCACAGGACCAATGGAATAGAATTGAAAACCCAAAAATGAACCTACAGCCCTATAGCCATCTAATCTTTGATAAGGGAGCTAAAAAAAAATAGAATGGAAGAAAGACAGCCTCTTCAGTAAATGGTGCTGGCAAAATTGGTTAATCACTTAAAGATCCATGTTTGCTGACTACAAAGGACATTCAACGTTAGCTGTATAGTGATTTTAAAAAAAGTTTTGGAATTTTCTACATAATATGGTGAATTCTTTTTATTAATGAGTTTCTTTTTTAACCATAAGCAAAACAACTGACAAGACATATACCAAAGTAGTAGCCTACATAGCCTACTGCTGGTATTGTGATGTATGTTCTGTGAGTTAGTTGGGTGAATTATGTGAAAATTTAAATAAAACATATTACTAAAAATAAAACATTAAATAATAAATTTATTAAATAAAACATTGGACTGTTTCTAGCTTGACAGTATTTAAATTAATTTTGTTCAATCTAAATAGACATGCTTTTCCTGTAAACTGTCACAGGGCCATCATTTTCAATGGTTTACATGCTGCAAAATCTTTGACTGTAGTTATCAAAATGCCTTGATTACATTCTCTGATGGCACAAGGAAAATTAATATCTCCCCTATGAGCACAAAGAAAACTTACATCCCCTGACAGATCCCGTCAATGCCTCAAACTGATGGAAATGCAAAGAAGAAATTAAGGAAGATGGCATAATTTTTGGCTATGAAATACAGGAGAGAACTAAGGCAAGGGAGAGAAAAGGAAGGGAAGGGTTACAATGACTGTCAGGTGGTATAATATGCAGATACTATAGTTGACAAACTATAGTCAGTACATTCCATGATTTTAAACATCCACAGGGGGTCCTGGGGCATTGCCCATATGAATGAAAGGGGACTGCTGTTTCTCAATATTCCTGGTAGTCACTAATTTGCCCAAGATATATAAGGAAAAAATAAGCCTTGTAAGGTGGGTTCTCCCTCTTGTTCTATTATTCATCCAAATATGAATACAAGTCTATCATATTCTGTGCCGTTCTCTTCCTCTATTTTCGACATTCTCAATGGAAGCACAAATTAACTACAATTGAGTAATTGTCCCAAGGCTAAGTGCTCTGAGCCAAGAGACAAGGTCAGAAAAGCACAACCCTTTTTCCCTTACCCTGGGACTGAATGAGATGCCAGATACGTCCTCAAGTGGTGAATTTGTCTCAATTCTCTAGCAATTCTTTCTGTCTGAGAAAGTGCCAATGAGTGATTAGTTAGGGGAAGATTCACACAATTCTGCTAAACATTTGATTCAGGGCAGCTTGTGTGTGAGAGATGCACTTTCCATTATTAAGAGATCTATCCTTTGAACATGTCAAGATTTAAGTTTATCATGCAGTTAGTCTAGATATATGGATTAGCTGCAACCTAAAAAAGAAATAAACTGGTACTAAACTTCTAAGAGTGATACATTATTCCCTGATTTCACTAAAGCACATTTATTGATCTTGCCAGACTTTCTTTCCGTTTTTTATTTTTACTTTGAGTAGCTATTTTAATTTGATGATCAGTTCAGAGCATCTTGGCTAAGAAAGCATGGCAATAAAAATACATCATTGTACTCTTTGTGTTACTTAAAAGATAGGTAGAATTGGAAAAGAAGAGACAAATTTAAAGAACTCTTCTACCTTATTTTGTTGTATGTATAACTTATGAGAAAAGATATCTAATCTGGAGAGCCCATATGAACAAATACGATGCTATGCATCTCACATTTGAAAAGATTAATGGGAAATTATTAAGTTTTTTGTGTTTCATTTAAATTATTAATGTAGGTTTCTTTCAAAACTTCAATTAAAGCCAGGAGCCAGTGGCTTACGCCTGTAACCCTAGCTACTCAGGAGGCTGAGATCTGAGGATCGTGGTTCAAAGCCGGCCTAGGCAGGAAAGTGCGTGAAACTCTTATCTCCAATAAACCACCAGAAAACTGGAAGTGGTGCTGTGGCTCAAGTGGTAGAGTGCTAGCCTTGAGGTGAAGAGCTGAGGGACAGCGCCCAGGCCCAGAGTTCAAGGCCCACAGCCCACCAAAAAAAAAAAACAAAAAAAAAAAAACAAAAAAATAAAACTTCAATTAAAAGATTTTTTCTGATACAGAAGTTTTTATGATGAGTTATTACTTAATCTCAGCACAAAATAAATACAAAAGGGTTTATTTTCAAAGCCATAGTTGGAGTCTGAGATATGGAGGATTATGGTTCAAAGCCAATCAGGGCAGAAAAGTTTATTAGGCTCCATATCAAAACTAACCCCAAAAAACAGGGCTGGAAGCATGATTCAAATGGCAGAGAGCCAATCTAGAAAGTTCTGGGACCTGAAATATATATATACATATATATATGTATATATATATATTATATATATAAATAAATGTATGTATACATTTACATATATATATATAGTTTCATGTATCTGAGTTTGAGACTCTAATGCATACATATTTTTATTCTGATAGCTAATTATCATTTTTATTCTGATAGCTAATTATCATTGACATTATTCAAATAGCAAATTCTACAGAAAATGCATTTTTGTGTCTACTATGGTCATATGTATTTACATATCATGTATATAGATAAATAAGTGTGCATGTATCAGGTGAGCTCACCCTTTTATGGATCTCTATATATGGGGATACATTCTGGTATTATTGTTTCTGTCCATATATAATCTCATTCTCCCTCTCTCTGACCCTTTCTCTGTCTCTGTCTCTCTCTCTCCCTCTTCCTACACCCACACATGAACACAAATGAAAACAACAAAGTTTTATTGGACACAATTCAGAAAGCAAACTGAGAATAAGTTAATGTTCATTAAAGAAAACCCTGTCACTATAATCATTAATAACGTGCGTATGCCTCTGTGTGTCTGTTTGTGTGTGTCGACAGAGATAGAATTGATACTTGGTTCCAATTCTTTTTCAATAAGAAAATGATAATAATCCTTAGCAAATATAAGTCAATTAATGAATTCACTGTATTCTGGATTTCTCCTTCCTTTTATTTATGCTGTGCAAAATTTCTGTCTTTTTTATTTCCTAATAGCATTCTATTTTGGAATAGTCTTATTCTAATTGTAAAGTATTTATTATTATCTCATTTCTGCATCATGGAATTATTACATTTTTATCACCATTTACTTTGGAAATGGTCTTTGTAAATCAGTCTAAGTAGACTTATTTTTCATGTTAGTGTTTAATGTCATGTAATGTATGAATTGTGATTTGGTGCATTTGTTCAATCATTATAAGCATTTTATCATTTTTTTCAGAATCCTAGACAACATTTTTGCAACTGAGGATAAATGAGTCACAAGACAAGATTTACATTCAAATGGAAAAAAAATGGAATAATAATTTGTTGTTGTTGGTGGTGGTGGTCATGGGGCTTGAACTCTGGGCCTGGGCACTGGCCCTGGAATCATCAGCTCAAGGCATGCTACCACTTGAACCACAGCACCACGTCCTGTTTTCTGGTGGTTAATTGGAGGTAAGAGTCTCATGGACTTTCCTGCTTGGGCTGGCTTTGAATTGCGACCCTAAGATCTCAGCCTCCTGATTAGTCAGATCTCAACCTGCTGAGTAGCTAGGATTACAGGTGTGAGCCACCGGTGCCCAGCTGACACAATTTCTTATAATATTGTATTTTCAGAAGAAAACGATGTTAGAGAACGGCTGGCTAGTGAAGAACCAAGTTGAAAGAGCACTTTACATATCCTGGAGCTTGAGAATGAGCCCTTGAAAATGACATGAGGAGGAATATTCTAGAGGAAACAAACATATGAAAGTCCTCAGGAGGAGACAGAGCACAATAAACAAGAATTTCAGAAGAAATGGAATTAAAGTTAGAGGGCAAGACATGGGCTGCATCCTGCAGTGCTTTGTCAACTCTGCTTAAAGAGCTTGGATATATACGTAACACTATTTAGAACAGTTTTAAGCAAGACAGGCATGTGAGCTGAGATATATTTCCTGAACACCATTTTTCAGACAAGCAACTAGGAGATCATTTCAGTAGGCCGGTAACAATTTAGAGATATATGATAAATCAGGATATATATGGAAGTAAAACCATTAGAACATGCTGATAACTGTACTAAGAGGAGAATCAAAGGTCATTTGTTTTCCTCTTTTCCTGAGCAATGGAGTGGATGACAGTGCCCAAACAGTATCAAGTTTACATGTGTGTCCTTAGCAAGGACACTTTTCCAACTACCCTGAATATTTGCTATTGCAATTCTTTACACTAAATTAATGAAATTGTACATTCAATTTACTTTGTGTTTTATTAAAATGTATAATCTAACTGGGATTTGGAAATTTTAAATATACAAATACATTATTTGACTAAATGACATAATTTCTAATGTTGCTTTGACCTAATTATAATAAGCAAAGTTAAAAGTTTATTCTGCTTCACCTTTGATGATCTTGTACAAAACAAATACTTGGAATAATACTTTCTATTACAGGTTAGTCTCAAGCATTCTTCTTAATTTAAATAGCAAAATATAAAATGACCAAGTATAAGATCATATTAATTCAGATCCTGAGGTGACTATCTTAGCTGTGTGACCTAGGGCAAATTAATTCAGTCTGTTTAACTTTCATCAAGTATGAGATGACATCTACCTCTATTTTCAAGGTTGAGTAGGTACACAGTCATTCATGTGAAGGGTGTAGAGTCGTGAACATGATAAGTATTTGTAGTTGCTATCTACATAATCTATTTTGATTTGGGAGTCTGCACATCTAGGCAGCATGTAACAAACTATGTTTGGATAGGTCATTTTCTCTTTATCCATGCTTGTAACAATTGGGATATATATATATATATATATATATATCCATTTTATATGTACATACTAATGCAGAGATACAGTTGTACATGTATATGCTTAGTTCATGCATGTACTCTAAGAACTGAATCCTGGTGAGAACTTTTAACAATTAATCAGAGATTACACAGGAAAAGACAGCTAATTCACCTATGGATATTAACTCAATGCAAGATTAATCATGTAATTTAAGGAGAAGGAAAACAAGGGTTATGTGAAATCTCCTAAATTTCATAAAATTTTATCAGATGAATGTACCAAATGAATACTGAGTTATGATAATGTATCACATGTGTGTTGTCAGAACTGCATATGGTAAGGTAAATAATTACATTAATCCTTGTACCTGGGTACATGGAATAACTGGCCAATACAAGCACCAGAGGTAAGACTAGGTCTTGATCATACTATCAAATATATAATAGTGAGGTTTCATCATGATTAAAGTCTTTCCTGAAATTAAATTATGTTTTCTTCTATACAATTAAACAATCCTAGAGTAATATTATAGTTTACTAAAAAAAATAGAGTTGTTTGCTACATGAATTTTGAATTCATAATAAAACCCACCTAACAAATAAAATGGAGACTAAAACTTGGGATTCAAGTTGAGTCTCTTAGTTTTAAATGGCAAGCATGAATAAACAAAACAATCTGCAAAAGTCCTACACTGAAAAAACTCTTTAAATAGACCTATTTTTTTACAAAGTATTTATCTGCAGACACGCTCTTCAAAAACCCCTTATTAATATTCTGGGATACTACTATTAGAGGTATAAAATTGGTTAGGTACACATGTAAATAGTGCATTTGTTTTTACTGTTTTGTTTATTCAACAAAATGAACATACATAAACTTATCTTGAAAGGGAATGTAGATTAGGTGCAGATACTCTAAATGACTGGGTTGGTATATATGTATTCATACATGTGTTAAATCTTTGTATTTTATGATTTTGTAGGATCATTTTATTTTATATGGGGATTCTTAGCTCATAGTCTTATAGTATAAAATAAGAACTGACAAAATAATGTGGTTTAAGGTAAAATTTATATGAGGTTTAACATGAAAGAAGTATTACTAAATTAACATCCTTTCCTGGAATGAAGAGAATTCTCATAAGAACTAACAGTGTGCACAAAAGCTGAATGTTTCATGTTATAGGATGTCATATGTATCTGACAAATTAGAATTATAAATTTGGGATAAGAATTTATATTCAAGCTAGTTGATAAGTACTTTAAAAAATTTAATAACATATAGAGTAATTTCCTCATGGTATATTTTGTTCAAAACTTAATAAATTTCTATTTTCTTTACTTAGGTGAACAAATGCCTTTCGAACCTGGTACTCTCTGTCACCTGAAAATGATGTAGTATGCTTATCAGAAACATGATATGAGACAGAAAAAATTATAAATGTGAATGCTTAGAAAACTGGCCTCACAATCTTATACACTAACTCAACAATCTTATACACTAACTCATTTAAATAAATCATGCAATAAAGAAGAGATTTTTAAAGTAAAACATTTTAGAAGGTTTACTTTGACCTAGGCAAACACAGGCAAGAATTTTGAAGATCAATGATTAATTTTAGAGGTTAATGGCTGGGCAAGACCCATGAGTTAATAAAGTTCCATCCATTGATACTTTCCATTCTTTGTGTTTTTTAATTATTATTATTAACTAGTTGTACAAAGAGATTGCAGTTCTATAAGTCAAGATGTAAGTATAGTGCTTCTTGTTTTTTCTATTCTTATTGACAATTAAGCATGAGCAGTAGCTGGACACTGGGATACAAAGATGAAGAGGAATAAATGAGTCTCATTTTCTTAGATTGATGCCCTTCTAGTGGCATGGAAAAGGCATAGACCGAGCTGATAATCACAGATAGAATTGCCTTTGTCAAAATGAAAAGAACAGGACATAAACAGATCATACAACAGTAGTGAAAAATTATTTGAAAAGAAATTCTAACTGAGCTAATTATAAAATGGTCACAACCATTACTAAAAGCTTTTCAAACATCAGTAGCTATAGAAACCCTAAAACCAAATGAATTGCCCTTCTGTATATTCTAGGCAGTTACATGCTACTCTGTGTTTTGTTTATATTGGACTGTCTTGTGGAAAACCTGTGTATTGAATTCACAAATCCAGTGACCTAGCATCTGTTTTCAGAAAAAAAAAAACTACTTCATTCCCCAAAGAAGATGTAGATAAGATAGAAAACTAAAATAACTTGAAATCACTTCAAAAAATGTTTATGCCCTATAAAATAATCAAGATGAGTAATTCTAGTTTTGAAGTAAGTGGTGTGAAATCTTAATGGAAATAGTTCTGAAAGCTTTGCAAAACCTAAATGCAGGCTGAAGAGACATTTGGAAAGCTATTCACTAACGGAAATTAGAAACTGTGGATTCAGGACAGCAAAGAATTGAAGTGTTTGGGGTGGATCCTTCCATTTACATTGTTATTCCATGAAAATGGAATGGAGCTGTAGACGACTTGTAAGCACAGTGAAAAAAATGAAATCATCTCTTTGTTATTCAGAGCAGGCAGGGCATTCTCTGATATTTAAGTATCTCATTTAGTGCTGGAAGCTAATGCATGTGCTAATTCACGAATCTATTGAGTCTTCAGAGAGCAACGTGTGAGATAGTTACAGGAAAACAATTCAGTCATTGCTCAATTTTGGCATGTTTTTGGAAATTAATCATAGTGGACATACATACATGGACATACATACTTGTTCATCATTGTCATTCTCAAATTGAGTGAGTCAGAACCACAGCTAAATAAAGGGAATGTGAAGTAAGCATAAATAAAGATATATAAACAAAATGTGGTATTTTAAATGAATCATTATATAAGTAAATTTGATGATAAAAAGTTTTAATTTGCTTTGTCTACAAGACTACACATTCAGATCCTATAAGGCAAAAAGTAATCACTTAAAAATAGCCTATCAGGGGCTGGGATGTAGCTCAGCGGCAAAGCGCTTGCCTAGCAAGTGCAACATCCTGGGTTCGATCCCCAGTACCAAAAAGAGAAAAAAAAGACAAAAATAGCCTATCAATTATTGAGGAGATGTCTTTTGTTATTCTTACCACAGCACCGGGTTTTTTTCTCGTAACTATGAAATTTTCAATTTTGACTATGTTCAATTGTCACATGACTACTCCAATACTCCTTGAAAATGTAATTTAAGTACTACTCATTGTTTTATTCTACCAGAACTGTCAATGTTACCTCTAATTTATTTCAAATGCAAGACTAAAAGTATTATATCTCATAAAGCTGAGATAAATTTGTCTTTTGACTTCATAGCCTATCAAGGTGACTTTCCCACTGGAAATTTAACTTACGATTAATGCTTTGCTTAAATGGATTTTTAAGATTCTCAACATTTCTTTGGAAGTCAAAGCAGGTAGATCAGTATGTATGTTGAACTACCCTGAATTTTATATGTATTGTTTAAGCCAAACTATTGTACAGAAAATAGTAGGGTATGTTAATCCTGGCTGGGATGTTCAATAGATAAAAAAAGACACATGTTTGAGGCCATTTCTACCTTTTAATACATTTTAATACATTTCTATATAACTCCAGTTCAAGCTGACAATCAAGTGCAGGCTACATATATATTGGTTTGGCTACTCTAGATACTAGTGCTACAAGGTGGAGGTTGCCATCTTTAATTAAAATCAATACAGTAGTATCCAATTATAGTTTCTATGGACAATAGAGTCAATGCTATATTTGGATCTAGGGGAAATGCCATTTGAGAGGAAGACAGCTTCCCCTTCCTAAAATTATTCAATTCTCATAAATTTTAGCTAAGCCAAAATTTTCTTTGGCTTCTGCCAAGCATTTCTTGAATGCATATCAGCAATGAATGTGTTTTTGGCTATTGGGTATTTTAATCAAATTGTCCATTCTATCCAGAGGAGAAAAACATCATAATTTTTCCTGGACCTGTCTGTCAGTGAGACTTGGGGTTCCGAAGTGAGAATCACGCAGATGTTTGAGTATAACCTAGAACATGGGCATTCATAAGACTCAGTTTTCACTCACAAATCTCCCTCTCTGCTCCCAGCACTCCACACAGACATTTTAATCACATGGCTTAGCACTGTTATAACCTAGGCAATGTAACTTCCAGTATATTTATCTTGCTATCTTACCTATCTAGAATCATCATAAATTTTTATTTGTATTCAGAGCAAGGTCTCACAAATACTAAATGCTTATTCAAAAATATTAATCCTGCCAAATCTCTCTTGGACTGGACAAATTGTGCCTATTTCTTCTTGCCAACAACTGTGTGATGGATGATTCCACTCCCTCATGACCACATTACCGACAAGAGCCCCTTCCATACCTTATGCATCTGGATTCAACTCTGCATTTGGAAGAGGGTGGCTCATGAAACAATGTTTACATCACTCAGTTTCTTCGTAGAAAATTTAGAGTTCCCAATTGATCTATCTAAAACCTCCAGTCTTCTTCCCATGTTCCTTCCTTCCTCTCTTCTCTCCCTTTCGCTAAGACTCCTTATCAATAGTTGGCACATTTCTATCACCTGAAGTTCATCAAGCTCCCAGCAAACATGAGTTCTGTTCTCCAAACTCTTCTGTTGTTACATCATCATTACAATTTTCTACCCACTGGGACCTTTCAGGAGAAATTCATCCATTAATTTCTCTGGATGTTCATTTCTCAGAAATTTTCTTTCCCCTTTATGGAAGCTAAGAAGAATGATCATTTTAAACAAATACTAGAGAATTTATTCAAAGATGAACACTTTAGCCATTCTACTCAAATAAGAGTTAGAAATAGGTTTAATGTTAGGCTATATACATTTCATGTATATGTATACATTGAATTTCATACATGTTACATGTGAACCATTTTCAGCAGTGCAGATAAGCAGAAAAAAGGATATTTTTATTAAAGTATCTATAAAGAGGAGATTCCTTATCCCCCATTTGGTAGAATTGATTCCTAAGTGGAATCAAAAAGGGAAAGTTGAGAAAATTGACTTCATGTGGTGCAGTAAAACTTCCTCTCAGTACCATTCAAACACATTACCCAGTATTAACCTAAGTCTCTAGGGAAACTATAGAAAGAATTTTCTGGCTAGCTTATTTCCTATGGAAAGCAATTGGTCCTAGGTCTCTGCTATTGAACCTGCAACCATGCTCTGCTTGAAAGTAGATTGGAATCTACTCTTGGACTTGTGGGCTCTCCTAGGTATTTTTCAGTCTTGTGTATAGATGCCTACAATGACTTCTTTCTGTAGTGAAGTTGTTGGTTGATTTCTCTACATCTAGAAAGAAGACATATTACTTAGTCATTCTTCTATTTTTATCTTTAAGTAGTGGTACAAAAGCAGCTGTTAATTAATAAAACAGTTCGTAAATACAATGCATCTTAATCAATGTCACCATCCCTCCCAAACCACCCCTTCCATTATTTTCTTTATTTTGTTCGATTTACACTGATTTTTTTGCTTGTTTATATTTTGCTGGTTCTGGTGCTTGAACTAAGAGCCTGGGCTCTGTCTCTGAGTCTCTCTGTGCTTTACCACTTGAGCCACAACACCACTTCTGGCTTTTTCTGAATAGTTTATTGGAGATAAGAGTCTGATGGACTTTCCTGCCTGGGTTGGCTTTCAACTTCATTCCTCAGATCTCAGCCTCTTGAATAGCTACGATTACAGGCACAAGCCACCTGTGTCCTGCTACATTGAATTTTTACCTGCATTCCTCCCCTACTCCTCTTTATTCATCTGCCTGTCTCCCCATCATTCCTCCCCACTTCTTTCAAGTACCTGCTTTCTGAATTTCATTTTGTTTAACTTTACTTTTGTAAGAAAATGCTTTTCTAAGGAATTACGTTGTTTGAGTTATCTTTTGAATCACTACATTTCAGCTAATATGATTGCATGTACTTGCATTTCATAATGTATTTACTTACTAGTTTGTAAGCTAATTCTAGCTTCCAAATATGTGGAAAACATGTAACCTTTGTCTCTCTGGGCCTAACTTACTTCACTGAATATAATGTTTCAAGAAAATGTAGTGTATAGACACATTCTTCTGACCTGACCAACAATCAACCCTCTCTTACCCCTTTATTTGGTCAGTTTCTCTAAATTTAGCTTTATGAGAAATTATCTCAGATTAATGTTCTTCATTCTAAATAGTTAGATAAGAATGTGATTGTGACAATGGCTAGCTGTACAAACTAAACATTGATATTTTAAAGCAAGCTATTCAACTTCTGGCAGCCTCAGATAATTCAACCCTATAATAAAAATGAATTCCCACTGTACAGGCTGAAGAAATTTAAATATGGTAATTAAATTAAATTTAACCCAGTCATTAACATGTGGAAAATCTCAGTAAATGTTAGCAATTATTTGTATACTATTTAATATCTTTGATCGTTTCCTATTTGCTCCAACCTTTTTATTGCCTATACTGTCATCCTAGAAAGATTGAAACTTGCTAGAATTCAATGCTATGCCTTCATTTATTTATTTTCTTTAAATATTTCCTCCCATCCTTCACTCACCTCCACCACAGTTTGTAAATAGAATGGGTCACAAGATTCCAAATGGAGTACAGGGTAGAGTGGAGGCAACAAATGACAGGAAGTCATTCTGGGAAATGTTTCAGCTTTCAAGCGCAATTGGAGAACTGGGACCATCTCCTAATTTAAGAATATGATCAGAATTTCTTCTGCAGCTGATCTTTTAAATTAAACAAACAAGCACAGCTGGAAAAACACATGCAAATTTGGTATTTCAGCCCAGCAATATGCAAGCATATCCACAGTAAGGGCAATTTGCTGAAGAAGACTCATTAATGAGCTCTAGCACCAGTTTATTCTGAGCAGTCATGTTACACTCTAATAGAGCAGCACTTTTCTGAGTACTATATCATGCCGTGTTTTATGTGCACTGTCTTTCCCTGTAAAGCATCAATCCTTTTGGTCAAGAACCTTCTCTCATTACAGGTAGTGTGTCAAAAACACACAGACCCATGTTATTATCAGTATTTCATTTGGCAGTTTCCTTAGACTTAATTGTTACAATACATTATAAATCAAGGTATGATTCAGAAACACCGGTGGATGGATTGAGCACAACCTATCTATTTCAGAGGCTTACTATTATTAGCTGGTCTGTTCATCAATTTAACTTCTAACTATATTCATGAGCTAGAAGCATAAAAATAAAATAATTGCTGCTGGGTGGTAGGAGCTCACACCTGTAATCCTAGCTACTCAGAAGGCTGAGGTCTAAGGTTCACAGCATGGCCAGGCGGGCTGGTAAGGTGGCTCAGCGGTAGAGCACTTGCCTTGCATGCATGAAGCCCTGGGTTTGATTCCTCAGCACCACATAAGCAAAAAGAAAAGAGCCAGAAGTGGTGCTGTGGCTCAAGTGGTAGAGCCCTAGCCTTGAGCTGAAGAGCTGAGGGACAGCGCCCAGGCCCAGAGTTCAGGCCCTACGACTGGATCCCCCCCCCCAAAAAAAAATAAAAAATAAAAAAGCCAGCCAGGCAGGAAAGGCTGTGAGAGTCTCATCTTCAATTAACTACCCAAAAAGCCAGAAGTAGAGCTATAGTACAATGGTAGAGCAATAGCCAGGCACCCAAAAGCTCAAGAAGAGTGCCCACCTGCTGAGTTCAAGACAGAGGACCAGATCAAAAAATAATCTAAAGTAAAAACAATTTTCAGATATGTCAAACAAAAGAGCAGGTTACAATTTTGCAACAATTTCATGGGAGGAAACTTTGTATTAAAAGCCCCTAGATTCTAGAAAGGAGCAATACCTATGTCTAGCAAGCTTCAATCCACCTCACCATCCTGAAAGGAACATCAGGTATATCGTGATTAGGAGAATGCTGTGTTCCAACCTCGCAGCTCAGCCCAATTATAATTTTATAGTGATTTCAAGTCTCCCTTTTCAAGTTCTAAACGGGCTCCCACTTCTTATCCATGTAAACCAGTATGGCTACTTCCCTCCTTTAGTGCCACTACGCCTCTTTAATGAGACAGTAGCCAGAAATACGCTGCAGCTCAAGCCCTGCAGCTGTGACTCCCAAGCTGGAAAAAGGAAATGTCATCAATGCAAACTGCAAAAGAAGAACCAGACCAATTGGTATTGCTGGAGCCTCATTCATTAGCATGGACCAGGGTTTATTTTCCAGGGTAGAAAGAAGCTGGCACAAATGCTTGGCAAGGTGCTCTGAGCTTCTTCTATGAGGGAAAGGAACTGATCATTTGGGTTAGGAAAAAATAAAGTCTCTCTGACTTGCTGTCTCTTTATGTGTGGTGCTACTGTACTGCTTTAGGAACAAGCATAGTATGTCTATTTTTAGGGCAAATGTGCCTACTCTATCTTCGCCAACTGAATCTTTCTACATGACTAATTTGCAAGTTGAATTATCTTGGTAAATAAGCTGACTCACTAGCAAATAATCTGCAGAATTTAACTGTGCATTAGCCTTTCCTAGTGAATCAGGTCATTTTGTTTTGCTCGGGATGCTGAAAGGAACTGCAGTAGTGCTCTGGTTAGTTAAAAAATAAAAATAAAGGGAGAAAAATTACTCTTAAGGCTTCAAGAATCCCTCTTAGAAAGATTGGCATAAAGGAAAGATGGAAGGATATATATAGCTACATATATATGTGTATATATATATATCCACAGATATATATATGGGAATATATGTGTGCATATTTTATACATATCAATGGGATAATGTACACTTAAATAATAATTCAGCATAAATCATGCATCACTATTAATACACAACATCTAAAAATCATTTCAAAAACCTATGTAGAACGAAGGGAAATAGTGATCTCATTGGCAAGTCACCCACCCTCTACTGTCCTCTTCCTTCTCCATGATTGTATTACTCAATAGCAGAAAGATTTTTCTCTACATTTTATTGATGTAGAAAACCTTTATCTTGGGTTTTTGATTTGTTTTCATGTGGTCTAAAAAGAACAATAAATAATTTATACCTATGGAGATAATGACTAGCTTTTTTCTAAAAGATATATCTTGTTCAAATAATTTTATATGAAAATGTCAGGAATTACAATTATATGCTCTCACGTACCCAAGAGAGAGAAGACCAGGGATGTGGTACAGTAAGAAGAAGCAAGGGGTGTGTGTGTGTGTGTGTGTGTGTGTGTGTGTGTGTGTCTATGTGAGGATGAAAATGATTGTGTGTGAGCACAATAAAAAAGGGGCGAATAAATAGAAGGGTAGGGGATAAGAGTATGTATCATCAGGTGTTCAGAATTTATAGTTCATGGCAAGAAAAAGTTGAGATTGTCTTTTGGTCAATTTAATTTTATTTTGATCATTAAATTTTCTACACACAGAGTCATACCTTTACTCATTCTCTCCCAGTTTTTTGCTCCCATCCCCACCCACAAATTGTATAGTTCCTACTTAACACAGTTTTTAGTGACTAACAATGCTGCATTTGTTTACTTTTGTCCCCTCCATTTCTGTGCCCCTTCTTACCCTCCTAAAGATAGATAAACAAAATGAGAAATAGAAAACAAAAACAGCAACTAAGAAAAACCTGGTTTCTATTTCCTGGAGTTCATTTTGATAAATATCCAAAGAAGAAATTCACTCATTATCCAACTTATGTAACTGTAACCCCTCTGTATTTCACCTTTATAATAACAATAAAAATATTTTTTCTGCAGACAATGCACTTGTTTTTTTATATTTTTATTGTAAAAATACTGTACAGAAGGGTTACAGTTACATGAGTAAATTAATGAATATATTTCCTATCGAGCATTGCTACCTCCTCCTTTGTTTTTCCCCTACCATCCCTTCCCTCCCCACCTCCACAACTCCTCCCTCCTCCTCCCCAAAGTTGTAAAGTTTGTTTTCAATATAGTGTCTTCTACATATCCTTCTTACAATGAGTCAACCTGTATCCTTATTTCAGCTATTTATTTCCCTTCCCCTCCCCAAATTAGAAAAACGTATATACAAGATGCAGGGCACTGGAATCAAGTAGAGTGAAAACAGGGGTTATACCACCTGTTTTTTGCCTATCTGGATTCCTTGTTTGCCCTAGGATTCTCAGAAGAATTCTTCAGGAACACAGGGAGTCTGTGATAGACAAAAGTGTTTCTCCCTGATCTCCACAGTTTTCCTTCACAATCAAGCACATTGGCTCCACGCTCCCAACAGCCTCCATGGAGGAAGGACACTCCCCAGAAAGGGGAATCTGCTTTGTCTAAACACAGAAAGATGCTCAACAAAGGCATCTAGCTATCACGCTCAAGAGCTGCTGTCGTCCGAGTTTGTTCTTCACCATCTCCGAGTCTTTCCAAGGGACTGAGTCCACAGGACTTTGCTAATATCCCATACTTCCCGCTGTTCTTCCTTTCCCTATGCCATTTTCTCACTTCTCAAAACATTTACTAATGAGGTTTTTTTTTCTCCCCATAAAACCTAATCTTAGGTTTCTACATCTGAAGAGAGGACAGCCTTACTCTCTCTGTCAAAATGATGGAACTAACTGGGACATTTCGTAATTTCTCTCTTCCAGATAAGAGTAAGAAAAAAGAATCATGCTATTTAGGTATTGGGTGAAATAATTAAATAATAAAAGAAAAATTAATGCAATCCTCATGGTCTGACTTGGCATCACTTGACCCTTTCTATCATCTCCCAGACTCTCCTTAAGGACAAGTGTCTAAAAGGAAAACATTTTCCTCATTCTATGGGTTCCTTTTTATCACCCTAGTTATGATTACATGATGGAAATAAATGGTTCTTTTTTCCTAGAATCCAGGGTTTCACTTATGCAGGAAATTTTCATGCTCCCCATCTCAGCCCATTATCCCTTCCAAAGTTAGAAATCAATTCAGAGGTAGAGCTAATAACATAATTATGGCAGATCCTGATTCCATTTGGGGACTTCACACAGCCATTTCAATAGATTATCTGACATCAGCTGCATTACCAGGTAGTTTCATGACAAGTCAGTGCACAGCAGTGATAAGGAAACATTGAAAAAGCATCTTCAAAGAGAATGATAAACAAAGGTTTATAGGAGCCAAAACTGAAATGGATTTTCTGAACTGAATGGTTTGGAAACACAGCATGGGTGGCCAAGATGACTCTTGATGAGAAGATCCTGTCACAAAAGAGACGTTTTCTAGCAGAGTCCAGGTGTAAGGTGTGTCGTTGAGAACATGACAGAGAACAGGTGGTGATAGGCCCAGAGCATGTCCGCAGGGCAGTGCAAGCACCTGTTAGAACAGAGACAGGGCATCCACACAGGGAGGAGTAAACTAGGCTAGAGAAGGAGCAAGAGCTTTCAGAAATGTAATGAAGACCCACTGGGACTGAAATCCTCATCACCTGAGGTTGTTAACAATGCATATTGGCAAAGAAGTACACTTTTCACAGAGTGATCAATTTCTATCTTTGAGTGAGTTTTCAAGTATTTTAAATCACACCTTGTTTTAAATAGTGGAAAAGTAAAAAAAAGGTAGCCGGGTGCCGGTGGCTCACGCCTGTAATCCTAACTACTCAGGAGGATGAGATCTGAGGATCGTGGTTCAAAGCCAGCCCGGGCCGGAAAGTCAGTGAGACTCTGATCTCCAATAAACCACTAGAAAGCCAGAAGTGGCGCTGTGGCTCAAGCAGTAGAGCGCTCGCCTTGAGCTGAAGAGAGCAGGGACAGCACCCAGGCCCACAGTTCAACCCCCACAACCAACCAAAAAAAAAAAAAAGCAGCAAATGCCCCTCCTTAATCCAGATGAGGAATTGAGCATTGAGTAAAGAAAATCTAAAATACCATTTGGCTACTGAAGACTTTTGAAGTCGAAGTGACACCTTTGCTCAGCCTTAACGTAAAGTAACCAACAAAACAAGTCCACCAATCTACAAGAGAAACAGTCAAGTATATTCTATATGTATTTAACTACTTTTTTCAGATTGGTTCTTTTATAAAAGAGAACACTAGATTTATCAGCTATAAGGTATTGAAATTTTAACCACTGAAATTTCATGAAAAATTTAAAACCAGAAACTATACCATGATGGTTTTTCAGTACCAAGAAAATGGTTGAAGCCTCATAAAAATTATTTGATAGCAAAATTTTTATTTTCAAAAAGTAATATGAGGGGCTGGGAAGGTGGCTCAGTGGTAGAGCGCTTGCCTCGCATGCATGAGGCCCTGGGTTTCTTAGCACCACATAAACAGAAAAAGCCCAGAAGTGATGCTGTGGTGCAAGTGCTAGAGTGCTAATCTTGAGCTGAAGAGCTGAGGGACAGCACCCAGGCCCAGAGTTCAAGCCCCAGGACTGACATAAAAAAAAAGTATTATGAGACTTATTTTTAGATACATAGAAGGACTTGTTAGAAAACTAAAGCATATTCTGAATGCAGCCTTCTCAGTAAGTATGTACATAAATATTTTGTCATCCTGTGTTAAAACCTTATTACCACAAGCAGTTACATTGTTGAACCCTGCAGACTTCCTTTCCTAGTGGAATTTACAAAAATGAGATTAAGTATGGGTTCAAAATAGCAGAGTAACAGAAGAGAGGACAGCTAGTAGAGAAGCAACAATATGGACTGGCTTGATAAGCTACAGAAGCATATATACATTATTGTACCCAACTGGAAGATGGTTGAATTTCAATGAATCTTATGAATTAGAACCAATATTATAGGTACAAAGTTGAGAGTGCTCAAAACCACCTGTCACACCACATCTTGGGATTAAATCAGAGTATCAAATGCACACAAATACAAAAGAACAAATACTTTCTATTCATTTAAAACAAAACCCAGATGACCAGGTCAAATATACTGCCTTAAAATCATAGTTACAAATATCAATGTAGTATAGAAAAGATTGATAGTCCTGTAGTATAGAAAGAGTTAAGAATTAAACTAAAATTATCCATCATGTGATTTACCATAGGAAATCTATTTGTATTAAAATTGATAAGAAAAGGTAATGGAACCATTTTAACTCATTGATAAGAAAGGTAATCGCATATTTTGTGCACAATTGTCTATTCTGAAATTAATAAGCTTTCATTTACTTATTCCCTTATTCACTGAATTTATGCACATTGTCCATCCAGTGTGAGATACTGCGGATCTAAGTGTAAATTCACAATCAATGTTCCTTTCCTTATGAAGATTACTTCCTATTGGTGGAAAGATAGCAAGAAATAAATAAAAGAAAATAATGTAAGTTGGGTGCCAGTGGCTCACACCTGTAATCTTAGCTACTCAGGAGAAAGATATGAGGATCACTGTTCAAAGCCTGCCTGGGCAGGGAAGTCCATGAGACTTTTATTTCCAGTTAACCAGCAAAAATCTGGAAGTGGCACTGTGATTCAAGTAGTAGAGTTCTCACCTTGAGCTGAAGAGCTGAGGGACAGAGCCCAGGCCCAGAGTTCAAGTCCCAGCATAGGGACACAAGAGGATTTCTCTTTGTTGTTGTTTTTAATGTACTATGTGGATTTTTTTCTTTTGTATGTTCTCCCCTCTATATCTCCTGCTGTCACTGCATTTGATTTTGATACCCTTCATCTTGTATATACATTTTTCTAATTTGGGAGAGGAGAAGGGAAATTACAGAATGCTGACATAAGGACACAAGATGACCCATTGAAACAATGATACCCACAAGACACTATATTGGAAATGAGCTTTACAACTTCTGGGAGGAGGGCAGGAGTGGGGGAGGTAGCAGAGGGAAGGGATAGTAGGAAAAAACAAAGGGGGTAACAAGGTAAGACAAGAACTGTACACATTACCTTACTCATGTAACTGTAAGCCTTTACAATAAAATAAAATTTTAAAAAAGAAAGAAAAGAATGTAACGTAATTCAATGGAAGAGTGAATTAGAAGCAAAATCAAGCATAGGAATAGGCTAACAAGTCAACATACACATATTGTTACTATGTATACAGAGTTACTCTGTTCAATCATGTTTGTCTGTATAAACAAGACAGTTGCTAAAGATGAAGTCAGTGTCTAGAATTTCTATAGAAATCATCAACTATGTACAATTATATTTCAAAGATGAATAAATCCAATACCAAAACTGAGATACCAAAAAATTACTTTAGCAAGGAAGATATCTCTTACCTCCAAATGATCAGAATAACCCCTACATAGGGACCAGGGGAGGAGGACCAATGTGTTGAAATTCAGGCATGCACAGGGTAAGAGAGAAAGTCCTGGGCCTTTGGCATGAACCTTCTGTGTGAGTCCTCCTAAGAATGCTCTTCACTCCAGGACCTCTCCATTGGAATCTTATTTTTCTTTTCCATATGGATTCTGGAATTACCCTTTTCACTAAATTTTATTACACAAGGACTAGATTGTAATTTCACTGAAAGCAAGCATTTAATTATTTGTCTTTTCCATGGTGAAAGCACTCTCACATGAAACATGAATAAAGTGTATATATATATATAAATGAAAGATCATCATGCTTGTAGAGGAAGGTTTCTCTGTCTAAAGACTCCCTGGTAAAGGTTTACAACTTTGGTGCAGGAGGTGGGGGGAGGAGAAAGAGGGGATAGGGAGGTGGGGAAATGGGAAGGGATGGTAAGGGGAAACAAAGGAGGAGGCTACAATGCTTGATAAGAAATGTACTCATTATCTTGCCCATGTAATTGTAACCCCTCTGCATGGTATTTTCACAATAAAAATAAATAAAAATAAAATAAAGATAAAATCTCCATCTACAAAAAAGAAATTAGAAAAAAAACTTCTCTTTAGCTTCACACAAAACATGAATGTAAAAAAATTCTGAAATTTGCTTGAGATAATTTGTATGAGAGCCTTAGCTATTCACCAGGCCTTTTAGATTAAAAAAACAAGATGGGCTAGTTTAGGGATGGTAAATCTTTGGTTACAAAGGATGCCTGGCTTCACAATCATAGCTTTAAAATTATTATGATCATGAAGTATTCTATTTGCTCAATATTTAAGAAGTTATGCAATGAAATATTACACCCCAAATTTAATTGAACAATGTTATATTACCTGATATGCCTACTTCAATCACTCGTTTATTCAAATCAATTGAAAAAAAATGATACATTAGAAAACACTAATACTTGAGAAGTGTAAATAGACTTCACCATATTTGCTCTGATGTAAGGTCCCTGTAGCCATCGAGCAAGAATTTGAAGAACATATATGAGATTAAGTGCTAAAATCAGTTTTACAAATGAGCCACATTGTGGGAAGGAAGCAGAGGTTCTGGTTTTCTCTTCAGTTCTACTGATACTATTTCACTCTTTTGAAGTATAACTTGTGCTAAAAGCATACATCACTTAGTATGCACTGCAAAAATATGAACTATAAGAAGGATGTGGAAGAAATAAGAGAGGAAAGGTATGCATTGCAGGCAATAAACATCTGAACATAAGTGTTCTGAATGTGAATTTTTCTATCTCATACATCTGAAATTCAAAAGAACAAAAATCCAAGTATTAAAGTTGCAAATAACACATAGCATATTGTTATTAGTTAAAATGAAGCAAGAGATTTTTCCTTTAATTTGGTGAACTCATTCCATAACCTTCCTTTGCTTAATTACATTTGACCAAAAAGATTAAAATAAAAAAGTGCAACTAATTTCTGCATTTGAATTATCATTGATTCTTCTTTGAGTTCACAAACACAACAAGAAAAAATTATCCAGAAAGAGATAGCAGTAAGAAACAGAAAATAATAAACATGGAGATGACTTTGGAGAAGAGAAGAAGGGGAGGGAAAGACCAAAATCATCACACATCAGCTTACTGGATGCCATATGGTTCCTTTGTAAACTGTTCAGCACAACGATAAGCACAAATAGGAAAAGCAAAGCAATGACTCAGAAATGGAATTCAATTTCTTGAACCCACAATAGTAGAGATATGGTGGCTGACAAATAGAAAGGAACGAAATACAATGATATAAAATATAATTTATTTCCCTAACTCTTTTAGGGACACAGAATTCAGTCTGGGTCAATACTCTGTTCATGTGACAGTTGCATAGCTTTGTATTCTAAGCCTGAGAAAAATCATTCAGGTATTTCTGTTTTCAAGAATTTCTTCTCAAACTCAGTAACCCTGGAGCTAATCTCTGTGTGTCTACAGAAGAGAAAGTACTAACAACTTTGTGAAAACGTTATTACTAACAACACCATAACTTATACTAAAATAAAAAGACCTGCTGCAGAGTCAGCTTTATATGAATTTTGAAGAGAAATGGTTTGGCACAGATAAATTTGGTGTGGCATTGTTGCAGGAACTCTTGGTTTGGTGTAGTAAAACAAGTAATTGTGTTGAACATGTTATGCAAGGGATGAGTAGGAAATTATGTTGTTGGTAACAATTATCCAGAATGGTTATTTATGTGATCCAGACCTATGTTTCTGTTACATCCAAATGGCTAGAAGAAACAAAGAATGTTCTGCCTTTGGTGTATAATATACTGTGAGACAAGTGGAAATTGGAAAGAAAAAAAAAGGTTGGTGGTTTCTTTTAAAAGATAAGTCTTTGTAGAAAGTGAAAACCTAGTTGTAGACTGGGGAGAATGAGAAAGAACATTCATTCTTGTTTCATGAAGACTTGAAAGACTGAAGTGATATTTATATAACATTCATGATAAAAATTCTCCTCACTCGTCAATCTCCTGAGCTGGGTCCCAGGATTACATTAAATACAAAAGCTTGAGCCAAGGTGTGTGGGTGTTCAAAAGGGAAGGATAAAACAAAAATGGGAAGGGAGACATAGGTTGGAGGGCAGCCACTTTGCAAGCCAAATTTAAATCAGAAATGTCAATACCTATCATATTTTAGTCTGCATTCATTGCAAACTTAGATGAGGAAAACTCCAATTCTGTGTGTGCTGTAGATGAATTCCATACATCTTTACCCATACATTAATCATTACTTTGAATGGGCCCAATACAATAGCATGTAAACAGAAAACAATTTATTTTTGGCCACTCAATGCCCCTAAACTTGACTCACAGACTCATTCTTCCTTAACCAGATGAAATATTTTCCCATTACTTTCAGATAATAAAATATTTTCATATTGTTCTCATCTGCCAAAAATCATCATTGTAGTAATAAAAATGTCTAGTCCAGGGAGCACCTAACTTCTCAGAATTCAGTGCTTTCTTCCATACCTAACTCTTGCTCCCCTTTGCCTGTTGGCCTGAGAAGAGTCTTACTTATGGCAGAGGAAAGCTCACATTCTTATTCTTTTCCCACTGCTATCAATTGATCTCTGGCCACAATTGCTGAACCTAGTTATGAAACTGAAGCTTAGAAAGGAGGTAGCAAGGAAAGGGATAGAAAGTATCATCTTTGATTGTGTTGGATGCTATGTAGGTAGGGAATGCATGTGGGCAACTCACTGGTACCCAACACTTTCTGCTGTCGGTGCTTATTGGTTTGCACATGATTTTCCACAATGACTGAGATTTGACAATGCACTTCTCTAGTTTGTTATTTCTGATGTCCACCCTCAGCTTTTTACTAGGACATAAAGCTGTTTGCTCTGTAGTCTTGATGCCTCGGTTCAGCCCTTCTGGAGGAATTCCATCAAATTCTCCTCTAATCAGTTCCCTATGCCCCATCATGGTCTGTGGGAATGTTAAGGTTTGTGTTCACCACCAATAGAAATAGTTTTATAACCAAAGTGTTTCCTCTGTAGTCAGACCAACAGCTCTAGTCTCAGCCCATAACCTCAAAAGTTTCCATGCACATAAGTGTGTCAGAGATTCAGACATCTAAAAATTCTCTCAGAGATGTATCATAATAAATATGCATTTAATCACTGTCCCTTGTTCCTCACTGAGAGCTCTTGAAGTTCCTGAAATTTACAAAGTGAGGAAAGTGATAGGAATAAATCTTTTGCTCCAGAACCAGTCACCCATGGAATTTCCATGTTAAAAGGAGCACCTTTTGTTCTAATTAGTGGACCCTTGCTGTGACCTCCAAAAAGATATGAATTAGAAGCCTAGAACTTACTTTCAGCTCAACTTTCCCAACTTCTGTGGATAGAAGAGAAGTTGCAGATTGAATTAATCAAGCCAGAGTGATACAATTTTCACAAATTTTCCTGGATAACCAAGTTTAGAGTATTTCCTAGTTGGGGAACTCCTCCACTTTGTGAGACAGAAAATCTTGGATTCTGGACCATTCTGGACCTCTTCTAAGTCTTTAATGGGCAGTGAACCCATGTACTTTATAATAAACTGGCACTAGGTGAAGTATTTTCCTACATTATTAAGTCATTTTAATTATGAACCTGAGGATGAAGCTGTAGCAACCCCCAATTTTATAGAGCATGGGCCAGGAAGTTCTCTTGGCTTAGTAATTGCAACTGGAGACTGATATGCAGGTAGTTTGGGGGCCTGAGGACTCAACTTGTTGGATCTGATGCTAAATCCCAGAGGTTAGTGTCCAAATGAAATTGTAGGTCATCTAATTTGTTTCTGGAGAATTGGTGAACTGAAGTTGGTCTGAGAAAAATGCCTGTATCCAGGGCAATGGAAGTATTTTGTGGATCCAATCACATCATGGTAGATGAGAAGTGATCTTTCCTCTGCTCATTCTAACTATTTGGTTCTTCCGCTTCTAACCTGACATGGAAGTGGATAGACAGTTACGATGTGCTAACCTGGCGTTTTCGCACTGCTGTTGTTCTCCTGTACAGGAGTCCAGTATCTCTCCTGGACTATTATGGAGGTATGTGGCACAGGTCTTGTTCTTCCACTGTTAGTCCTAATCCCTATCTTTGTCAAGATGAATTGGTTTTCTTTTCAACTCTAATGCATCCACAAAAATTGTATTATATTTTAAAAACTCAGATGCCATATGGCCTAACAGAGGAACAGGTGAGGTCTAAGTTACAGACACACTGCCAGACTCATATGTATTATAAATTATATTAGGACAGACTCTTGACTAAGTTTTGTGCAAAGCTATCCTTTCAAGTAGCACAGAGGAATAAGATTTACTCATGGTTATTCTGACATTTCAAAGTAACGTAAGTGCTTTGTTTGGAATACAAGTACCTGGAATTGGGGCTGGGGATGCAATCACAAGACCTATAGTTCAAACCCCAGTACAAACCCACCAAAAGAGATTAAGCTAGATTTATATAGATTAGCTTTTAGATTGCTTTTAGCTGAGAGAAAAAAAGCCTACCTAAAATGTTACTAACATTAAAACCATTATGAGAAAGACATATAATAGTCATATCTGACATATAGCCCAAATAGGACAAGGAATATTGGGAAAATATGTAGTGGATTTCCATGGTTATTAATATAAAGCATTAAAACAGTTTAGGCTGACGTTAGTGAAATTTTTTGTTCCTTGTGAAAGTGTTTTAAGTTGTTAGTCAGAATGGCCTTTAAAATGTACTTTCTCAACCCTCCAAAATAAATAAATAAATGGTTAAAACCTATCTGCTTGCTTACTATGAACAAATCTTGTGCTCAATCATAATGCCACAGAAACTTGTTACCTAAAAATGTAAAAAAACAAAAACAAACCCATCTATTTTTAGCTGAACTTCATAAATTCGATTTGTTTTGTATATTTATGCAGTCTTCTTTGACAGATGAGAGGTGCAAGGCCCATGCATTCCTAATATGTGCTTTCCCTGAAGGTCTTTTGAGAACAAGCAACTCTTCTTGAAAATGACTCCTATCCTGCTAAAATCTGAACCTCTCAAAATTCAATAGAAAATATTAGATTCCTGTGTGTTTGAACACTGCTGAACAAAATTCTTCGAAACACACTAACCAACGTTGCCAAAATCAAGGTGGTCAGGATAAATGATCTGTGTCTCTGATGACAATAAAATAGTATTATTGTCCATATCCAGTCAAAAATAAGATGTCAGGTAATGGGTCAGTAATTAAGAAACAACTTATTAGAAGAGATGTATTCATGCTGACCTTAGTAATAAGCACCATTAAAAGTATTGATGTGCATTTTAAGAACAAAGGCAATAATCAAATACTGTCTTCATTTGGGATTATTCTTATTTAATCTATGAGCATTTATTAAGACTTATTTGAAAATAACATATAATATGATATATTAGAATATTGTGGTAATTTGAATATAGCATGTATGATAATGGAAGAAGTGGGTTGGGAAATAAGAATAAAGATCACTTATTTTCAAGTGAGAGAAAAAACATAATGGTTGCAAAAAATTGTGAATAGTGCATTTTTCTCAAGTGATCAATAAAATAGAGAATAGAAGGGCTTTATTTTTAAAATAAGGATTTAGCTTTAAAATCCTTACAAAGCCTCAGTACTACAAAATTAACATTTGCTTAGGGCTGGTGCTCTCAGCTTCTTTTCTTCCCTAACTCATCTGAAAGAGATGAGAAAGATACAAATGTTGGACAAAATTAAGGAATTGTAAAATGGCAGACATCCTCTAGAAAACATTGTTCAAGAGACAAAATCCCCAGGCCTCTCCTCTACTGCACAACTTCCCAAGCACATAGCTAAGGCTTATTATCTGTAGGTTTTAAAGTTGTGTTTAAACATCATATGTAATGTGAATTAGCTGCAGATGATCCTTTCCTACCCAGGAAATAAAATTGATCTCAACTAAGTTCATTCAAGAGTAACCAATGAGGTGGGGGAAACAGGGGGGGGAGGGCTTGGATGCAGGAGGGAGAAGAGGGGGAGGAAGATGGGGAGGGGTGGGAAGGGGAAACAAAGGAGGAGGCAACAATGCTTGATAAGAAATGTACTCATTACCTTGTCTATGTAATTGTAACCCTTCTGTATGGTATTTTCACAATAATAAAAAAATAAAGGTTAAAAAAAAGTAGCCAATGGGTGACCATGAGATCACAAATGACTTGGTACTGAGGCAAATGTTTTTCTTCTTCTTTCTCTTTTTTTGGTTTTGTTCATTTATCCTATTTTCTGTTTCTGCTATATGTCATTGCGAATATGTCTACCTAAATTTTTCTCTTTGAAAGGTCTGTAGATAGCAAGGAAGAGTTAGAACACTAATACAAAAACAAGTTGTTCTATTGTTAATCTAAGTAAAATGATCTCTGAGGTAACACATCAACTACTCTACTAATGTTAGGAAAACATAGTTTGTCCTAATATTTCTGGGTACATCTTTGTTAACTATTTAAGGGTGACATACATTTGTCAAGAGGCTGTTCAAAGCAAGAAGATTTTGGTCCCAACCAATATATTTTATTTGTTTTCTTCTACATAAATAAAAACTTAGTAACTATAAAAATTTTAATGTACTAAAAACTAAGCAAGGGAAAATGTACTAAGACAATGGTATGAAATACTTTGCGAAGATGATGTTCAGAAAAGAATGATGAGAATGCTCAGGGATATATTACGTATTAATTTGAAGAAATTTAGAAAGTATCATGTACAAACATGCTTACATATAAAGGAAAAACAAATCAAAACTCCACTACAGTTGCACCTCTCCCCAAACAATCACAAATATTGATAAGGACAGGGGAGACAAAGTAACCCTCACTGTTGGTGTGATTGTAAACTAGCGCAGCCACCACAGAAATCATCATGAAGATTCGTCATAAAGCTAATAGATCTTTATTGGGACCCTGATATTTGGCATATATCTAAGTCTAAATATTCCAAAGAAATATCTGTATATTCCTGTTTACTGCATCTCTGTTTACAATAGCCAAGCTGAGGAAGCAGCCAAAGTGCCCAATAACCAAAGAATGGTAAATACTATGTACCCTAGAATATTACTCAGCCATAAAGAAAAATAATGCAATCATTTTTAGAGAAGTGAATGGAACTAGAGATCAACTAAGGAGGAGGCAACAATGCTTGATAAGAAATGTACTCATTACCTTGCTCATGTAATTGTAACCCCTCTGTACGGTGTTTTACAATTTAAAAACAACTTTAAAAAAGCCAAGAATCACACTTTTAGATTTCTGCTTAAGGTACTTCATGTACTGCAAAGAAGAGGCCCAAACATTCACTAAAGGTTTGTGCTTTCTTTTTTAAATAATAGAATTATTATTTCAAAATACCAGACCAGTGTAAGATACATTTGCCAGGCTGGCTCATTTCATATAGGTTGGCCAGGAAACCAGTTTTCTAGTAGAACACCAACAGAAGTAGTATTTATCAATTTTTGGATTGACTGAATACAAAGCTGTCATCTTTGCCAAGATATCATCTCTTTGGTCTAGATGGAGGATAAAAGAAACAACAATATTTAAGGCGTTAGAGACCATGCCTCTCATTGTAGAAGGCCACCAACTGTGCATACACATTATAGTAACAGTTGTATTAGTGAGAAATAGAATTCTATTGTGGTAAGACACTAACACTTAAAAGTAAATTTAATATTCTACCCAAAGTACTAAAATAGTATACTAATTAATCCTCTAAAAATGTTTGGAGAAATTTACATGGTATGGATATATAATGGTAATATTAATATAACTTATTTAATGTTCTACTATATGGAAATGTCAAAATTATAACAATAAAGACGACTTTTTTCCTTTCCAAGTATACTTTTGAGTAACCTACGTTGATCTTTAGAGTTTCCCAGCTTCTTTATATTACCTATAATTATTTCTCTCCACATGCATGTGTGTGACTGCATACATGAACATTTTTGTCATCTATATATGAGGCATTTTTAGGACTCAAAAGCATAAAAGTTTTTGATGAGCTGGATAGGGTGGCACAAACTTGTAATGCTAGTTACCAGAAGGCTTGAAACAGAATGATTGCAGTTTGAATAGAGCATGAGAAAATGTTAGCAAGAATCCGTCTTTTAAATAAAGCTGAGTATAGTGTCACAAACAGCTTTAATGCCACCTACTCTAGAAGCAGAGGTAAAAAGACAGTCATTGGAGGTCAGTATGGACCATGTTATTATAAGACCCTATCTTCAAAAAGAAAAAAAAAGCAAAATGCTTAAGAGCAAAGCTGATTGTAATCCCTAGTTTTTGCTAAAATTCAAGAGTTGGAGTTCACTTTTTAAAATAATGTTTATGTCATTGTAAGGCACTCAATCTGGGGATGGTTCGTTACTCAGCAAAAGATAACTACAATTTCAGTCACTTCCTTCAAATACCAGTAAACTCAGAGTAAACCTTAAATTCTCCAGAAGTTTGTTTGCCTCATTTCTCACTACCATTTGTCTCTTTTCAATAGACTTCCATCTAACTCTAATCCTTTTCTTTGAATCACCTTTAAAAAAATTTCAGGCAAAAAGAGTAAAAGCCTTCAGAATACTTGTTAAATAAATTTTTGGCAGTCATTCTTGTAGAATGATTCTTAAGAGAATTGTGTCATATGTGAAATTCCATAATATATTTTGAAAAACACTCATCTATATATAGACAGCTTATGGATGCAGTGGAGGGACTTAGAAATATCTGAGGAGATCGACACAAAGTACAGTCAACCCCAGGAACTTCTGGTATTGGCTGACAGAAGCATAGAGCTGTCTCTACTCCCTTTGAATCTTTCAATTTCATGGAGAATCAAGCCACATAGATGAACACTTAAAAAGATGAGATAACAGATGCTAAATGTCATGCTAAAATTAGAACATACAGTACTTTGAAATCTTTGATTTGTCATATTACAGGCTGTGCATTCCCTCTGCTACCAGAATCAAGAAAATGAGCCCCAATAGGGAGGTTTAGCTTAATAAATGTGGCCACTTTGTTATTCAGATTACTGATCCATAAGATTGATTGAAGCTTCTATTTCATCCAGGGTAGTGAGAGAGTGTTACAGGCAGGAGACTCTGTCATTTCTGGTCTGACAGGGCAAATGACATTCATGTGACAGATTTTTCTCTTCCCCTCTGAACTACATCAATGTTTATTTATGATAAAGGAAGGCCATTGAAAAGAGGCAGTATTGTTTACCATAAATCATCAAGTTTTTACATTCTTCTTTGGAGTGAGAGAAATGGCTAGCCAGTACTATATTTATATCCCCAATATTTCTTTAATAGTTTAACCATGTAGTCTGTAGGATCCAAACTATCCACAAACTCATAATAAATTATATTTGAATGGTGGATTAAGATGACTACTTTTCCTTTATTTTTGTTTTAAAAGCTATATATATATATATATACATATACATACTGAGAATGAGCTTGTAAGAGCCTCTAAACTTATCATCATTTCTCAGCTTCCATACTAGTGGACTTGAGATAAAATGAAAGTGGAGCCAATGAGCCACTAGCATGGATGCCTACGATTACAGGATAGGAAAGTATGTTCAATTCCCCTAAAGCAGGGTATCATGAAATTGGAACCTTTCAGTAAGTATCTTCTCAGATATGGAATTCACACTTTTGAGTGAGATAACTGCACCCTCACCCCACAAAAGTAGATATTCAGAAAAGGTACAATGTGAAGAGCATTAACTTCTAGAAATAAAGAATTTGGTGAGGATAAGACTTAATGAACAATGAATACTAGTATTAACAGTTAAAAGTGAATTGAAGGCAGGTGCCAATGGCCCACATCTGTAATCATAGCTACTCTGGAAGCTGAATTATGAGGATCACAGTCCATAAAAAATACACAAAAAATGAAAGTCTGTGGGATTCTTATCTCCAATTAACCTCCAAAGAGCCAGAAGTGGAGCTGTGGCTCAGGCAGCAGAACACAAACCCTGAGTGAATATGCCAAGGGACATACGCTAATGGGTAAGTTTAAGCCTCAAAACCAGCACAAAATAAAAAGTGATTTTAACACTGTGGTTAAGAGAAGGATATTTCATTCACCTTTATTAAATAGTTTAAAAAGATGAAAACGGTATCAAGTAACATCTTGAACAAATGAATACCAAACTATATGGAATAGAAATGCTCTACAAAAAAAACAATAAAACAAACTGAAGGAGGTCTATTGTACAAGCAATAAATCAGACTGAATACAAGGTTATTTATAAATGTTCTTTAGCATTAAGGATGCCTAGAGTGTTATCATTAGATTAACTAATTGTAAAATTCTGAATTAAATATTATTATAAAATGAGTTTCAAAAGATCTCCGATGTACAAAGTTCATATCTTGAATATTGAGCCACAGAGATACAGTTATGGTTTGCTTAAACCACAACTTCAGTATTAGAATTAGTAAGTATGGACTGTTTGGGTTCCACAAAGGTTAGATGGCTGGTTCAAACCTGTATCAAATGTACTGACAGGAAGGGGAGTAGGGAGGCAAGCCCTGCAGCTCTAAAGCTTGGTAGGATGCCTTACACGATGTAACATTAAAGAACATGAAATGTTAAAAGGTAAGTGTTCAAAAATAAACTCTAACAATTATATTAAAGCATATAATTAAGTCTGTTAGAAAGAAAATAGTGTACATTTTTTAAAAGTGGGAGAGAGGTGTTACAGAGCTGGTGATGAATCAGAAGACAAATGGCAAGTTAGAATAGTCTATGTAGGAAGTAAATAGTCACAAATGCTCAGATGATGTGTCCTCCGAGAATTTTGGTGCTTTGTGATTTGAATTTATATGTCTGAGACAAGCAGAAAATGTCAGATAAGTTGTTCCTAGGTGAAATGAACCCCAAGATAAGGACTCATGTGGGTGGTTTTTCTTTCTTGTTATTGTTTCTAACTTGCTTATAAGGTGAATTTTTTGTTGCTTTGCATGTCCCTCCCTCATTGTATAACCCCTGTTTTCGCTGTATTTGATGTTGGTGAGGGGGGGAGGGAAAAAACAAATTGTTTAAATATGGACACAGGTGGGCCCATTGCAACTATGAGATGTACAAAATGCTATGTTGTGAAATGCTGTTTTGTGAAAATACCATTCAGAGGAGTTACAATTACATGAGAAAGGTAATGAGTACATTTACTATCAAGCATTGTTGTCTCCTTTGTTTTTGTTTTTCCCATACCATCCCTGCCCTCCCATCTCCACAACTACACTCCCTCCCCACTCCCTCGCCAAAGTTGTAAAGTTCATAATCAAGAACTCTAATAACAACAGATGCTGGAGGGGATGTGGACAGAAGGGAACCTTACTGCATTGTTGGTGGAAGTGTAAACTTGTTCAGCCACTTTGGAAAGCAGTATGGAGGTTCCTCAAAAGATTCCACATAGAGCTCCCCTATGTCCCAGCAATCCCACTTTTGGGCATTTACCCAAATGATCACAAACAAGACCACACTAAAGCTACCAGCACAACTATATTTATTGCAGCATTATTCACTAGAGCTAAGATATGGAACCAACCCAGATGCCCCTCAGTAGATGAATGGATCAAGAAAATGTGGTATATATACACAATGGAATTCTCTGCCTCCATCAATGACATTGCCCCATTTGTTAGGAAATGGAAAGACTTGGAAAAAATTATATTAAGTGAAGTAAGCCAGGCCCAAAGAAACATAGGTCCCATGGTTTCCCTTATTTGCAATAACCAGTGTATGTCTCAGTCAAGCAGAAAAGGTCAGATATGTTGATGTTAGGTAAATGAACCCCAAGATAAGTATTCAAATGCTTTTTTCTTCTTTCACACAATTGTTTCTAACATATTAATAAGATGATTTCTTTGTTGCTTTGTATGTCCCTCCCTCACAGTATGATCCCTGCTTTCACTGTATTTGATGTTGGTATAATTTGTGGAGGGGAAGGGAAAAAAATTGTTTAACTAGGGATACAAGTGGACCCATTGCAACAATGAGATGTACAAGTCAAAAAATGAATTTTACAACTTTGGTGTGGGGTGGGGGAGGACCAGGTGGGGGGCAGGGGATGTATGGGAAGGGATGGTAAGGCGAAATGAAGGCAGAAGCAACGATGCTTAATAAGAAATGTACTCATTTCCTTGCCCATGTAATTGTAACCCTTCTGTACCGTATTTTCACAATAAAATAACTTATTAATAAAAAAATAAATAAATTTGTTTTAACTGACAGGCAAAACTGTACATATTTATAAAGCATAATATATGTATACATTTTTCAATGCTTAAATCACATTAAACATATCTTCTCAAGCTTATGTTTTATGATTGTCACCCTACTATGTAGCACAAGGCAACAGCCCTCTTTAACTGTAATGTAGTACCCATTGAAGAACTTGTCCAATACTGTTAAAGAAACAAAGGAGTTTTAAAGTACAGGGCTGGCTTTAAATTATTGCTCAAGGAGAAATATAGAAGTAGTGACAGGCAGTTCAGTTACAAGCAGTAGAGCTTACTAAAAATGAATACATTTAAGCACTTAAAATATTCTAAAAGTAACAAAATGTACATAGATTCTGATAAAACATATTTCATGTATAGGTAGTCTCGATATGCAAGAACTAGATGTTTAGAATCAAACCTGACAGGCTACAAGAAATGGCTAGATCCAATGTAGGAGAGATGAACAAAAGAATGTATTTATTTTTAATTTTATTTTATTGTAAAGATCCTGGACAGAGGGGTTACAGTTACATGATTAAGGTAATGAGTACATTTCTTGTTGAACATTGTTACCCCCTCCTTTAACAAAAGAATTTTCTGATCAAGCATATTTGAACAAAAATTGGTAGTTTTACTGCTTCAGGTCTTATGTTAAATCTTCATTTGACTTTGTGCGTTTCAAGCAAACACTTGAATACATTTCCATTGAGCTCAAAGGAGCAACAAATGACACAAATTGAATAAAGGGTATTATATTTAAATTATACAAGATGATTAACTTTGAGTTCAAATATGTGGTCTTGTGACTATAGGCAACAACAGAACTATATAGTTGAAATGTTCAAAGAAGGAAGATACCAAATATCCTCAGTACATAATGAAAAAACAATCCCCATGCTGAGGTAATGCAAATATTAATTAGATTGATTGTGATGATTAACAATGTACAGACATATCAAATCATCAAGGTATACTTCCAATATATACAATAAATACATAAACAAAAGTCTGGAAGAAAAAAAGGGTATGTGAAATAATTTCACATTTCTATTATTTGCTAGATCTGAAAATAAGAAATTTTTCAAGGGGTTTATATGCAAAGTGCTTACTACAATTCCAGTTGTGGGTAGGTACTTATCCAGTATGGTTCTATGGGATAAAGGTATATTTTCTTCTACTCTCAAAATCATCTTTAACAAGGAGAAAGATTTTTATCCTAGTGAAATTTAGCACTTTATAATTCTTTGACTAGAGAAATCTCTAAATTCCTCTGGCTCAGCTTTTTTCTCCTCTTCTGTAGAACATTATATGCTGGAAATATACCTCCATGAGACAAGTTGATGGCACGGATCCCCATTTCTATTATTCTTTCTGATGTCTGTGAATTGTTGACCTACAGATGATAAGTGAGAGGAAAACAATTCTGACTTTTCCTAGAAGAATTATGTGCAAAAGCTGGCAAAGTTCCTAAAAATAGACTAAAAAAAACAATGGCCTTTCTCCATAGTAAATTTCTCAAATCCCCAGGGATAAGAAAGTTTGGCTTTATTACTTTAATGCATAAAGAATTTCTTTTATGTCTTGCTTATGATTTAAACATTATTTTTCTATAATTTGAAGATAGATATATCAATCATCTGATATGTCAATCATCTTCCTTCTTGCTTCCCTTCCCTGTTTTCTTCCTTCCTTCTTCCTTTCTTGCCTTATCTTCTTTTTTTTTTTCTACACGTACTTTATCTATGTGCCCATGTTAGATAGTAGGAGAACATTGTAGAAAAAGTGCATCAAATCACAGAAGTGAATTTCTATATTGAAAAAGTAGCCTAAATATAGTTTAACTTTTCTCAGTCTCAGAAATTATTACTTTGTCAAAAATTTGAAAGAATTGATACAGGATTGGACTGATTTATAGTGTGTGTGTGTGTGTGTGTGTGTGTGTGTGTGTTGTGAAGCCTAAACTCTGGGCCTGGGTGTTGTCCCTGAGCTCTTCAGATCAAGGCTTGCTCTCTACCACTAGAGCCACAGTGCAGTGCCATTTCTGGCTTTTCTGCTTATGTGGTGCTGAATAATCAAACCCAGGGCCTCATGTATGTGAGGCAAACACTCTACCACTGAACCACCTTCCCAGCCCTATAGGTTATATTTACTATTTCTTCTAAATAAAAGGTTTGTAAATCAGAATTATTTTTAAAGAAGGCAAAGAAGTAGAAAATGATTATATTTACAATATTCAAGCTAGGAGATTATTGGGTAATACAAAATGATTCTTTGCTCCATCTTGAATTCAAAATCTATTTTTGTTATTTTCAAATAGTCTTAAGTGGGAGTTACAATTTAACATATCTATTTATGTATGTACTGCACCCTGGTCAGAATTATACCTTTATCCTTCTCTTCCCATCTACCCATTTCAACAGTAGTCTCAATTTCCTATTTCCATTTTTACGAGTATACACTGAATGTTGTGAATGTATTCACCCACAATTCAACTGTCCCAGCCCTTTTACCCCTCCTCCAGTCAACACACGATAAATTTTGAAATACAGAACTGTGAAAATGTATCAATTTTATTTGTTACGACTTCAAGCTTAAAAGTCTAAATATTTTATTGTTTTCTAGTATTCTGTGGAGAAAGTTGATGCCATTTTTCATTCTTGCACATTGTCAGCCTTCAGCCTGACTTGCAGGGATTTACTGCTTTTTGAGATATGCAAAACACAGAACCTAGTCCTTGCTTGCCAACTTTCAGCTCTTTTAACAAGATGAAATCACAAATCATATACAATAGATATTTTCCTGTTTTGCTTATAAACAGGGATTAAATAAAAATTAATTGTGAATTTGAAAACTATGTTCAAGTAGTTTGCACATTAATTAGAAACAAAGGAACTGTTAAACCTGAAGGGAAATGTATAAAATAATCACTGAATTACAATATTTAAAATTTGGTACACTTTTGCCTATCTGTTTTACTCATTAAATCAGAAAGGTAAATGAAGAAAGGTAAGAAATAATTGCCGTGAGCAAAGAAAAATGTCACACAACATTCATAACAAAAAAAAACAAAAAAGAAAGCTGTATTAAATGACAGAATTGTAGAATTCTTTTAATTGACAATCAAAGTCTCACCAATCTGGTCATCCAAAGATATTCCCTCTTTCAGTGATAGAACATCTTACAGTGGAAATCTATGGTGCACTGAAAAAAAAACTCAGCATGGTCCTGGTTCAAGATGAAGATTATCCAACAGACAGTAACAAAATGAGACTGTAAGCTTTTCTTGATTCATTATTTATTTAGGGAAATTCAGATACTTAATTCTTATCAGGAAAAGGTCAGGGAGCATAGAGATAATTATTTTATTTCTATTTATGGGATTGAAAACATATACTCCTCATATACTTAGCTTCAAAATTAAGTATAAATCTTTAAGTAAGAAAGGTATATAATTTTATTCATTTCAAAAGCTACAGTGCTGCCTGAAATTTGATTATTTTTAAGGGGAAGAGAGAAGATGATCTCAGATCTTGCTTTTCAAGACTGAGCAAATTAAATTTTGCTTATTCAAGTGTTAACCTATTTTTGAACTACAAGGTTGTACAAATTTCTCACTATAACAAATGCCAATGAAGAAGAGTTAAGAGGGAGATACATATGGATATTGATTAAAATAATCCTAAAGGTTACTAAGTATTTCAAGGAAAGCGTAAGTATTGTCAAAGTTCCACAAATCTAATATATTATTTATTATAAATACACATAATACATAAAAAAGCTGAGTACTTTTCCTGAAAATCTACAATTTCAAGTTATTTCACCAAAGAATATTTTGAAAGCATTAAAACAGTAAAATGGTAGACATTTACACATACATAAAGTTATCTTCCTGGAACTATGAGAAGACATACAGTATGTGTGCATGTTTGAATGAAATGAAAGGAAAAACCAACAGGCACCAGGCAGATGCACCAGGAAAACCATATAGTGAAACTTCCTACTCAACACTGACATAGAAAGAGAATGGTTTAAGGATACAGGTGGACCTGTTGCAACAATGAGAAGTACAATTTGTCATGTCCAAAAGGAGCTTTACAATGTCGGTGCAGGGGGCAGGGGGGAAAAGTGGGGGGAAGGGGGGGGAAAGGAGAAGGATTGGGATTGGGGGAAGGGGGGAGGCTGGGGAAGGGGTGTGAAGGGTAAACAAAGGAGGAGGCTGCAATGCTTGGTAAGAAATGTACGCATTATCCTGCCCATGTAATTGTAACCCCTCTGTACAGTATGTTCACAAATAAAATTAAATTAAATTTAAAAAAAAGAAAGAGAATGGTAAAGCTCTCAGACCAGAGGAGATTCAAACGTGGACATAATAAGGGAAGCATGTCTTAGTTTTATAAACAGAATAGCACTGGGGAAAAAAAAAGAAGGAAGCAATTTAAATTTTCTGTGGTACATTTCTTTCTCAGAAAAGTGGCTTCCCACTGTGTGCACTCTCTCCTTCTAAGACTGCTCTGTGGCTCAAATGTACTGACGTCTGAGGATGCTTGTAATGATTGTAGATTGCAAACTGAAGCATGACAAGGCAACAAGATAAATGAGAGTCTGAAGGTAGATAGTTAATGAAAACGACTCAACAACATCTAATCCCTGTGGCCTCATTTTCATGTGAACATACTACTGAAGTTCAAAGCTAATCACCTTCCCTGGAAACTTAAATTAAAATTATTTCACAGAAGGACACTTTCAAAGGACTGAAGTAGTAACAAAAGAAATTCACAGGTAAGTGACACACTTTCACCACCCATCTCTGAATTCAAATCTGAAGGATACCTTCCTATTTGATTAAGGATAATAAATTGTTTTAATTGGAAATACCTTATAAGCCATAAAGTTAACTCACCAGGTAACAATACTCTTAGGTGAGTGGTTTTGTTTGGCAATAAAAGAAGCTTAATAAACTCTAATTGCTTTGCTGCCTTTAAATTCAATTTCCTAGAGATGTTTTCGATAAAACCGGTGATTATATGCGTGCACACTCACATTGCTTTGTCACTAGAAGTGAAGGAGGCAGACAAATAGGGTAACTGCTTCCAATCTGTCCCAAATTTCCAGGATATTAAAAGTTGCCTAAGGAGCAGGACACCGGTGGCTCATGCCTGTAATCCTAGCTACTCAGCAGGTTGATATCTGAGGATCATAGTTCAAGGCCAGCCTGGGCAGGAAAGTCCATGAGACTCTTGTCTCCATTTAACCACCAGAAAATTGGAAGTGGAGCTGAAGCTCAAGTGGTACAGTGCTTGCCTTGAGCTGACGAGCTGAGGGACAGTGCCCAGGCCCAGAATTTAAGCCCCATGACCAACCAAAAACAAAAAACAAACAAACAAAAAAAAGTTGCCTAGGGAACTTTATAAGAATGCACAATTCTGACAGGATAGAAATTATGATTAAAAATGGAAGTTTTGGTTAAACATTATGATCACTATCTATAAACTACTGACTCATAATCCACCAAAAATGGACAGGATATTCTGGAAAATACATTTGGACAGTAACTAGGGAGCATTTTAAAATGGATTCAATCAGCTATAGGCAAACACATTTAGGCCTAGATGATTTTAATAAGAAAGAGTTCATTGGACTTCCTCTCCCATCAATCTCTCATGCAAAAAATATTGAACATATGAGAAGCATATCAATTTCCAGATGCTCAAAGCACAAAATATGGGAAGCTTTCACATTATTCTAAAAATTGAATTATTTACCAATAGTTATCATTTTCTATGCCAAAATAATTCTGAGAGATAAATGATGACTTTAGAAAAGAATTTTGTTGCTTTGTATGTCCCTCTTCCCATGGTATAACCCCTGTTTTCACTGTATTTGATGTTAGTATAATTTGGGGAGCGGATGGGAAAAAACAAGTAGTTTAAATAGGGATACAGGTTGACCCATTCTAACAATGAGATGTACAAGACGATATATAGAAAAGCAAACTTTATAACTTTGGTGGGGGGGATGATGGAAGAGAAGGTAGAAAAAAAACAAAGGAGGAAGCAACAATACTTAATAAGAAATGTACTCATTACCTTGCTCATGTGATTGTAACCCCTCTGTACAGTATTTTTACAATAAAAAACATATTTAAAAAAAAGATTGCATCTTTTTTTGGTGTGTGTGTATATGTGTGGTGTTTACTGAAGAAATAAACTACAATCTAAGACAAATCAAAGAAGAGAAATACTGGGCTATTTTTAAGTTTCTTTTAAATTTCTATGTTTTCTAAGGAAAATAAACATTATATCAGAAATCAGTTTAAAGAACATTCCTTTTATTAAATGGAATTTTTAATAAGATTACTTTCACTGATTTTAAAAAATATATATAGCTTCCTGAAATAAATCATAGTAAGACATTTCCCCCTAGCCCCAAGTCAGTACAATTGTGGATTTTGGATACATTGTATCTTAGTCCATATTTCAGGAAGTTTACAATGTAGGTAGAGGTTTGAAAGGTGAAAGACAATCTAAACAATAAAATAACCTTATGTCTTAGGTATATACAGGATTTCCAATAATTGTATTCCATGCAATATGCAAACATTTAACCTCAACTAAATAAGGCACATAATAAAAATACAATGAAGAGGATTTCAGTGTACAAGCATTGAGTAGTGATTGTGATAAACTTTGAAAAGTAGGCAAATTCACATATGCTAAAAGATGGGAGAAATTGTGATGTAACGAGTCCTTAATTTCCTAAGCAAACTTCTAGAAACAGTAATGTATGCTTGCATTTTATATCTATCTATAAATCTATCTATTTGTCAATGTCCATCATGCATTGTACTAAGAAATTTTCATCTTTTTTTATTTTCAGAACACTTATTTTATTCCTATTGTAGTGTGCTCTATAGTTCTGATTATGCTTTACTTAATGACACTGTTTTATGTAAAAATGCAGTTATTATCCCTGATAACATATTGGTTGACTTAATAGCCAAATGCTTTGAGAGGAATGCCCACCAAAAGACATAGCCTAAAATAGGAGTTCTCGCTTATTTAGCAATAAATTTAAGGTAATCCAGTTATTTCAACCTTGCAACTTATTTGTAATTATCTGTGTACCCACATACACTCAAACATAATGGGTCTTTTTATTTGTGGGTGCAAGCAGACAAAACCAATGCTTATAGGATCAGAGATGCATTGAAGTTGGTCACAAAATCTAGGAGAAAACAAGAAAAGGACTCAGAAAAATAAGATCAGTTCCTTTTTCTCTTTTGGCAAAAATTTGAATTAACTGTAAACTTCAAGAATAGGTCATGTATTTTAACATTTAGAAGAAAGGACATTGAACAGCAAAACAAAGACATAATAAATATTCAAGGTCATAAGCTATATTAAGTACCTTATCTAATCACTATGTTCTACATACATGTACAGCTTGCCACACTGAACCATAAATATGGGCAAATATTTTGTGTCAATAAAATGTTGTATTTTAAATTGGGTCATTAACTGATTTGTGTTAGATAACTCAGGCTGGATATGCATACTGATTTTGGACTGTATGAATACAAACAGAGAAATGGAGATGTATAAGAACTAGCTAAAACACAGATGGGTTGAAGAGAGAACATGTTGGTGATATTGAGAGATGGGGAGATAAATCTGCTTCTCTGTTTTTCCATGTCAATTCTAGTTTCTTTTGTGGTAAGGCTGTGCTTCATTTATAAGACTCTTATGTCTGTTCAATAGCTTCACCTCATATTGTAATTTAAATAAGAACAGGTAGGGAGTATCTTTCAAGAGGGTTTTATTTCAAGGTTAAGTCTTCGTATTTCTCCTCTGACATATGTGAGCACACTTAAAAGTATGTATGACATATCAGATATGATGCTAACATTACTGGTATGTTCACGCTCCACTAACAATCATGTACCCCATGCAGTCGTTCTGCAGGCTCCTTTGATTTCACTTTCTGAAGCTGACACTTTGCTAGGTATAATGTAAGTCCTCAGGGTGGAGGCTGGGGAGAATGTAAAGGGAAGGAAGAGGACAACTGAATCACGTCTAGAAGAAACAAAACCAAGTATTTGGGATGCAATGCCAATTCAGAGGCCATGAAATTCAGTAATTGTAACTAAGGGAGAAAGGGAAGGTGTCACTAAAGAAGCAAGTATATTCTTTAAAAGAGAGACAAGACCATAAATTACTACCTCCTTAACACAAAAAACTACTAAGATTTATGATAAATGCTGTTAAAAGAGTAAAGAACAGAAGTCCCCCAAAAAAGCCTGGCAGTTAAAGAAAGGAGAGAGAAAAAATAGAGCTTGTTAGTATGTGGGAAAGGTTCCTTCTCCCTCATCAAAGACTAAGCAGTATTTACCAACTGATAACTCTGGGAAGTAGTGATTAAAATAACAGCCTACAAAGTATATGTCTTACAGTAATGACAAAATCATAAAATAAGTAATAAGCAAAAGAAATCTGCAAATAGAGAAGCATGAGTCTTGGATCATAGCATCCAAAAAGATTCTGGACAGTCTGTGGAGGTAACTGTCCTTTAATCCTTTTCCTCTACTTCTATGCCCTTCAAGATCATGGACCATCAAACCCGGATAGTGTCACATAATTTTCAGGATTCTAATGTAGCTAAAGAGGCATCCCATTGCTGTGGGCAAAGACATCTCCTATGGCACATGCCTGGAGTGACTCTGTACTCTCCCATTTAGCAACTCTAGATCTCAGGCAATTCATTTAATCCTCTGGTTCAGTGCCCTTATGGGTAAAAAGAGGAATACATAAATTAGTTCTGATGATTTAATAACTACTGTGTGTATATGTGTTTAGAACTGAATTTGGCATGCATTCAGTGTCATGCTTAATATTATTTGATATTTTACACTTGTGAACTCTTCTGATACAAAGCAATCCACATGAAGTGAACTTTATGTTTCAAATAAGAGCAATGTACAAACTCTAGTATCAAACAAATGTTTTCACAGAGGTGGGGAAAAAGCAGGAAATCCTAGAAAATAAGCTAATGAATTGGGTTCTGTTCTTTAATGAGAGATAATGAGAGTAGCTTATGGGTGTTGACTTACTGAAAGTGGTATTGATTTTGCATTTCTGCTTGGTAAATACAGGAGAGAAAGAGCCAAAGAATGAGGGAAATCAGCAGACTTTGGCAAAAGTGTAACCAACCTAGTGAGTAACAGTGATGAAAAATTAATGGCAGGTGACTAACAGCAACAAAAGCTGTGTCAGAGTAATCCCAAACCAACCTCAGGAAATCTGCCACAATTTCCAAAGTCCTGCTATTCATGGTCTACAGTGATATTTCCAAGAAAGTAAGGAAAAGAACAGATTCATTACTAGTGTAAGTTATAAGCTAAATACAATTATGACAGCTTCAAAATAGATGGATACTCACATTGGTTTGGTTTCCATTTGTCTTGCATTTAAGATGGGAAACTCTGACACCAAACATTTGTTCTTTTGTACTAAAACCTCTTCATCAGATCTGAAGCCTCTTGAAGAAAAGATTTATCTGTGATGAAGGTGGGCAGGTGAGGTCAAGATTAATCTGATTCCAGATCATAGTTAATAATCCAGTAAAACAAAGATTGCTTGGAATTCTTAACCGTCTCCTGAAAAGTTTCTTTTGACCTCATAAGCTGAATTTTTCCTGGCTAGGGTTTTCTTTAATTAAGAAGTTAAAACAACATTAAAACCAGAAGAGAATTTGTTACAAATATGTTCTAGTTAAACTTGGCACTATTTTGGATATAAATGCCAGGTGCATTGCTTTTCAAATGACTTGAGCTACTTTCATATCTTAGCATATAGGAATCTTGAGAATTTGCTATGCAAATAATCATCACATAAAATTGCCTTTGAAATGTCAAATCTGGTTCATACTGAAGTCTGGAAATTTAGGAGAAAAGTTTCTCATGTTTTACATGACTGAAAAGACTCTAGAGAGAAATATGTTTCCATTCTATTTGATTGTGATACATACAGAATACCCCAGAGGATGTGAAAATCATGTGCACCGACATACATGATATAATGATATAAATATTCAAAAACTGCTTATTGAAGATGATTTGGAATTTGATTCAGAATGAAATTGGTACTTGCATGTTATATTAGAAGGCCAGCCTGAAAGCTAATGTTGATAAAGGCACATAAAACGCCTTTTTTCCCATTCACCTCACTTTTTATCTCTTGTACAAGAGAGAAGATGAAAAGTTTCAGAGAATTCAGTGAGTGACACCTCAGGAAGGTTCTCCATGAGGGTCAGCTCTATCATTTTGGACAGGATATTTCGTGAAATTTTCCATGTAATTGTCTTCTCCAAGATTTGCTCTCATTGAGATATAGTATTGTATATATTTCTGAAATACTATGAGATGTTTCAGCACAGTTTATTGTGTAATGTTCAAATGCAAGCAACCTTGTTTATTCATCTAAAACAGTTTCTATTTCCTTGTGATCAAAACATTCAAAGTGATTTCCACAGTTTCACTGAAGTAGCTAGCATATTATTACTTTCTATGTTACTCTTCTGTACAATAGAATATTGTTGGGTTTTCACTATTAGTGGGACTTGCATTTGGGATTACTCACATTTCTTTCAAGATTAAGAATGAAAATTAGTGGCCTGGTTCAAATGGTAGAACAAATAGAAGTTCAAAGCTCAGTACCAAAAAATAAATAATAGTAAAATAAAATAAATGAACTGTTTTCTGGAACATTTATTATTATTGGTCAGAGTGACATTAAAGAATGAATGCAAAGGAAGTTGATTATATATTCAGGTAAGAAGACAGCAGGTTTTCTCTGAAGTCTACAGTGAAAATGTTCAGATCTGAATTCACATGTTGTGGGTTCCCTGCCATACCAGTTCATATACAGCGTCATCTCAAAGTTAATGACAAAGAGGGAGTAAAGGAACACTAACTGTCCCTCTCCACATTATAGAAGCAGCATAGCTCACTCTCACTATCACTTATGTGCTTTCAGGATATCTGGGGCTAGCAGTGAAACAAATATGGCCTTTTGGGGGCTGGGAAGGTGGCTCAGTGGTAGAGCGCTTGCCTTGCATGCATGAGGCCCTGGGTTCAATTCCTCAGCACCACATAAGCAAAAAGAAAAAAGCCAGAAGTGGCGCTGTGGCTCAAGTGGTAGAGTTCTAGCATTGACCTGAAGAGGTGAGGAACATCGCTCAGGCCCAGAGTTCAGGCCCCATGACTGGACCTAAAAAAAAAAAACCCCAAAAATCAAATATGGCCTTTGTTTTGATGCGTGTGTAATACTTTCTAACTTGCCTCGTATGTGTCACATTGCTCCCAAGAAGGAAATTTAAAAGGCAAGAAAGATATTCTCGAGCATCCTTTCTGAGATTATTGGTTTTAAAGGATGGTTTTGTCTCCTCTTTCTGCTAACAAACTGGAATGTTGTCCAATTACCATTTTAAACTCTAAGCTAAAGCAGTAGTGAGAATGTTGTAAAATTATCATGACATTTTAAATCATATCACCTTATTTCTACTTGTGTGAAGAAGTGAAACGTTTTAAAATCAGTTCAATGAAAATGGGCAGGAAAAATATAACAAGCCTAAAAAATTAAACTTAGCAAAAGGTTTATTTATTGGAAAATAATAATTGTAGCCTTTATATTTGCTATAGAATTAACTTGCAGCAAAATGATTTCTATTTTTCATTTGCAATATGTAGTCTTGGTGAAATTGATTTACTCAAATCAAATATATCACTATCATTAGAAATTACAAGTTTCAAAATATTTCCACATTTTAAAACTGGGTTAATCAATTTAGTGTCAGATTTGCTCATATGCTAATTTAGTAATAAACTCTGAAAGCAAAACTCTGGCTTGGCAAGTACAATAATTCTGTGTTTAGGAGAGTTTCAACTTTGTATTAGAATAACAATTTACTAAATTGGAAGATGATAGCTTACAGATCATTTGTATCTTTTCCAAAGAAGTTCAAGCCTGTTGAAGACCAGTCATCAAAAGCAAAAGACTACTGATTAAAATGCTTCTTTGCTTTTGATTTAAATTCAGAATAAGGAACTGAACTATATTTGGAAGATGCAAGTAAATACAATAATAATAATGTGTTTCATTATGTCCATTTAATTGTAAAGTTTATCTATCAAAGACAATAATGGGCCACAACAGTAAGAGAAGATCTCAGAACAATGGCTTTATTTTTTATTCTAATTTGATTTTTGTATATATTAGCTGTGAAATAACAGCTATAGTCATAAAGAACAATTTGGGACTTTTGCATTATCAACATGTATCTCTGATTTTTTTCTCAAATTTTCTAGTGTCATCAGTAATAACTGTATATAACTTTATCGAAGCAAGTAGCAGAGAACATCTTAACTATACTATCTAATACTTTTAATGTGAAATGGGCACTTAGAGTAGTACTTGGTATATGAGCAGGTTACTGAGCACAAACTCTGTTTTATGCAAGAGGATAATTTTCTTTTGCGGGCTAAGGAATCTCATCCTGGCTAAGCAGTGAATCAGGAGAAGAACTCAGTTCAGATCTTGTTCTCAAGCCATGGCCCTACCCATCTTACCTTTCTATTTTTAAGGTATTTGTAAAACAGTCTTAGAATACTAATTGTCTTTTACAGTGTTACACAGTCTGGAAATAATCAGGGTTTTTTTTGCTGGTTTTGTTGTTGTTGTTGTTGTTCTGGGTCTTTGGGATTGTAATGGGAGGCACAAAACAATCTAGCAACAAAGTGTGAATAAATACAGCAATAGTACTCAATGGAAACTATGTGGAAAGTGAACTATACAATACATGGGCAGAAATAGGAGGGGAAGACTGAGAGAGAACAAGGGAAAGGGAAACATTATCCCAAAAGAAATGTACTCTTTGCCTGACATATAATTGTAACCCCTCTGTATATCACTTTCAAAACAATTTCTTTACATGAGAAGGTCTCTTCAGCTTGCTTTATAAATTTCAAACAAATTCGGGTGTTTTTTTTTGCCAATTGTGGGGCCTGAACTCTGGGCCTGGGCACTGTCCCTCAGCTCTTTGGCTCAAGGCTAGCGCTCTACCACGTGAGCCACAGCACCACTTCTGGTCTTTTCTGCTTATGTGGTGCTGAGGAATTGAACCCAGGGCCTCATGCATGCATGCAAAGCAAGTACTCTGCCACTGAACCACCTTCCCAATCCCACAATAATTTTTTAAAAGAGCAGAAATAAAAAGAAAAATAGACTTAATGCTCCTGAAACTTATTGCTGGTTTTTTTTCAATACACAAGATTTCTGCTACTTCCTGGAGCAAAACACAAAATATTGTCACTCCTACAATAAATCTACTGAAAAAGCAGGTGTTTGAGGTTTGCTGTTTTTGGTGGCAAGCATACCAGGCAACATGGAGACGTATTGCACCTGCTTCACTGATAGCCAAATGCTGCATTCCTTGATTTTTTTCAATAATCAGCTGCATGCATTAAGATAATTTTATACATTTTCTAGTACAGACCAATATCCCTCTAATAGTTCTAGTACACCATATATGATGGGAGAAATCACACTGTGAGAAACTGACCACAAATGAAGAATGCATTGTAGAATATTTAACCAGTGTACAAGAGATCATGACTTCTAGTTCAGGAAATCACATGGCTTTAAATCTTGGGAAACTTTTGACATTATGATGCATTTGAACTGCTTGATAATAAACACAATAACAATAAAGCTGATATTTGTTAATATCAGTTAAAGCTGATATTCCATAAATAAGTCAAATTTGGCAATAGTTTCATATATTCTGCTCCACTGAAGTAAAATATATACAATGCTTACTTTAAAATCATCATTTCTGTGAGTAACATCAGTGTACTCTTTTTGGTAACAATCCAGGAAGTATAATGAAGTTTTTCCTTATTAAATTGAATTTGAAAGTTGATCCAAATATGGAATTCAGAATTTTGTTATAAATTCCCAAGTACCTTAATGCCAACAGTATCTCTTTTAGAAATGTATAGAATGATGAAGACATAATAATAATCTTCAATGCTAAACATAGTTACTTAATTTAGAAATAAATCTTAAATCATACTGGGTATCAGGGCTCACTCCTGTAATCTTAGCCACTCATGAGGCTGAGAGCTCAAGATCAAAGTTCAGTCTTTGTGGGCAGGAAAGCTCTGTCAACTCCTGTAATCAGCAAAAAAAGGTAGAACTGGAGCTTTGGCTCAAGTATTAAAATGCCAGCCAAGATGGGAAAAAGCTTCTTTATTGAGGCCCTGAGTTCAAGCTCCAAAACTGGCATGCACCTGTGCACATGCACGCACACACACACACACACACACACACACACACACACACACACAATTCCAATAGACCTTACAAACTAATTATATGACAGCTACAATCAACTCATAAATATTTATTATATATGGGTTTCAAATGTCCCCCAAAGTTTAATGAGTTCAAGTTTTGGTATTAGTTTAGAGAGATGGAGCTAAGGGAAGAATGAGATCCTAGCCTTTTTTTCTTCCTATTGCTTCCTGGCTGTGGGAGGAGTGGTTCTGTTTTTCACAAACTGCCTCTATGATGTCTTACCCAAAGCATATGACACCATATGCTTACACCAGGCCAAAGCATTGTAGTCTATCCAGTCTCTAAAAGCAAGAGCCAAATTAGACTTATTAAAAGTTGATTATTTCACTTGAATGTTATAGTGATAGAAATAGAACTAACATGAACATATAAAATACACACAGACACACACACACAGACACACACACACACACACTGAGTACCAGAATGCATCATATAATTATAATTATATATAATATATAATATTATAATTATACATAGTATCTACATATTACCATTTAAAATATGAACTGCATGAATTCAAAGCAAACATTATAGTTATTTTACGGATCTTGAACTTATACATTGGATATATTATATATTTTAATGTCAATGAAGCTATTCCTAGAACATGCCTCTAAGTCTGGGCAGCAATACCAATACTGTCATGAGAGTGATACTTGTAATTTATCTAAAATACAATTATTTTTTAACAAAAGCAGGAACATTTTAGTAAGCACTTGGTGAAAATAATGATACAAATTAATAGCTCCAGCAAAAAGTGTCAATAATCCAATATTTTCTTATAAAAATAACATTTGAATTATTAGACAATTGTGTGGTGAATAAGACATTTGTGTGGTGAATCAGAAAAAATAATGTTATCATATTTTACTCAAACAGTTTTTAAATGATGAGGATGGAGATCATTTTCTAACTTTTTCACAATTAGGAAGGAATAAAATCTATCATGTCCGGTCATTAACTCTTGCTGGGCTTCTAAACCTAGTATTAAAGGCAAAGTAGGAAAGAGAATATAGGGTTTTTTTTGCTCAAATAAGAGTCTTTCAGGAGAATGTGATATTGTAATTCTACTGTAGTAATTAGAATGTGTTAGTTTAAAAATTTTCAAACTATAGGATGATTATATGATTCATTTTTTACACCGATAGAAGCACCCCCAGAGAATTGTTCTGATAGCAATAATTATCTACTATTATTATGGTAATCTTCATATTGTATGAAATTAGAAATGGAAAGAGAAAAATCTTGAGAAATTAGAAACCTTTATAACATCCAAATAATTGAGAAAACTGGTACCTTGAAAGCAATCATGAGAAAGGATGTTACCACTTCAAGCATGAGTTAACAAGGGTCATTATTTTGCCAAAGTACCTATGGCACTAAGAAAGGATGCTAGCCAATTTCCCCTACTTTTACTCCAGTTGTAATACGTAATGTGATTAAGGGTAGGCAGGAATCTGACTTGGCAAAGAACTACTATTATTTCCAGGATAAGGAAAACAGTTCTAAACTAGAAACTTTTAAATCAACATCAGAGTAGACTATGAGGTTTTTTTTGCATGCTTATAAGATGCACCAGTTTATAGGAAATGAAATTTAGATATCATATGTCCTACCATTAATGAAAAACAAGTTTCATAGATGCAAGGTATTTTGTCCAGCATTACTAATAGAAAAGTTGAGCAATTTCTAATAGATACTAATATCTTGAGCTGCTAAAATATTTCTGCATTCTGATTAGTATAAAGCATGTCAGCTTCAAAATTAGCTGATCTGTGCCTACAGACAAAAGTAATGAAATTATTTCAGAGTCATGTAAACACTTATGAGCAACCAAGTGGCTCAAGTCCTTCTTATTACTGGAAAATTAAAGTAAACAAGAAAAATGATGAGTTATTTACTTTCTACATCGTAGGTAGAAGGCCTTCAAATGTGGGGAACAATTTGTGGTTAAAAAAATACTCATGGTTTAGTATTATTAGAAATTTTTCAAAATATCACATCACAATTATCTTTCTGCTACTGAAAATTAAAGTACTAGAAAAGCACAACGCTTCAAATAGAAGCACTGAAAAATTATTTATTTAAAAATATTCAAAGTGCCAGGCACCAGCTTATGCCTATAATCCTAGGTACAAATATTCTGAGATCTAAGGATCACAGTTCAAAGCCAGCCCAGGCAGGAAAATCCCTGAGACACTTATCTCCAATTAACCACCAGAATATTGGAAGTGGCGTTGTGGTTCAAGTGGTAGAGCACTTGCCTTGAGCTGATAGAGCTAAGGGACAGCACCCAGGCCCATAGTTCAAGCCCCTGACTGACAAAAAAATTTCATAGTGTACTGTATCAGAGATAGTATATAAATTTTCAGTAATAAATGGCTAAGAACTTATAGTAAGTTAGGAACTGATAGCTCATTCCTGGATACTAGCTATTCAGAAGACTGAGATCCAAGTATCATGGTTCAAAGCCAACTGAAGCATGAAAGTCTATAAGACTCTTATCTCTAATTAACCACCAAAAAGTCAGAAGTGGAGTTGTGGCTCAAGTTATGGAGCAAAAAAGCTCAGGGACACAGCTCTGACTCTGAATTCAAGCCCTAAACCTGGCACACACATATATACACACATAAAGAACTTATGATGATAAAAATTTTTTTCTGTTTTCAAACTTTGAGAGCTATATGTTTGATATAACAGTGGTAATGCTTTGTAATAAATCCACAGTCTCTGAACTTAGACTTTACAGTGAGTCACCAACTACAGCTCAAAAGGTAATTCTGCAGGTGTTATAATTTGAGGAAAAAAAAGACTGGAAACTTAAGGTCTAGATGTTTTGAATTCCATGTATAGAAGGAAATTACATAGGCCCAGTAGTGACAGTGGTATAGGAAGGTCAGTATAAAGGGAAGTTTCTTTAAGATTTAGAAGGTGAGAATTACAGTTTCTGTTGTAGTACCATGTGTGAAAGAGCATTTTGCATGACACCAATTTTCTGCTGCTAGTTTAATCCTTGCATTGAAGGTGAATAGATGCTGGACTGGATATTAGTTCTATGTCTATATAAACTAACACAAAACTTACTGTATCATTCACAGGTCCTCAGGTTCCTTATTTGACAGAGATAGCAATGGTTAGAGTTCATTATCTGAAAATATGACTTACCTAATTGGAATGTAATGTCAATTTATTGCACAAAACAATTTATTATTAAAATATTGGCATATATACATGTATATATGTATACATACATATATACGTGTATATAAAAATATATTTATTCATATGTAATTATATACATTATATATAATGTGTGCACATATAAATTATGTTATATGATATATGTATATAAAATTGCATAATATATAATGAAATTTTACTCATCATCAAGAAAAATAATATTTTGTCATTTACAGGGAAATGTATGGATTTAAAAAAAATATGAAGTGAAATATCTCAGGTTCACAGAAGCAAAAGACACAAGTTTTCTCTCATATGTAGAATTTAGACCTGAATTACAAATATATGTAAACATATACAAGGTCATATGCATATATACATAAAGATATAAACTAGAATTTGGTATATGTAGGGAGGAATCCAGTGGTGTGACTCTTTTAAACTAGATGTAGTCTGCAGTAACAGGCAAGAGGACATGCTCAAGGATTGGAGGAAAGAGAAAAAGAGGCAAAGTGAAGAGGAAAGGAAAGATGAAAGGAAAAAGAAAGGGAAAGGGAAGGCAAAGGATGATTAGAGGAAGGATGGCAGGGAAGGATCCAGGGAAAGTTGGTGCACTTTTCATTTCCAAGGCCTCATTTCTTTCCCTTCTAGGGACATTTGATTTTTCCTTTTCATGTTGACAACATGACAAAAATACTTCTGAAAGGGTATCTTATTGTATACCTTTCAGTTTTAAAAGAATCCTAGCTACTTAATGCGTTTGAAAACCTAGATTGATCTAACACAAGCTGCAAACCCAGCCAAAGCAGTGAATTCTGTGAGACTACATCTCTGTGTAACCAGCAACATTCAAAGCTGGGGATCTGACTCAATTGCCAGCCTTGAGCAAGTGAGCCAAACATGTTCCTGAGTTCATGATGGACCCTCCCCACCCCACATACACTTCAGAACATGTGTGTGTATATGTGTGTGTGGTTAAAAGTTTATAAATATATTTTTATTAGACCACAGCCATCAAAAATATAAGATCATTTTCTAAGTATCTTTATTGGTCCATTGTGTCCTCTCCACAATTCCAAAACAAAGCCTGTTGAAAAAATATGCTAACCATCACTTGCTGCTGTGCTCCGTTGCATTTGCTTGCATGACCATGTACTCTATAGACTCATATTGTCTCCCTGCTCTTGTCCCATCAGCTGCCCTGCCTTTGTTACATTCTCCACCAGACACACTGATAAGCAAAAGCCTGCTTCAAACAGACACAATCACCATAATCAGGACCAGTACAGCTGCCATTCTATGTCTTTCTACTCTTCCTGCCCTATCATTCTGTTGTCCAAAGCTGACCTTCCACATGGAGAAGCTGCAATTTTAAGAATCATTCTAATTATTCATCTGCAATTCCACATTTCAAACAGTTGTAACAGAGAATGGCTGGAAAACTTGTCGCTCACAGTATCAAGGTCCTGCACATAAGTACAGGGAGGCACAGATGTCAACAGACAAAGCCACAGACCCACAAGCACATCACAGAAGTCAAAGGTACACTGGCTTTCCATCTGCTACCGTATTCATATCTGCCTCATTTTCCCACAAGTCTCTTCTTTCACACTGGCAACTCACAGCAGGTAGCCACTGACTGGCATCTATTTCCATGGTACAATAGTTCTTGAATCTCCATTTCCTAAATAGTGAGACATTATAAAGACAAATGGTCAGGACATAGTCTAGCTGCAAGATGCTTCTAAGCACTCTGTCTTCAGCCATTTTTAGTTTTACTGCTTGGTAATGCTGAACAGTGTACCTACTCTCCGCAGGTGCCTGTCAAAACATGAAAACCAGTGGAAAATAAATTTTGTCTAGTACATAGACCATCTTATTTTTCAGAATTTTTAAAAAGTTTAAATTGTCAGGCATAATTGCTCAGACCTGTAATTCTAGATACTCTAGAGGCTAAAATTGGAAGGATTGTAATACAAAGTTAGCCCTTGCAAAAAGTATATTAGACCTCAGTCAATCAATACAAAGCCAGGCATGATGGCATACACATCTCATTTAGCCACTAGGGAAGACTAAATAGGGGATGATGTTCCAGGCAGGCCCAAAATTAAATGTAAAATGCTATTTTAAAAATAAGGAAAGCTGGGCACCCGTGGCTCATGCCTGTAATCGTAGCTACTCAGGAGGCTGAGATCTTAGGAATGCAGTTCAAAGCCAGCCTGGGCAGGAAAATCCATGAGAATCTTATCTCCAATTAAACTAGAAGTGGCACTGTGGCTCAAATGGTAGAGCACTGGCCTTGAGCTGAAGAGCTGAGGGGCAGCACCCAAACCCAGAGTTCAAGAACCATGACCAACAAAAGTAAACAAATAATAAATAAGGAGAGTAAAAAAGCTGATAAAGAATCTACCTAGCAATCATGAAGTCATGAGTTCAAATCTCAATAGTGTGAAAGAAAGAAGAAAGAGAAGGAGGCAGAGGGGGAGGAGGAAGAGGGAAAGGAGGAAGGAAAAAAGGAAGAAAAAAAATAAAGACCAAAAGAAAAAAAACAGAGAAAGAAAGAAAAAGAACCTAATTATCTTGTCAAATTAAATTTAAGAGTAAATGACTGGCGGAAAGTATAAGTACACAGCTACATATGTTCTTGTTTATTTTAATGATAGCATGGTATATATTTTTTGAGCCAATTGGTGTTGGAATAGAGAATACCTGTCTTCTCTAGCTCACCAAGTCATATCATATGATGGTATGAAAAGATGAGCCAGCAATTTAATAGACTTGAAATAATTAATGTTGTTCTTCACTTTGCATGCAGACAAGGTGGGACATGTTAACAAATCCCAGAAACAAATTGGAAGATTATAAGAAGGCAATCAAAACGGATGATTCACAAATCAACACCTTCCAACCAGAAGTTGATTGGTCAAAATGTATAGGGGCTTTTGTTAACGTTAGAAAGGTTCAAAAATTCAGTTTTCTTCAAATTGCCAGCAGATTAAATATGTCTTTTCAATTTTTGTTTTCTTTCTTGCTCCCAATTCATGGAAATGTGTGTAATTCACAACAGGTTTTTTTTCACAATTATCACAGCCATTCCAAGTCAATGTTGCTTTGATTTCCTTTATCACTCATGTCCTGTACTTAAAGATTTTTGTACTCATCATTAATTCACATGAGAAGCAATTTTAGTTATGAAGAATGACTGCTTAGTTGGTAAGATTGCTAATCTCATCTCAACCACTTCTTCCTAAACCCCAATGAGCAAAACAAACAGTATCACACACATTCTGTCCAAAACAAGGGACCTAAATGCCTTATACAACAAAAAGCTTATACAAAGCTGTCTGAGATGTATTAGATGTGTTACTATCTCTGTGAATGTCTCCTAATGGAGACTGGTATTCCATGATCAATCAAGACTAAAGGTGGGTGCATCTCATTCATCTTTGAGGAGATTTTACATTTTTCTCTAACAAGGAACATAAGTGATACTTTGTCAAAATCGTACACCTTAGACAAGTTAGTAAATATTTTGAGCCTTACTTTCCTCATCTATGAAGCAAAAATTATAAAAATACAATCTACAGAATAGTATACAATAAGGTATGAAAGGGTCTGGTACAGAAATGCTTACAGCAAAGAAAAACTTTGGTTATCATTTTCTTAAATGAGTCATCACAGTTAATGTTCCATCTTCCCAGAACATTGGCTGCATTATTACATCATCTAATTGATCTTATAGGATGGAAGAACAATAAATAATATAATAATTTAAGTGGGATATTTCATAATATTACTTTTTTATATGTATTGGTTACTTGGTTCTAAATTAAGGAAGCAGTCCCCATTAGTAGAAAATACAAACTCCTCTTCTGTGGTTTCATAAATCTAAATTGACTGACAATTAGATTCTCTTCCTAGATATTTCAAGAACTATTTTTTTGTCATTTAGTTTCAACAGTGATCTAATTACAAATGCCCATGTAACATGTCTATATTGTACTTGTTAGAAACATAAATTACAGGTTACTATTTATTTTCTTGTATCATACAATGATTTTCTTGCCATTAGTACACTGTTACAACAGAAGAATAAAAGTATTAGTAGGGCAAGAATAATTGAATACAGGCTGTGTACATCACCATAGTTTTCTGTGTTCCAAGATATTTCTTTTTTTAAACCGTGGTTTGCTCATTGTGCATGCATTCTAGAAAAATATGTGTTAGTCTAGTAAGCAAATAAATTACTGAGCGTTTTCAAAACATGTCAGTTTTGAGTCTTGATCCTACCATCACCCCAACTCTTCACAATCTAACTGCACACCACCTGCCTTAAGTAACCTAACTCCATGTTCACATGGGTGCATTGAGTATTAAGACTGTAATCACCCACTCTTCCTCTCTCCATTCAACTGTTCCTTGTCCCTCAAGCCCCAGTCTCTAAGACAATCAGAAGATGTTTATCAATAAGATGTTACTATTTGGGGCAACATATTCCAAACAAAAATAGGGTATACTCAGGCCAGAGAAAGACAGAAGAGGCTTACATGCTTAAATTTCAGAACGCAAGCATGCATTCTCTTCCCTGTGTAATTTTTTTTCTGGTGGAAAAAAATTACACAGGGGACCCACCCCCCTGTGTAATTTTTTTAAAAAATAACATATATCCATTAAAAATAGATGTATGTTGAAAATGGATATATGTTGAACTAAAACTATCTGAAAAAAGGAGAAAAGAGCAAAAAGTGAACATAGACAAGGGTAGAGATGAAGGATTGTTAGTAGAAACAAGGCCCTAGTTTTCATTGTAAATGTACTTAGTGAGTGCTTTATAGAGATTTACAAGTAAATAAACAAGCCAGTAAAAAATAAGTCAAAGCCACTATGTGTAGAGCAATATGGACTGCATGGAATGAACCAAGGCTAATAGGAAGAGTTAAAGAAATGGGCAATGTGAAAGGTAAAGATTTAACCAGCTGAAGTGGACAATTAATACACAGCTTCCTTTCAGCTGATGGATAGGACAAAGTTATGCTCTAATAACTCTCCAAAGAAGGAATAAAACACCATTGGAAAATTTTTCATCATTCTGAGTACCTTCTCAATTATGCCACCAATTCTGGTATTTACTATAATGTAGATTTTATATCAAGAGATGTGGACCAATCTGAGTGATTTGCTGAGTTACAGTAATTTTAATGGTGACAGGATTTAAAAGAATAAATCAGTAAGGAGAAGCATATGCTTTCCTAACACTAAAAACTTAGAATGACAATGTTAAAGTGAACTAGCATATAGAAATGACAGCAGACGATGATCTAAGATGGTGGACATGGGCTAAAATACTTCCCAAAAAAGTGTTTGTGCCACGGGATCTCTTTATCTGTCACATGCCTCTTCTGATAAACTTTGCTATCATATTTTAAAGACATAAGAAAACACACTTTAAATTTTTTCTTTCTATTTAATTATGGTTTTATGCTGAATTCATGATAGTTTTTTACTTTCCACATATTTAAGGTTTTATTCGCACACTAAAATAATATTTTTACTGTTTGGGGCTGGGACTGTGGCCTAGTGGTAGAGTGCTTGCCTACCATGCACAAAGCCCTGAGTTTGATTCTTCAGGGCAATATAAACAGAAAAAGCTGGAAGTGCACTGTAGCTCAAGTGGTAGAGCACTAGCCTTGACAAAAAAAAAAAAAGGAAAAGCATTAGGGACAGTGCTCAGGTCGTGAGTTCAAGCCCCAGATCTGGCAAAAAAAAAAAAAAAACTTTTAGAGATTATTTCACTGTGAATATCTTATGCAAAAGATTGGCAGGTCATTAAATTAATTGATTGGGATGGACAGGATGTTTCCTAAATGCAACTTTATTTTATTTTATTACCAAAGTGACATAAAGAGGGGTCAGAGTTACTTAAGTAAGGTAGTGAGTACATTTCTTTTTAAACTTGCTACCCCCTCCCTCCTTTTTTTCCACTTGCCATTTTGTTCTTTACTATTCCTGTATTATTAGGTAGAAGTTCATGAAATGCCTAAGCCTGGCAAACAGAAGTAAAAAAGAAAGTGACAGATATACAACAATCTAGAATAAAATGTTTAACTGGGCACCAGTGGCTCATGCCTGTAATCCTAGCTACTCAAGAGGCTGAGATCAAATGATTGCAGTTCAAAGACAGCCCAGGCAGAAAAGTGTGTGAGACTCTTATCTCCATTTAACCACCAGAAAACTGGAAGTAGCACTGTGGTTGAAGTGGAAGAGTGTTTCACCTTGAGCTGAAGAGCTCAGGGATAGCACCCAGGCCCAGAGTTCAAGCCCCAGGACCGACTAAATAAATAAATAGAATGTTTCATTTTTTCAAGGTTTTTAAACAACGTTATGCTACTCATCCAATAAAATCTATGTCAACATTCAAAGCAGCTGCCATCTCCATCTTCTTCAGGGAATATAGCAAGAGCAAATGGGATGTTGCCACCACAAGCCAGTATTCAGGAAAGAGTTGGTGACCATGTCTTTAACTTCATATCTTATCCATTCAAGTGTGTCTTCACTCTCTTTTCCGCATGGGATAAGATTTCCTCTTTTCAGTAACCCAAGGTAATGGTTAATATTCATTTACATCCCAGTGTGTTGGCTTCTGAATATGATACCATTTCAAGATCAGAAATCATTCAGTACCCTTCAAACTCATGCAGGTTGTTTGCTGTAGGGGTCCTCAAAAAAAAGAATGTTTAGGTGCAGCTCCTTGTAATTTAGAAAACAGAATAGGGATAAGCAATAGCTGCTTAATGAAAGTTGATACGCAACAGCAGGATAAAACCTATTCCAATGCATAGGATTAGTTAATATGGAATGTTCCTAAAATCCTAGTTTTATGTTCTTGTTACTGTTAATCATAGAAAAATCACTTTCTTGATGCAGAGGAGCTGAGCGTTTTTACTAGCCTAACATTGGTTGCATTTTGAGAGGAATCATCTTTAGTAACTGGGAAACATTTTATTTAAAGTCAAGTACTATCACTGGAGCAAAGAAAGAGGAGAGCTGAGGTAAAGACCCTATTCTGAATACATTTTAAGAAAATGAGCTGCTGTTCAATAACTGGTGACTGACAGCATCATATAATACCTCTTTAGAGACTAAATGATAGCTTTAGAAGACATATCAGATGGTGTATCTATCTCTCCTACACAGACCACACCATTTCAACAATAGCAAAATCCTTCATTCACAACCCTAAAATGTATTTATAGGAATAAAGGGAAATGCTAAAAATGATCATAGAAACAACATTAGAAGCAATAATTTGATACATGTCTGTATTCCCAACTACTCAGGAGGTTGAGACCAGTCCAGATTAAGTTAGTGTGACATTATCCCAGAAAAAAATACAAAAATAAAATCACTAGAGGCTCAGTTCAAAAGGGAGAATTCTTTGTTGCTTTGTATGTCCGTCCCCCACAGTATAACCCCTGCTTTCACTGTATTTGATGTCGGTATAATTTGTGGAGGGGAAGGGGAAAAACAAATCGTCTAAATAGGGATACAGGTGGACCCATTGCAACAATGAGATGTACAAGTCGTTATGTCAAAAATGAACTTTACAACTTTGGTTGGGGAGGGGAGCAGGGAAGATTGGTTGGGGGGTTGGGGGGAGGATGGGAAGGGATGGGAAGGGTAAACAAAGGAGGAGGCTAATGTACTCATTATCTTGCCATGTAATTGTAACCTCTCTGTACAGTATTTTCACAATAAAAAATAAAATAAAATAATTTTTAAAAAGGGAGAATTCTTGATTAAAATGTACAAGGCCTTGGGTTTAATACACAAAACAGATAATAAATGAAACTGTAAAATTACATAATTTTAAGAAGTGATAATAATATTCAATAAAAGAAACTTTGAAAATCTAATGAGTTAAAGAACAATAAAGAATTTTAGACTTGCTATGATGAAAACAATTCATTTTGCTATGGAAAACTCTAGGGAACTTCTTTCCCCAAAGGATTGATGACTGACTCTCTAGTAGAAGGAATATCCCATCCCCAACCTTAGGACAATTAGATGGTTAGGTTTAGTGCAAGATCCTCTTACAGCAAATAGATTCACATAAATAATAAAGAAGATTATTTCACAAGGCCTGTGAAAAGAATCCAATCAAAATTCCCCTTTGCTCAAACACTATTCATTAGGCCAAGCACTGTGACTCACACCTATAATCCAGCTACACAAAGTGGCAGATATTGGGAGGATGATTATTCTAGAACAAAATGGTAGCAAGATCTCATATCAACTTGTAAATTTAGTGTGATGGTGCATATTTGTAATTGCAGCTATATAGAGGCTGTATACAACAGAATCTCAGTTATATGGTGACCACATATAAAAACACAACATCTGGTTTGAAAAATAACTAAAAAGCAAAAATATCTAGAAGTGTACCCCAAGTGATAGAGTACTTTCCAAGCAAGCATGAGGCCCTGAGTTCAAATGTCAGAACACAATACAAAAAGCAAAAGTAGAAAAAAAAACTATGAATTTGTTATTTTTAATCTTTTAAACAACCATGACATTTGAACCTTGATATCTTGAAAGTAAGAGAGATGGATAGTCAACTAAATCTAATCACTCTAAAAAATAGACTTTTATGGAAATGACTGTAATTGAATATGGGGTGGAATTGTCTTTAGTTATCCTAGGATTATTTCTAAAACTCTTGGGTAGAAATTAAATTCATCATTAAGTAGTCTAGAATATAAAGCAATTGGTTGAGTATATCACATCTAATCTTATATCCACAAAACATTAGTGCACAGACCCTAGAATTTCTCACAAGGTCTTAGCAGAGTACAGATTTCTCAGTGAGAAATATTCACTTTCCTCTTTGAGAAGTAGGTAAAGAAACTTGCCCTTTCATGAATTTGTATGAGAGGACACAAATTACCACTTTTGAATATTAAGATGCTCCCCAAAAAAGACATGAGGTCTTCATCTTCCCAGATTTTCTATGTAAGCAAGGGATATGTTAAGTAATCTGAATAAGTAGACCACAGGATGACACATATAGAGACAGAAACATGAGGGCAGGCCGGAGGGATGCAAAGGGAAGTAGTTTTACCTTTGCTTTTGTTTGAAGCTACCTTAGCCAACACAGGATGTATAGCCATGGGAAATCACTCATCCATTTTCCTGTGATAGGAGTATCACGAGGAGGATAAATATCTGTCATCAGTAAACAGTAACTTTGGAAAATTTTTTAGTAAGTATGAAGAGAAACATCTTGAATCTAGTATTAATTTTCAAAGAATGCAATAGTTATCTCAAGAAACATTTTCTAATATAAAAATGGCCACGTTTGCTTTCCAGGTAATATGCACTATTCTTTCAATAAATACATTTTTATTTATGGTTATGACATCATCTACTTTGAGTTAGATGGTAATGTTATTTGTCTACAGAGAGTCTTCAGCAATCTGTGACTATTCTACATTTATACTTTGAATCATGAAGAAAAAACCCCAAACAAACAAAATCTTCTTATGACTTCCAACAGCTTCCCATGCCAAAAATTTGCAAATGAATCTGAGTACTTGTGTGGGTGTTTTTGACCTTCATTTACTTTTTATCTTCATTCACTTTTTATTTTTATTTTCCCACTTTTTTTCAATGTCCTGCTAAATAAACCCAACTTGCCAGGCATAATTGTTATAACATCTAGTCTTGACAGAAAGCACAGCAGACTCATGTTTCATCAAATTTTATCAAAGTATGAAGATTATTCACAAAACCAGATTTTTTTGGGGGGGTGGTCCGTTGGTGGGGCCTGAACTCTGGGCCTGGGCTCTGTCCCTCAGCTCTTCAGCTGAAAGCTAAAGCTCTACCACTTGAGCCACAGTACCATTTCCGGCTTTTTTTCTTTTTGCTTATGTGGTGCTGGGGAATCAAACCCAGGGCCTCATGCATACAAGGCAAGCACTCTACCACTGAGCCACCTTCCTAGCCCCCACAGAAACAGATTTTTAACTAATCTTTATCAAGTTTCTATTCTGTTAATGTTGTGGATCAAAACCAGCCCTTTACCTGGTTCAGGTGGCCCATGATCATAATTCTAGCTACTCAGGAGGCTGAGATCTGAGGATGGCAGTTTGAAGCCACTCTAGACAGAGAAGTCCATGAGACATTCTTACCTCCTAAAAAAATCAGGAAAGTTAGAAATGAAGATGTACCTACAGTGGGAGAGGAATGGCTCAAGTGCTCTTGTGTGAAGTAATAATAAGCAAAAGCACAAAGCCTTGAATTCAAGTTTCAATACCAGGAAAAAATAAATAAAAGAATAAAAACATTTAAACAAATATAGGGCCTTGGTCATGTTAGGGAGGCATTCTACCACTGAGTTATGTTTTTCTGTCTTTGAAGAATACTGTTTAAACCAGTTTTTGTAGACAATACAAACATTAATAAAACTAAGGTCATGTAGTTAGTACATAAGATATCATAAGCAGTTATAACATGTATAATGTCATCAATACTAAAGGACTACAGTTGTCATCCATTTTTCTTCCTATTGCTCATTTCATAAAATCTGTAACTATTAAAAGCATTCATTATGACCAAAATTTGAATAATCTTGAGTTTTTCTATAGTATATCACATATTTCAGCTAAAAATAATCTGTCATTACCATTTATTGTCTTGGTGAGAAAACTTGAATAGCATAAAATTTCTACTATAAATTAGTATAAACTAGCATAGTGTAAATTTTCTTCACATTTATCAAAACAGTCTGCCAAATTATGAATCTCATTTATCCCAACTATTACCAGATTAGTAATTTCTGATGTGGGTAAATTTTGGAGGCTATAAAATTTATTAGGTCAGAGGTATGAAAATTTACCTTAAATCTGAGATAGTATACTGGAATGATTAAGATAAGCCCATAGAAAAATCCAATATCATTCATAATGATTAGTTTTGTTTTTTATTTTCTCGTAAATAATCCTATATAAGGTATAATACTGTATTTTGGAATCTTTTTCAAAATCGTTAAACAATTATCCAAGGTCAAACATGGGAAACAGAAACCAAATGGGCTGAAGAAGCAAAGAAGAAAGTGCAGCCACTGGAAAAGAAACTTTTACATCAATCCCAAATCTCCAAATTTTCCATCAATATCCTGGTACCTGCATCTTCAACATGGTCCTTTTTTGCTGCTAAGTTAATTCTTTTCTATTATTAGAGTACTCTGATGCAGTTTCTTCCTCTTGTCAACTCTAATTATATGTCTTACAGCTTGTTCTCTGAGCCAGCATTCCTCCAGTAAAATGCTGAACAAAGGGCAAACAAATTCTTTTTTCATAATGAAGCAGTTAGTGGAACAATATGGACATGGAAGACCTTAATTCCTGAAGGTCAATTGTGTAGTAATCAAGGAGCTCTCCTGCTTACAATCCAGAGTTGATAAATATTTGTACTCACAATTCCTTTCCAGTATGATAGAGGCTCCAGGGTGCTTCATGAAAACTTTGCTTTAGAAACTCGCCAAGAAAGGGCATATTTAAGATAAAGTCCTAAGACATTGTTGAAATCATAAAAGGCACCTAAATACATATTTCCATGAGAGTAACACAGAAAATATTTCCATGAGAGTAACACAGAAAATAAAGCCAGAAACTTAGCCAAATAAAAATATTTTTAGATGCCATGTATGAATTGAAAGAGGACAAACATATAATCATCATGAGTATCCTGTGTATCATCATAGAGTTTGTTTTAGAAAAAGAAAGTGGTTGCCTACTCATTTCCATGACATCGCCATTTGCAGTTTATGCAATCACTGTATGAATCATGTAGCTGGTAGTCAGACTAGATTTTAATATTTAACAACTTGGCTACTTTTTTATTATTACAGTTAAGATTGTATCATGTGCTCCTCTGTTCCTATTTCTCCAGGATATCCAATCCTAGTATACAGTTGAAACAAAAGGTGTGTGTTCATTATTTAGGCATATTTCTTCCTAATTATCACAGCTGGAGTTGCTCCATATTATAATGAAAGCAAGTTGCATAAAATGTACCTGGCTGTCTTCCCAAAAGCTAGGCATTTCCAGATTGAGATATTTTAGATCCATAGCCAATCATAGTGAGCTTTCTGTTTTACATGTGGATTTTGAACATATGTATCTTACTGTCAAAAAGTCATGGACAAATTTTCTTATACTATTGTCCCATACACAAATGTAATTTGTGTACTTATGAAGAATTTCAAAAATCCAATCAAATTACTAGCCTCCCACCAACAGACTCAGTATACATAGACACTATTCTTCCTTAAGAATCTAGTCCAAGAAAGTATTTCACCAAGGAGAAGTAGGTAATGAGTTTTTCTCTATGCCAGTCCGATAGCTTGAACTCAGAGCTTAAGCTTCTCTCTCTCTCTCTCTTACACACACACACACACACACACACACACACACACACACACACACACACACACACACATCTCCCCCTTGAGCTTTTTTGCCCAAACCTAGCAATCTACCAGTTATGCAACAGGTCTACTTTCCCTTTTTGATGGTTAATTGGAGATAAGAGTCTCATGGAGTTTCCTGCACAGGATTTTTTTTAAAAATGTGATCCCCAAATTTCAGTTTCTTGAGTAACTAGGATTTTAGGTGTGAGCTACCACTAGCACTGAGCAATGAATCTTAAAATAAATACGGTCATCAAATAGAATCTTAACAAGGTAGTGGTTCAATGGCATTTTGCTATCAGTTTATATACCTGTGTCTTCCAGCAATAGAGATGAGCACAGTTGAGCTATTCCAAAAATAATGAAAGGAATAGATAGTACAACAGGACCAGAACCTATACTTATCTTTAGATGAGTTTTTGTATTTACTGAATCACAATAGCAAGACTGACTCCTGAGAAGAAAGAGTTCATAGGCACTGAAACCCCATCCTTGAGAATTTATAAATAGATTTCCATTTTCAATCAGATGTAATTTAGGCTATTAAAAAGTATGCATTCTCTCATTTTGTGCCTCAACATTTATCTCTCTCTAGATAACAACGATTTATGTCTGTATTTAATATAAAGATGAAAGAAAATGTGAGTTTAGTAGTGATAATTATTGAAAATATACTTTATTAAACATGTTTGGAGTAACATAAAATACATGCATATATCCACTGAAAAATAATATGTAGACTTTCTCACATAGCATAAAATATACATGAAAATATGACCTACCTACACTTATGTCTGTGGGCTTCTACCATTTTAACGATGACAAAGCCTATGCTGCACACAGCTCCTCTTATCTTCCTAGTAATTGAACTCTTTGGTTATTTTCAAAATTCTTTTGAAGATAAATAGAACTTGTGATTGAAGAATTCTTTTAGAAGCCTAAATCATTGACAAGAATTGTTTCTACATACAGGTTATTTTGAAGCCAGGAACTTTTGGCTCACACTTGTAATCCTAGTTACCTAAGAGGCTACAATTTGAGGATCGCAGTTCAAAGCCAACCAGGCAGGGAAGTCTGTGAGACTATGTCTAATGAACTACTAGAAAACCAGAAGCAGAGCTGTGACTCAAAGTGTTAGAGCACTAGGAGCAAAAAGCTCAGGGAGATTACCCAGGCCTGGAGTTCGAGCCCCATGTCCAATAAAAGAGAAAAAGCAAAATAATTTACTTTGGACATTGCATTGGTAACTAGGATTCTTGTCTACCAGTTGAGAACTAGAAAATTAAGACAACAGAACAAGGTCCAAACTGACAGCTGAGAATGGATGCTGGATAAGATATAAGAGCTAAAACATCTGAAATGAAACTTTACATTTTAAAAGCTCAAAATTTTCTCCCAATCATCACAATTGAATTAACTAAATTCATGTTTAAAGAAAGCAGACCTGTTTCTCCATTTTGGGAGGAGAGTCAGACATGGGCTTAGAGATGTGGCAGTCAGCATGGAGTTGTCAGAACCAAGCAGAAGGGGCTCCAACTGGTCTAACTTGCAACAGTTTTGATATTGAAAAGAAACAAGAGTACAAATGATCAAAACACATAAAATATTTGGAAATCCATATGTCTGCAGTGTTACTAACAAAAGTTAATAGAAAAAACTCATCATGTTAGCTAGAGTCAAATTTTCTGTGGGCAGTTGTGGGGAAAAAATAAAAGTCAAACATCATCTTCATGCCTTTCCAAAGTAAAGAAGGAGACCTTTTAATCAAAGATGCCAGGTACCTGATGTACTAGCTCATGGCTGTCATCTCAACTACTTGGATGTGGAGACACAGGATCACAGTTCATGGCTTATCTATATAAAATGTAACTGACCCATCACACCAAAAAACAATGCTGGCTGGTATATAACATTCATCTCAGCTTCATGGGTGGCATAGTAGTGGGATAGTGCTTCAGTCCAGCCAGGACGAAATCCTAGACCCTATCTCATAAACAAAGTCTAAGTCAGGCTGGAAGTATGCCTCAAGTAGTACAGTGCTGTATACCCAGTATGGGGTACTGGGTTCATGTCCCAATACCACTACTGAAATCATCAAAGCAAAAGGGGCTGAGGTTAGGCTCAATTCTCAAGAGGAAGAGCATCATCTAAAATGTATGTCACTTTTTTTAACCCACTACTACCAAAAAGCAACAAACTAACCAATAAACAAATTTCTGGCTATAAAAGGAGAATTCTCTGTCTTAAAATAATAATGAATAAACCTAGATAATGATCATCATTTACTTTAACCAATTAAGTTAATTAATTTAATCAATTAAATTTAAATTAAGTATTGATATGGAATTTAAAGGTAGGAACAACACCTTAAAAAGCATTGAAAATAAGTTAGTATTATTAAAAGTAAAGCAGGGCTAGGAAGGTGGTTCAGTGGTAGAGTGCTGACCTAGCATGCATGAGGCCCTGCATTCAATTCCTCAGCACCACATAAGCAGAAAAAAATGGAAGTGGCCTTGTGACTCAAGTGGTAGAGCACTTGCTTTGAGCTGAAGAGCTCAGGGACAGTGCCCAGGCCTAGAGTTCAGGCCCCACAACCAGCAAAAAAAAAAAAAGTGAAACAATTTGAAAACATAATATGATGTAAAATTAAACAACTTGAACATAAGTATGATCAAGCCTCCAGTTATAGCAAGCATTTTAAAGGTAATAGATGATAACAGAGTTTGTTGCCATGATGATGTAATCTAGTGAAATGCAAAGTGTGGGAATTCTACTGGGTGAATGAATCAGGTTTCTGATAACTCAATGGCATTTATCAAAGACAGAAGATGAATTACAGAATAAAGAAGACATGGGGCTACATGCAAGCAAAAAGTTCTGGTATGCAATAGATTGAGTGCAGACTACAATCATGTACAGCACATTTTACAAAGCTCAAAGAAAGATTTTGATAGTTTTCAACATAAACAAAAAATAAATGCTTGTGAATATTGGTATGTTTAAAACCTGATTAAAATGTTATACTATGTATACATGTACTAAAACATTACTTCCATTTAAAATGTACTCCTTAAAACTTTTGTGCTGTGGTTAATAAAATGACTAGGTGTTCTGATGTATGCTCTGTAATCCCAGAACTTGGGAGGCTGAGGTAGAACCACACAAGTTCTAGAGTGGCCTGATCTTCATTATAAGACCTATCTCATTATAAGACCTATCTCAAACATTTTTAATGAAAAATTAAAATATACACAGAAAAACTCATTAAAATTCTAACTTTAAATGCAAGGATTGAATATCACTCAATTCCTGATTTGAACAAACCAAATCTACAGAGATATTTTAGAGTAACTTAAGTATTAAGAAGTAAGAATTATTATTAAGAATTAAGTATTAAGATAAAATTAAAATTATATTCACATACTATGGTATTAAATAGTTTATTATGGTTTATTTCCCCAAAATAATATGTTGGGACACTAACCACCAGATGACACTATTTGGAAAGAAGCATTACAGAGGTAAAGTTCAATGAGGTCAATTAATAATCAGTTAAAAATGAGGCTAGGAGTGTGACCCTTATCCTATATGACTCATATACAACATTTGGATGCAGAGATAGACACAAATAGAGAATCTGATGAAACACAAGTAGAAGACTGACATGCATAAGCCCAGAGAGTACATTCAGGAGGTAGAGGTGCATGATTGAGAAAATCTTAATTGAAGATTTTCAGTATTTAAACCATTCAATTTTGGGTCTTTTTATAGCAACCACAACAATCAAATCCAATATTCAAATGTTCTTATTGTTAGAAATCCATCATATTTGCTCATGGAAAGACATGTGTGGATTTTTGTTAAAATTATCTAGCAAAAAGGAGAGAGGAGAGGCTGGGAATCTGGCTAAGTGGTAGAGTGCTTGCCTAGCATGCATGAAGCCCTGGATTCAATTCCTCAGTACCACATAAACAGAAAAAGCCAGAAGTGCCACTGTGGCTCAAGTGGTAGAACGATAGCCTTGAGCAGAGAAAGGTTCAAGGACAGGGCCCAGGCTCTGAGTTCAAGCTCCAGGACAGCCAAAAAAAAAAAAAAAAAGAGGGAAGGGGATAGGAAAAGAAATACATGTAAGTATTGAAGTTAGAATTATAGGCCCTTAGGAGTAAGGACATTGCATTGTTTTATTTTACCAAGAGAATGGCATACAATGAGAAAATAAATACACAAAACCAATGTTTGAATTTAACCATGAACACTCAGCTAAAATTAAATCTACTTTCTTAAACTGTATCCTTCGTCTTTTGTATCACATTAAAGTCCAAAACTAAACCTAGTAAGAGGATCTGGCCACTTCTTGGCTTTATGGTGACCATGTATATTGCAATCAAGACAAACATCTTCATTTGACATGAAGAAATTCAAACTCATCCTTGTACAAAGCATTAGGTATACCATATTCCTATATTAGAATGTGTTTCGCCATTTTAAGTTTTACTGGTCACCAAGTCATTAGATATTAGATGAGTTTTAGATCCAAAATAAATGATAGGAAAAGTCAAGGAGTCATAAAGCAAACTATACTTTAGGTACCACAAAGGAAAGCCATGTTTGCTAACTACTGGTGCCTCATGCCTAGAATCTTAGCTACTCAGAAGGTTGAAATACAGAGGAACACAATTCAAATCTAGAGTAAGTAGTAAACTTTCTAAGAGTGTGTCTCCAAAATAACCAGCAAAAAGCTAGGCTAGAGGTGTGACCCAAGTGACAGAAAGCTGACTAAGCAAGGAAAGCAAGCAAGTTCAATGACCTGAGTTCAAAATTTATTACTACAAAGAAAACCAAAAGGAAAAGTCACATTTAGGTAATCAAATAGTTCCAGATATGAGTATGATTACTAAAACTGAGTTACTACTCTACAATTGCCTTATTCCAATCTCAAACTCACCATAGACTCTTTACTTCGCTCTTTTTTGAGTGCTCATATCAACATACATTCTCTAAAATATGTATGAATAAAATTGAGGGGCTCTATTTACCTTCATTTAAAATAATTACTTCTCTGTGATCTTTAAATTTGACTAACATGGATCTACTTTGTAAATATTTGGACTATATTTCTTCTTTAAGAGCAAATCAACATAAAGGAAAATGTAAAACATATGACCCTAAGATTTTCTTCATAATATACCATACAAGGCAACTTTAGGATGCTTTCCATACAGCTGAGTGACACAATCTTCAATGATTATTCCATCGATGGAATTAAAATACTTGGGGTTAAAAGTTAATAGAGGCCCAGCACTGAATTCCTCCAAAAAAATCAAAATGAACTCTTTCAACCTTGTGCATTTTGTTGGCTTACATTTTATGGTATTTTCATTGTAAAAGAAAAAAGGTAATGGGTAGCTCCATAATTATTCTTTGTTTGTTAAACTGAACTTAAGAACCATAACAATAAGGAAACTTCTACAACTCATCAGTTCTGATAGACATCTCAACTATAGGCCAGTAACTACATACACACACACACACACACACACACACACACACACACACACACTCATACAACTTAAGCTTAATGTAGCGGAATGCATGACACGCATATCCTCCATCATGTTCATGCTACACATTCAGTATCAAGATAATTCCCATTGTATCATTAAGCATTGATAAATATTTGTTAAATAAATGCACCAATATATAACTAAATAATAAAAACTGTTATAATCCAATCTAGTGAAAAAAAATTATCGTGGAATTATGGCTCAGGAGTTAGGAGGTAAGAGAGCCTGAGTTCAAATCCTTGTGCTACCAAAAAAAACCCACCTGTGTTAATTATAAAAATAGTAAAGATTCTTGTAAAACTTAGAAAACATTTCAGTTTGCCATTAATATAAAATCAATAGAGGAATTTAGTTTTTAATTCAAAGCTAGAATTCACTTACAGAATAATTTCTAGCATAATCTATATATGATAATTACATATCTTGTTTACTGATTTTTTTCACTCTGTTGTAGCCAACTTTGAATAACCATTTTGCCCAAACATTATGGAAAAAATACTCAACAGAAAGGATATAAAATTATACTCTTTTCAGTGAAGTTGGAGGAAATCTAGAATACAAGAAAAGTTCTGTTCTCTGAGAACAGAAAGCTTATAGGAAAAGACATGCACATAATTATTGCTACTATGTCAAACAAAACAACCTGAAGTCTGTAGACTTTTACAATATAGAATAGCTACCTTATTCTACATAGGAAAACAGCTTTTGAGCATGGTATATTTGGGAAAATGCAGTTTAAATATCATAAAGCATATGTGAAATTGATTGACCAGAAATAGCAAAGGCAAATGGGTGATGCTTTTGGGTAAACTATAGAATAAAAGATATACCAAAAATTGAATTGCTGAAGGAGATAGTTCATTCTCCTCCTCAAAATCTATTTGTAAGTCATGCATCAGCAGCTCAATCCTATAATCCTAGCAACTCAGGAGGTTGAGATCTGAAGATCACAGTTCAAAGAAAGCCCAGGCAGTAAATTCCACAATATTCCAATTAAAGATTCAAAAAGCCATAGGTGGAACTGTGGCTCAAAAGGTAGACTGCCAGTCCTGAGCATTAAAACCCAGACCCTGAGTTCAAGCTCAAGTACCAGCAAGGAGTGAGGGGACCTATTTTAGAACTTTATACATCAGTATTGCTGACAGGCACAGTCATGTGATCAACATCGTCTCACAACACAGGGATACACATCTTCAGTGCAAATCTTTTCACTATTTTATGTTAAATTGCTTCCTCTGGATTTACTCTCTTTTTGCACTTTATGGGCTGAAAGATGCTGATGTGTAAAGAGCATAAAGATATATGTGAGAACACTGCTGGAAGGCATAGAGTAATAGGAAAGTTGGAAAGAAAGAGCCCAGAGGAGCTTCTGGTGCCTGGATTTCTGATACCCATAATTTCTGTTATGACTTTGCATGCCAGCTTGAATTCTGAGTGTTTTTTCCCTGTGTATATGGTCTTCACTAGACAGAACAAGAGACAAGAGAGCATTTATTCTTTTTGCATATTTACCAGGTACTCTCATGTGCTCTACCAAGTTATTTTATCATGAGTCAGTGAGAAGCATTGGCAGTCCTAGGTTTAACAGACTGGAGTTAATACAGATAATAATATCAAATCATTTAACACCATAAATGAGAATGTTCCAGAGACCATAGGTAAACCATAGAGAAGTTACAATTATAATTGTAACAGAAGCCTGTCTCACTGTGGTATTAGCTTATGAAATAATAGAAACTGCTTAGTTCAATCTAGGTAGTAGAATTAGAGAGTGGGTTTTGAAGAGCAATCATGAATATATTGCATGAGCAAACATGTTGCATGGAGAGCTTGAAATTTACCAAAGATACCAGTAAGAAAGTAGGACAAAATGTCTAATTTATAAATCAAAATGCCTAAAATATGTAGAAAAATAAGCTCAGTGTAAAGTTAACTGTAATGAGTATAAAAAAGAGATCAGATCAGAAAATAGAAAAGGACAGAAAGGATTCATACATCCATGTTTGATCCCAGATTAGAGAGACAGGGGGGTAGAGAGGAAGGAGGGAGGGAGGGAGCAAAGGAGGGAGGGAGGGAAAGAGAGACAGAGAGACAGAGAGAGAGAGAGAGAGAACACTGAAAAACCTCTAAGCTTCTTTCAAGTAGCTATAACATGTTAGTTATACATTATCAGCTATCAGGGAAAAAAGGTTTTGAATAGTGATAAAGGTAATGTATTATTCTCTTAACATTTTTCTTTATACTTTCCCAGAAAACACTTACATGGATCTTATCTTCACTGTCAGGACTGCTTAAATAATTCATACAAAAATGTTGTTTCTTTTGAGATTGTGTCAGTAACTTAAGAACATTAAATTTCGGCTGAAGATTTCCAAATTGTTCACCTTAGTTGCTCTTCACTTTGTACCAAAAGAGAATCTGAGACATGAGACAATTATTCAAATAATGGCTGTAAGTTTATCATAGTATAAGACACTCTCACATTTGTTCCCCCTCACTCCTTTTTTTCCTCTATCTAAATATCACAAGTTGCTTATTGGCAACATTGAAGGAGAACTCTATTTTTACTGCCTTGTGCATTAGGAAGTCTTGGTAGCATGGAAATATGATTGTTTCAATTATCTGTAGAAGATGTTCAATGAAAGGAAAGTTCCCTTTCAACCATTACATTTCAAGTATTTGAAAATACCTTTGTCACCTACAAAAAAAATCCTTTCCAGTTGGAATACTTCCAGTTTCTTAAAACATCTCTTACAGAGCTGTTTTCACTACATCTACCATATTCATAATTCACTGTGGATTAGTGGCTACATGCCTATATTCTGTAAACTAAAGAATGGACTATATACTTAAAGACTACTCAATGGAGAGACTGAACATTTTCATCTCATGTATTATGACCAAACCATCATGTTAAAACCAGATCAGAATTTTGCTAAACTCAAAACTTTCTAAAGGTCTGTTCTAAATAATAACAAATATCAAAGCATAAGCAAATTGCAGATACTTATCAGGTGTTTAATTTTAAAAGTATTGCCCACTAGATTTTTATATCTACAGTAAAATGTTTATGTAAAAGACTTTCTATAACTTATTAAATTTCACTTTTGCCAATTAATTCTATTTATATTCTAGTATCTTGAGAATGGCAGTGTATTTCCAGTCCTGCATGCAGATTATTCCTCAGTGTTTATTTGTGGATGTGCCAATTACATTTTCAAAATAATTAAGAGGATGTTGCAAAGTCAACTCAATAGAATACTGCTTGAAACGTCCCTGTGGACATTTAATGATTTTTGATATCCAGTAATTCTACTCATTTATTATATTTTAGATGTATTCCTTAAAAGTTGTATTTTTTAGAACCAGGTACTGTTGGCCCATGCTGGTAATCTTAGCTACCTGGTAAATTGAGATTGAAAGGATCATAGTTAGAACTCTACCTGGGCAGAAAAATTCACAAGACCCACTCATACCTGGCCACAGAGGCATACGCCTGTTATTACAAGCAACCTGAGAAGTTGAGATGGGGAAGATTATCGTTCTTGGACAGCCCAGGCATAAAAGGCACCAAGATTCCCTCTCCACAGAGGGAATCTAAAATCAGTGGCACATATTTGTGAATTTTTTTCAAGTACCTTTAGTCACCCAATTAATAAGAGGCGAATAATTGATGCTAAAATCTAATATGCACCAAATAGCATATTAGACCTTTTGTTGTGACAAACCTTTTGTTCGTCTTGAACATACACACAAATTTTGTGATTCCATAATGGTTCTGCAATTCCTCTAAAGAAGCACTTGAACAATGTAGAATTTATTAGTGCCAGTCAACAAATTACTCATTTGTTGACTGTCCCAATTCTTACTCCTTCCAATAGTTGTGATAGTTGCGGGTTTTTTTTCACTATGTGAGACACAGCAGAAAAGAATTATAACAGTATTGTTAATTATTGATATGAAAACAAGTTCTCAAGGCAAGGGGGAGAGCTTTTTATTATTTTTATCATATATAGATAAATATATTTGTTGTTGTTGTTGGTCGTGGGGTCTGAACTCGGCCTGGGCGCTGTCTCTCAGCTCTTCAGCCTCAAGGCTAACACCACCTGAGCCACAGCTCCACTTCTGGCTTTTTCTGCTTATGTGGTGCTGAGGAATCGAGCCCAGGCAAGCACTGAGCCACCTTCCCAGCCCCACCTATATAATTTTATATGTGATTGTAGGCCTACTGTGTAACTTAGAAGTCATGATCCAAACAATGTAAGAAGATATAAGATAAATATACATAGAAGTAATAGTATTGAACAAAAAATAAAAGTTTGCTGCAATGCTACACAGAAGCTATTTACAAATGAAGATTATTTTCTGTGAGAAACATGGAGTTATTGTGGGCAACACACACACACACACACACACACACACACACACACACACACATACACACACAAAGGCATAGCAGTTACTATCTGTCCAAAAACAGCTGAGAAAAATAAAGATGTGCAGATGGGAGAGAATTTAATCTGTCTTGAGTAAAATGGTGGTCTCTAATTTAGAAAAGTTAGAATTCTAGAAAAAGCTTACTAGATGGTGGGCTTGAGCTATACATACTTTGGGATAGAAAAATCATTTGAATATTTATTTAGAAACCAAGGAGAACAAGAGATCCATTTGGGAATTGTTAGTACAGTGTTTTTCATCTTTGAATAGCAAAGGTTATCCTCAGGCTCATATGTAAAAGTTTAGATCCCCCGCTGGTAGTTCTATTTTGTGAGGATCTGGAAAGCTTAGGAAATGGGATCTACCTCTGGGAAAATCCTTGGGGAAACGCTGTCCCTGGCTCCCTTCTGCCATGCCCTATTTTCTGTCTGCCACACTCAGGCTCAAATACATGCCTGCCATGTCATGTTGTTCCACACAAGAACAGAGCACCAGCCAACCATGTACTTCATTCAGAAGCTATTCACTCAAATGAATTATTGCTCTTTTAAGCTATGTGTGACATTTCTACAAGAAGAAAAAACAGCTAATACTTTGATGTTTGCTCAAATATAATTTTCTTGACATAGACTATCCTACCTTGGGCTAAAAAGCTTCCCTTTTGTCATTCTATCGGTCAGAATAGAAATACTGTTTTCAACATTTTTCTTATTTTTAGGAGACTGTGTTGTATCTACCAGTCCACCTACACATAACTCTTTGAAGACCAGGAACTATGTTTCACACTGGTGTTCATGGTGTTTATTGGTGTATCTTCAAGTTTGGGAAGAGAGCCTAGCAAGATTTCCATAAGCAAATCGTAGGAAAATGAACTAATGATTGAATAAAAACAATTCATATTTTGGTCCAAGAAAAACCTTATTGTTGCAACCAAAAGTTACAAAGTTTGCAAAACTGTTGTATAAAGTTTGCTGCAAATGTATACATTTGAAGCAAATGACTACAAAAATATATTTATAATACTTACTAAATAATATATACAACTTGTATTATATAGAAATATTTCCATATAAAATACTTTTGTATTTATTACACAGGAAATACCTCTTAAATACTTAACTATTTCACAAATGCCTTTTATATGGAACCAAGTAACATGTAAAATTACCTTCCTCCTTGTTTTTGTCTTTTATATAGCCGTAGGAAAAACATTTATTTTATAAATCTGAAGCTAATCCTTATAACTGTAAATTTTAATGTTTTAATTCTACAATTCTTTTTTATTGTAAGTGTGATGTACAGAGGGTTTACAGTTACATAAGTAAGTTAATGAGTACATTTCTTGTCAAACACTGTTACTCTCTCATTTTCTTCTACTTCCCCTCCCCCAACTCCCTCCTTTCCCCAAGTTATAAAGTTCATTTCCAATATAAACTGGTCCAAGTCTAATACATCTAAACATGACTTCCCTCCTCTTAAGGATAAATATTTCTTTCATCAACCTACTAGTTTAAGTGATGGTATACTGCACACATGTAAGAAAGAAAGGAAAAGAAACAAACAGGATCCGGACACAGAGACAGTACATTTTCAATGGAGAAATAAATACCAATGCAAGTAATGAAGCAGCCAGTCCAAGCAGGAAGCCTGTTTTCCTTGCACTGAGTATGCAGGAAGAACAGGGGATGGAATGAGCAATAAATGAGGATAAAATCTGCAGCTGAGCAAGTCATAGCCACACATAATCAGTTCTAACTCTGAAAAGAATAGTGGGGATTTTTTTTTAATGATGAATACCTTCAGGCCTACATACAACCAAATTGTTCTAGCCATTTCAATACATATTCACAAGAATTGGCAAAGGGTAAAACTTTGTTCAGCAAAGTTCAGCCTGTGCCCAGAATCATAGCTTGCATTTGCTAGTGTCTCAGAGAATATACAAGAATTACTGAAAAATGCCCAGTGAATGCCATGCATATCAATCGATTTGGGATTGCATTTTCTTTGGAGGTCCAGGAGGCATATTTCGTCAATGAAAATGTTAAAGTGTAAAATGCTTTCTGTTTTTATCTGACTTTGACCTTCAGCAATGAATAAAAAATTAAGTGTCAGATGAAAATAATGGGACCTTTAAAACTACTCACTGTAATTTTTCTTCTAATTTTTCAGTATTAGAAAAGCCAATAAAATATTTGTTATATCCAGTAATATACCGGGTATAAACATTTAATAGGATTTCAATTCCACTACAGCATAAAATCACTCATAAAGATTCAGAGACCCCCAAATTAGAAGGCTGTAAAAATCATAAATCAAATTCTCCATTTTGCTTTCTGAAATGGTGTCAACTTTATAAGTGCCAAAGACTTGAATGACTTATGAAGAGTTGCCTTGTTCTGTCGACATTATAAATCTGTCGTATCCACGCCAAGGTCCATACTTAACAGTACTTCAACTGTGAAATGCTAATTTAAAACCACAGTTCAATGATTTTCTTAAGCGATGACAGCATAATGTTGAAATTATTGATGTCAGTTCTCATATAAAGGAGAGTCCCTGTGGAGACACGCAAAACCAATGCCTTCATTGGAGGTGGTAGCCATCTTTGAACTGGACAAAAAATAAATAAAGGGTCTAAGTTACCATGCTCACTAAATACATTACTTTTAAATCTTAAACCCAATTTAGAGCTGGGCTCTGAAACTGCCATGTTTCTAAACAGTGAAAGAAAGAGACACAGAGAGACAGGGAGAAATACCTTAATCTTATTGTAGATTTCCAATTTCTGGATCGTGGTTTTTGACTGGGCTGGCCTCAAGCCACAATCCCTCTAACTCTGCTTCCCAAAATCTTGTAATCTCTACCTTCCAAGTGGCTAGGATTTCAGGCATGTACTACAGCTGGTCCTTAACTTTTCTTATTGTTACCTCATGGTTACAGTACATGCATTTATTTTCAACAATCACATCATATATGTTTTGTGCAGTCCAAATGGTCCCGGACCTTATAACATGTTAACCAAGTGCTCTACCATTGACAATGTTACAACCCTGACCCTTTTTCTAAGAAAAATATGAAACAGAGTGAGCCTGGTGTGGATGGCTCATGCCTGTAATGCTATATATTTAGGAGAGACCGAGATCTGAGGATCAAGGTTTTATGTTGTATAAATTAATATTAAACAGTTACTCTAAATTAACCCTCAGTGAACCAGTTCAGTAGCACCAATTATGCACCTATCCAAATTTTAAAATTACTTATTGGATGGGAATATCCAGAAATGAGTGTGTAATGTCTGAAGTATAGTAAGTTTCCAATTTCCAATTTCCAATCCAAATTCTGGATTTCTAGAGTCTGTAGGTTAAACACCAAATAGAATGCAGGAACAGTAGAGTACTCATTTGTGACTCTGAAGCTGACAATAACACATCAAATAATATACATAACAGGAACTCTAATTTTAACAAGACAACCACCATTAACAGACTTTCACCTTATCTTCATTTGTTTGGTGTGGTTTCTGAGAAAATCAGAATACTTCGTGTATTTAATAATTGAAAGCTAAAAGAATACACCACCGGGTACACTTCTCCAACTCTCTGCCTTTAGACAGTGTTCAAATTCTGAAATGTTCAAACTCTGAAAGAGAGATGGGTAATGTCCCCAAGTAATATCCCAGGTTTCTTTTTAATTACTTCAAACAATTTTTCATGCATGATATTCAAATTGGACTTTGTAAACTTGAATTTTACTTGTGACTAAGTAAAATTTAACTACAAGCCACTCCAGACTAAATTATTCACTTCTAAAGTTCTGGACTTTTAATTATCAGAATTATTGAGAAATTAGGAAACTCCAGTAACTCTAATCTTTATAAATTAGAGCTTTGGAAACTTCTGAAGTCTTCCCAATATGATTATAAACATATTCATACCAATACTCAATCTAAGGTTGTATCTTATAAGGTATGAATATATTTCTAATACATCCAATGTCTTGCAGAATATTAGATATAGCCTTGTTAATTTCTATATGTAAATACTACATTTTCAACTTTTAGCTCACATAGGAACAACACATAGTCAGGGGTTCTTTCTCTTTCTCCTCTTAGTTTCTCCTTTACGTTGATTAACTAAGACAATATGCTACTTTCTTCTATAGTCTCATGTACCTTCATCACACAGTGTGGATTCCAAGAAGGTTATATCATAATATTATTTTCCCGTTTCCATTGACATTTTTATGCCTGTTCTTATGCCATCTTCTGTGATGAAAACCTCTAAATAATCTAAGCATGCTTACCCCTTAAAAATAAATTAACTACAGTTTGTTCTTTCTTAGGCTTAATGTTCTTCTTTGTAGCTATAATCACTTTATATTTTCTTGTTAAATTCACTGAACAAACAAAAGACTATCAAAGAACAGGAGGACGACTAAGCAGTTCTGCCAGTCAAAGTTAGAAAGTAATCATAATGCATTTTTTTCAGAAAAGGATATTGATTTAGGATTTAGATGGCTCATAGACTTGCATAGAGTATGAAAGACTTATGTCTGCATGAAGAACCAGCCTGTTCATTATATGGAGGGAATGTCTAGGATGCTGCTCTTGACTTGTTTATAGTAATGTTCAGTAGTGTTACTGGACTGTTAATTTGGTTTCCAATTTACATCATGATGTAAAACCAACACCTGATGGGCCATGTCTATATTGTATGTTAACATCTTCCCAATCAGTAAGCAAAAGATCAGCTTTCTTAATTTACATAAGGCAAGTGGCACCTGATTTCTTGACTTTTGGTGGATACAAACAAAATTTGAAATGGGATGAATAGTCAGATTCTGGATGGCAAATGACAGCAAGTCCTGGACGGAACAACAAAGATGGAAGAGGAATCTGTTTAAATGTTGAAGGCCAATTTCAAGACCCAGGATATTTACTTTCAGAGTAGGCTAAAATATATAAGCTGTGGTGATCAAGCATGGCCACCTGAATTTATAATTACTACGAAGTATTTTTAAAGAAAATAGAGGTGTAAATATGAAGAACAGCATACAGTGCTCAATATAGAACTGTCTTCATGTTAATGCTAAGTTCAGAGTCACAAACTTAACACTGGGGTAAAAAATCCATTACTAAACTAAAGATTATGTGTATTCAATTGTAAGAACATTAATTAAAGAGAATGAGAGTTTTTCACTTCTAAGCCAATGGAAAATAACCATATCTCAGTCATTCACGTCAAGTTAAAACATTCCTTCTGGTTTTTTTATTATTATTATTTGAAAATGCTAAAAGTAGGGGCTACAGTTACATAAGTCAAGCAAAGAGTACATTTCCTTTGCAGAAGGAATTGCTGTCGTATAAATTTACCTCATTCGTGTATAAGTTTCTGAAAATTGACCACCTTCCAAGAGATACTTAGGTTTCCAGTGACTCTCTATTTGTATATACATTGATTAGTGCTGCATTGTACCTAGCAAGAAAGTATAGCTTTGCTGTGTTTTGCATGTAGACATGTCAAACCTTAGCTCTTGCAAAATTAAAAATAAGTGAGTATTTTGAAGGAGTCTAGGAAAATGATCTTTTACAAACAGACTTACAGCAGTCATGTGTGGATTTCTAACTCAAGATCTAATGCAAATATCTCTCACCCATTTTACCCAGCACTGTCTTACGCACATCTCACTGATCTTCCCTGCAGCCTTTGGAGCTATAGATTAAGATCACATGCTTTAACCACCTAGTAAATTGGTTCCGGATTATGGACATAACAGATCAAGTCAGTGATTCCTGAGGAGGTAGTTACTAGGACTTTTAGGAGTGAAATCCTTCTTTTTATTGGGAGACATAAGAAGAAATGTTATTTCTTACTCTGAACTTCATGATGTGAATTTATGAGGTTTGAGCCCTTTGTGGCCACTATGCAGAAAACAATTTGTAGATTAGGCCTACAAATAGTCTGAAATAACAGAGAAATAAAGCCAAACTTTAGTTACAAATTTAGCAAAAACATTTATCAAGTCTTTCCTTTTGGGGATAAGCTAAATTATCATTCTTTTATTTTTAAGCTAACTTAGGTTATGTTTTCTACCCTGTGTAATTCAAGAGAAAGCCAAAAATGATGTAAAACTATATTTTACACACATAAACAAAAACAGCTGGTGTTTTAAGTACAAGAAGTAATTACCTAGTGCACTCCACATTTATCAAACAATCAGAAGAAACAATGGAAGGAATTGCAGACTGAGACTCAAAGTATTCTTAAGTCAACAGATAACTTAAAATGTCCACAAACGTTTTCACATATGACTATTTAACCTCATTTCAGCCAGAAAGAAGCCATTATAGCCAAAAGGTGGTGGCTCATGCCTGTAATCCTAGCTACACAGGAGGCTGAGATCTGAGGACACAGTTCAAAGCCAGCCTGGGCAAGAATGTCCATGAAACTCACCTCCAATAAACCACCAGAAAACCAGAAGTGTTACTGTGGCTCAAGTAGTAGAGCAGGAGCCTTGAGCTGAAGAGCTGAGGGACAGAGTCTAGACCCAGAGTTCAAGCCCCATGAAGACAAAAAAAGCTATTATAAATTGAGATTTTTAAAAAAGTAAATGAAAAAATATTATGGCTAAGTAGTTAACTCACACAGTTTAACTGATTTCAGCGGGGAGGTCAAGTCCTTGAGCCACTAAGATTGAGAAGAGTCAAGTTTAGGGCAACCAAATGGAGTACAATTGTATTTTAGAAAATATTTTATATTTTAGAAATATATTTTAGAAAATGTCATTACTATCATGTGTTCGTGCACTGATCCCAAGAGGACTATAAAGGGAAAGAAAAGTGAGATTTAGAGCAAAAGATTTATTCTAAAAAAAGGATAACTTTCAAAAACAGAATTAAAAAAAATCCTTTTGATAAATCACAGAATCAAAATCTCAAAAATAAATGTTAAATTTTAGTAAATACAAAACACCATAACTCAATATAGGGTCACTATCTAGAATTATTCATTAGCATTTGGTTTCTAGAATTCTTGTTCTAGAAAGAGAAAAACAATGCTGCCAACGACCACTGTGAGCATTTTCTATCACAGTATTTCTACATAAGGCTAGTAACTGATATAACTTGTCACCCATCACTATGAAGAGTCAGATGCTTAAACACATGAAAACTATAAAAATTCCTAATACTCTAAAATCCTAATTTTACTACTTAAGGATCAACCATATGGAGATCTCTAACACAGGGATCAGTAGAACCTTGTATCCTGAACAAACTGCATCCTTAGTGCATTGGATATCTTAGGTTTACTCTCTCCCTTTTTTAAAATTTTCAAACATTGCAGTAAATTAAAGTGATGGTGCCTATAATGAGCACAATAAAATATAAAAATATGTTTTGTTGAGAGTGGTGTTTGGTGACGAGTCAAGTCATGGAAATGAAATATTTAATTCCCTGGAGAAGCAAAGTGCAGAGTGCTAAGTGAGCACACTCTGCTGTTTATCATCAGTGGCAGAGTTGGGGGGCATTCTCCAGCAGCTGACTAATATAACTAATAGTACCCTATAACTCTAAAAGCTGAATGAACTCCACTCAATAAAAAAATTATATTTTTGGAAGTTAGTCATTAGATGGTGTTATATTACCAGGTTTCATAAATGCTGAGGTGGAGGTAATTTCTTAAACTTCCTTTGAATCAACAACACAATTTTAATACAGATAATTTCTGGAGAAAACATGCCTTAAAATATATTATATGCGTGTATATATATATACATATATATGTATATATACATATATATACATATATGTATAAAATAGTGCAAATTATTATAATTTAGAATTAAACAAAACATTGCTTCGAATTTTTGCCATTGACCCACACAGAAACACTGAGATTGTATAATGTGCAACACAGTATACTTACCAAAGAGCATTCTGTTATCTTACACCTACCATTGTGCATTTTGTTCTATTTAATAATCTGTCACATTAGATACTTCTGTAACGAAGCCTTCATAAAAGAAATCTGGAGTCATAGTTTGTTAAAACCATTCACTGGAATTTGGCAGTATAGCTCTTCAAGACCCAAAAGCCATCTTTGGCATCTCTGATTCATACAAGATCTAGCACAGCAAGCTGTCACACATTCAAGAGAGAGTCAGATAGTTCATCATGATCCAAGCAATGGCAGCTGAAGCCTGTAATCCTACCTATTCAGGAGGCTCAGATCTGAAGATTCAGGTTTGAAGTCAGCTTGGGCAGAAAAGTCCATGAGATTCTTACTTCACAATACAAGTGTGGCTCAAATAATAGAGTGCTATCCTTAAGTAAAAATCTCAAACAAGAGTAAAAGGCCCTGAGTTCAAGTTGTTCAAGTTGTAGTCCTGACACACACAGGTGGGTGCACATGCACACACACACACACACACACACACACACACACACACACCATCATCATCAAATTTTCACTTCCTTCCGTTTCCTTATTTCCTTATTTACTTTCATGACTGAAAAACAATTATCTAATCCAGTATTTTTTCAGCGTTCTTTCTTCATATTTTATCAACCATTGGTATTCTTACAGAATTTTCACATATTAAAATATTATAAAACAAATCTAATCAATTATTTTAAGATCACTCTCAATTAAAACTGTCATTTTAGCATTTAATCTTTTGACCTTTAGTTTTTAACCCAGTTTAGCTTTTAGCCTAGTTTATAGTTCATGTATACATGTGTTATTCTTTAATGACCTGATTTAGATTTTTGCTTCTGAATAATTCTTGTAAATTCTTGCTTTGTATAGAGTATACGATCTTAAAACATTCCATTCAAATTTGAACAATTAAATTCTAACTATCATTTTTATCTTTTTTATTGTACAGAGGGGTAACAGTTAAATGAGTAAGGTAATAAGTACATTACTTGTCAAACATGTTCCCCCTTCCCTAATTTTTCTCCTACTTTCTCTCCTACAACCCCAAGTAGTAGAAATCATTTCCAACATATTGTTTGTGCCTATTATTATTGTATTGGTTCCCCCCCGTCCTTTGTCCCACCATTATGTTGTTTCTCTTCCCTTCCCTAATTCAAATAAATGTATATACAATATCAGGGTACCAAAATCAAATAGAGTAACAACAAGGGATCTTAAGGAAAGAATTTGAATTTACATGTTAAGTCTTAACTGAAATATTTTGTGGAAACAATATATGTATATGTGTGTGTGTATAAGCACGTATGATGCATATAGTATATTTGGAAAATACAGGTTAAAAGCAAGTACAAAAATGGAAATGATTAAATTCTACCAACTTGGCATTTGAGTTTTTTGTCAGGAGACCAGTAGAAGAATTCTACCCCTCAATATTCTTCCTGACGACTTTCTTTTCCTTTGTCTCAATCTCCTATGAATTCATCCTGTGAGCTGGAAACAAATCATGACTGTATACTACACAATACGAGTATTTTTACCTTGAAATATCAATTAGCTCTATTTTGTGTGATAATATTTCCAACTCAGTAAACAACATTTTTCCTCTTTTCTGGTACAAAAGTAGAAACAAGAGTCCAAAAATTTGCCTATCTTTTGTAATACTTCATGTATATCAAGACTTCTCAGCCCAAAGTCCTTACATTATATTTGTTAATAATAAATGTGTCCCTTTCTATGCAATTAGCTACAACATGAATTGTCAACTGCTTGAGAACAAGAATCAGAACAACTTCCCTATTTTGAAAACATCATTTTTTAAAAATTGGTAACGTCTTTGTCTTTATACTTAACAATAGACAGAATAATTCTAGATCTCAAATATTAGATAAAATGTATAAAATCATTATATCACCTAAACATCTCTTATTCAAAGCATAGCTATAATCTCCATAGAAATTAGAACGCATTCAGAACTGTTCTTACTTCAATAGTATTTTCCTTTCTTATTTTCTTTTAAGTCACCCTATGCTTCTGACTCAATGACTGAACCTTTTCAGATCATCAAAACACAATGTATGCAGGATATCAGCAAACATTTTCTGGTGCCTTAAATCTTAAAACCTGAAAAGTTTTGTCCAAAAATCATATTTGCTGCAGTATTCTATTAAAGTAACTCACAGTATTAATTTCCATGAAGAGGCTGATGTCAATGATAAGTGAAGCTGAACACTCTGAACCCATATGAACTTTCTAATGTAAAAATCTATAATATAGACATTAATGTGTAAGTAGATTGCAAGGTCTGAGAAATTATATTGGTCATTTTTTTCTATGACAGACCACAAGTAAGTATAATCAGAAAATAGATACAGAACGTAGAAGAGGAGAAACTTGCCATTTTATTAACAATTCCATTAAAAATAAATGAGTTCATTGTCCAGCAAAAAAAATCAAAAATCAATAAGCATTTTAAATTAAGCACTTGACATGCTAGAAATAAATTTACACATCAAATGCCTGAGGACTAAGAGATCATTCCTTGAAATATGATTCAAAGGCTCAAATAAAATTTCCCAAGTTAAAGATAAATTCAAGTGAAAACTAATATTGTTCCTTCCTAAAGTGTAGAATGGTACAATCCAGTAAACTCAGGGAAAGTAATTTATAAAGCAGTATTAATACAAAATAGATTTCAACTTACATGAGAATGTTTCTTATTTTCTAATGCTATTAAAGAACATAGATATTTGTCACGGATTTAAATTCAAAAGATAACACAATCTGTCCCGAATATAGTAATTAGCAAAAACAATTCACAGAGACTAATTCTGATTTCCCACTTCTCAATCCTTTCAGGAAACCATTAGCCTCCTTCCCTCAGAGCATCTTGCTCATTGATTCCGTGATGGTCCCTGTCAGAATTTATTGTTAAATAGAAACAGGATGTTTAGTTATTTTCAGAGACTTTCACGTATTCCTCACCCTCCTTCCTCAGTATATGTTGCCAAGTTCCCTGGATCAACATTCATGCATTCAGAGAAGTCTTACTGAGTGAAGAAACAACCACTCGCCTGACAAAAGGTTCGTAATCAGAATATACAAGGAATTTTTAAAAAGTCAAAAAGCACAAAATAATCTGGTTTGAAAATGGACAAATGATGTGACTTAACCCTTCTCAGAAGAGATACATATTTAAATGCTCAATATAAATTGCCACCAAGGAAATACAAACCAAAACTGCAGTATTATGTTATACTTAAACATATTATGCTATCATTATAATAATTATTAATGAAAACCAAATATGCTACCAAACATGTAGGGGAAATAGAACTCTTGTACACTGTTAGTGGGAATACTAAATAGAGAACAGTGTAGAGTATACTGAAAAATAAAATTAGAACTACTATATGATCAAGCAACTACATTGGAGACAGACAGACAGACAGATGACAGATAGATGATAAAGGGAGATGATAGGAAGGATAAAGAAAAAGAGACTCACAGACTTTCTTGTGTGGGTGGGGTTTGAACTGTGATCCTCATATCTCAGCCTCTTTAGTAAACTAGGATTATAGGTGTGGGTTTCTGGCACCTGGAAAATTACTTTTTTATCTTTAAGTAATTGTACAAATGATTTTCTACTTAACAAGTTAGTTTATGAACATAATGCATTTTGATCACTGTCACCATTTCAACATTCTCTCTCATCCCTTTCCAACCTGACTCTTCTCTCACTCTTCTTACTTTTGTAGGATATACAGTGAATTCTTGACTACATTCATTTCAAGAACACAGTAACAGAGCACCTGACTATATTCATTTCAAGAACACAGTAACAAAAAGAGCACCTGCTAGATATAATGTTGTAGTGACTATTTATTTTATACTTTATTAAATCCTGAACTAATGACTGCCCACACACAGACAAAAGCATAAAGCAACAGTCATTACTTGTGCTTTATAGATGAAAAATGATATGTTGGGAGTTTAATAATTTGTCAAAAACAACAAAATAACAATCCTTCTATAGAATGTCTTATGTTTAGACAAAATTATAAAACCAAAAACCCTTTCCATGGCTTAAAGTCTCAAACTCCTGAGCAACTCTTCAATGGGAATAAACTTTCCCTATATATTCTCCTTTGTTTAAATACTTCATCCAACTAAAATAAACTCATGAGCTAGTATAAACTCATGGGCTAAAATGAAGTCATGCTCACAAGCTTTTGAAGGTGTGATAGCACACACCCATAATTTCAGCTATGCAGTTCATAAGTAAGGGATCACAGTAAGGCTGGAAAAGGCAAGAACTCAAGATCTTACTTGAAATATAACAAAAATAATGACAACAACAAAGTCCTTGCATTTCATTTCTTTTCTATAATTGAGGGAATGAGTATTTCTCACAATATAAATGGGCAATACAAATGCACTTAATATGTAAAGTGTCCATTAGGTTAATTAAAGCAATTTAATATTTTCTCTCATAAGTCAATATCCAGAATATGTTTATATGTAATGACTGAATATAAGTAGAAATGTTATATTCAGTTGGGTATTTACAGTGAGGAATTTCCCCTTTTCTTAAATATTTCTGCGACACTCTTGATATATAACATATACTCAACTCAAACTAGTGACTCCCTTGCTTCCACCATCCAAGTATTGGGATTACAGGTTTGTACTACCACCTTTGGCTCACTTAAATACTCTTATGCATGCAGCTTGGAACTATTTTTTTTGCCATTTGTCCAAAGCAAATCTTTAAATTGTACAGATTGAGTGATCCAGAAGGTAGGAAACAATTAGTAAGATGGCATATGTGAGTTTCAGATTTAATCAATTAGAAAGAATAACATCTACAATAATAACAGGCATTTCCTCTAAGTAGAATGGAATTGACACAATAATTTTGTTCCTAAATTAACTCACAAGTACTGTACTAAGATTCATTTTTTTCGTGTAAAAAATGGATGTGTAAAATACTGTAAAATAGTGTAGTGTAGTGTAAAATAGTGGATGTCATATATATATATATATATATAGTAAAAATGTTGTACAGAGGGGTTACAGTTACATGAGTAAGGTAATGAGTACATTTTGTAGCGAGCATTATTACCGCTTTCCTTTGATTTCCCCCTACCATCACTTCCTTCCCACCTCCCCAACTCCTCCCACTCCACCCACCCCGATATTGTAAAGTTCATTTTCAACATAGTGTCCTGTACATCTCGTCACCATAATGGGTCAGCCTGTATCCCCATTTAAGCATTCCACAATATCCCTTCCCCTCCCTAAATTACAAGATGCAGAACACCGGCATCAAATCCAGTGAAAACAGGGATTATACTGTGGGGGGAAAACATACAAAAGAAACAAAAGAGTCAGATAGTCCATTATAAGTACATTAAAAACACTAGCATGAAAGAAAAAAACCACTTGTGTCCCTGTCTTGGGGTACATTTTGTTTAACATTATCTCATGTGGTCATATGTACATAGCCTTTGACCTTCTCTGCTTGTCCAAGATATATAATAGTCATTGCAAATAAGGGAAACCATGGGACGTATATTTCTTTGGGCCTGGCTTTCTTCACTTAATATAATTTTTTCCAAGACTTTCCATTTCCTAACAAATGAGGCATTGTCATTCTTTCTGATGGAGGCATAGAATTCCATTGTGTATGTATGTATGTATATACATACACACACACACACACACACACACACACGTATCTCACATTTTCTAATTCCATTCATCTACTGAGGGGCAACTGGGTTGGTTCCATATCTTAGCTATGGTAAATAATACTGCAATAAACACGGTTGTGCTGGTAGCTTTGGTATGACCTTGTTTGTGATCATTTGGGTAAATGCTCAAAAATGAATTGCTAGGTCATAAAGGAGCTCTATGTGGAGCCTTTTGAGGAACCTCCATACTGCTTTCCAGAGTGCTTGAACAAGTTTACACTCCCACCAAAAATGCAGTAGGGTTCCCTTTTGACCACATTCCCTCCAGCATCTGTTGTAACTAGATTTCTTGATTATAGCCATTAAGACACTTATTTTTAACTTATAGTATTTCTACAACCTATTACTCTTGTATAGTACTTCCATAACTAGGTTGTATTCATTAATATGCCAGAATTTCAATTTCCCAAAGAGATTGACACATTCAGGTAATCTCCACAATTTCACAGGCAATTCAATCTATTTTGATTTAAAATTGATTAGCATCTTTGGAAATAATGTGTGGAGAATTGCTGAACTAATCAAGGTAAATGAAGGCATGCATTAAACATTCAAGAGTGTTATTCAATCACAAAATAACCCACATTTCAAATCTCCAAATCAACAAATTGAAGCTGCCCTTTGCAATGGTTAATTTCTTTGGCTCTTCAGTATTGTTGCGTACATTTATGCAGTTATTAAGAAATTTCAACATGCTCCTGAAATAGGAGGCAACAAGTCCTCCTGTCTGGACATATCAATTAAACAAGGCCAAGGAGGGCACACACAAAATATGAAAATTCAGTTAATATGTCCACTTACCCCACTTATTTGGTTTTCAAAATATAAAGTGTTTGATAAGTGAGAGCAGCCCTCACATTTATCAGAACCACCAAATTGTTTTGGGATAACAACATGTTTTAACCAAGAAGGAGGAGTTAAATATAAATTAATTTATGTTGCCCCTAAATTATTACCTATTGTTTGTTTACGTTGTTGTACATAGGGCACAAGTTAAATTATGAGCCAAATGCTTATTGATCAATATCACCCCTTCCATCTTTCTCTTCCATCTTTGTCAATCCCAACCCTACACTCAAATTATATAATTCAATTTTTACATAACGTGCATTGAACATGATTACTGCACTCTTCCTTCCTCCATACATGTGCCCTTCTCTCCATTTTAATTTTAAACAAGTTTAATTTTACAATTTTAACTTAAAATTGTAAGCCAACTTAGAAATGGCCCTTAGGTCCATTTGCTTTTAGTACAATCTATTTGGGGAAGGGAAGGAAGTAGGGACAGCTACAGAAAGAGACCGACAGATAGACAGACAGACAGTACAACAGAGAGAGAGGTTATAAATGAACTCTGTTATACTTGGAGGTCTCATCTGTAATTGATTTAAAATATCTTCCCTATAATTTGTTCTTTAAGTAGAAATTCAAATGAATGCCAGGGGATGGTCCCAAGGAAAGACTATTCTGGATCTACAAGTGCAGATGTATATGCTATTCTACAAGCCCCAAGTAGGTGACTTTTGGAGGATTATAGTTTTGTGTGCCCGCATCAACACTGGCTCATATTAACATACTGCCTAGGTTCATTAGATTTTCAGCACACGATCTCAACAGAGAATTCTATGCTTTTACTTTGCTATCCATCACATTAGAAACTGCTTTTGCCTTCATTTGTCACTGAAACAAAATGTCCCTATTTCTTCGGTTAGCAGCTTACAAGTTGAAAGGTGCATCAAATGGGAACACAACGTCACAGCTGAAAACATTTATTTTCCTCCAGAAACGATCTTCAGGCAGCGGAGCTGACAATATTTTTCAGTAATACTTGAGGGCAAATCAAGGACAGATAAAAAAGACTAGCAATGCGTAATCTTGCTCTTTGCTTCCCCTCCAGTTAAAAAAGATGCTTTTAAATGTAAAGCATCTTCTCTACTAGGTGATAGTTTTAAAAATGGTCTTTAGTGGGAGAAGTATGCTTTGGAAGACAGGTTTTCTGATTTCAACCCCTCAGTCTGAGTTATTAAAAATGATGGGATCAAAGATTTCCAAATGCATTGCAGTGAGAAGGGGTAAAGTGTTGGATTTTAATATAGTAGCACAGAAAATGCATCTAAAATTACTATCAACACTTTTCTCCTGCCATTACATAAAAACTTATTTGATTGCTTCATGCCATAAAATCGGCATCATTACACTGACAGCCAAAATAGAACACAAGGAAAGTAGTACAAGACCAACTGAACTAAACGGTGAAGTGCCAAGGGGCCGATGGCAGCTAGAGCATTAAGCTATGTCATGCTAAGACCATCAAGTGCTACAGAAAGAGGGATATTTGTGTAAGTTTCATTCAGTAAGAGGAAAACAGCATGGATCTTCCCTGTAATGCTGAATAAAATACCCATTTAGTACAAATGAATTATTCTTTTATACTATCCTGTGCCATTGTAATAGTATATGACCTTTTTTCTGTGTATTATGTTACAGTATACTGTCCTAATGATGTAAACTTTAGAGCAGATTCTTCTTCACCATCAAGCTGATATTAGGGGCTGGGCAGCAGTGTGTTGTGCCTACAGTCCTAGCTACTTATAGGCTGAGATGTGAGGATCGTGGTTCAAAGATAGCCTAGGCAAAAATGACCATGAGATTCTTATTTCTAATTAACCAGCAAAAAGCAGAAAGTGGAGCTCTGGCTCAAATGGTAGGGTACCAGCCTTGAGCAAAAACAAAAACAAAAACATAAAACTAAGGTACAGCACCTAGACTCAAGCCCCAGTACCGATATAAAATTTAAACACACACACACACACACACACGCATGCATGTGCGCACACACACACAGGAAAAACAAAGATGATCTCAGGGATTGTCTTGTTTCTTGGTAGCTTTCCTGGCAGTAATGCGTCATCTGTGAATCAGGTCCTCAAAAATATTTGCTGTTATAATGATTAAATGAGTAGATACATAGGTCAACTACTATTGTGAGACTACAACAGTCACTAAAATGCATGTTGCTGACTTATTCAAACCTTAGAATTATATGGATTCTTACAGGAGTGCTCATTAAGTTCACATTCAGTTTAAGAATACCTTTTACACCTGTAAAGCTTGGTCATTTAAATCCCAGTTTAGAAATGTCAATGATTGGATATTCACTGTTGCATTTGTATTCAGCTCCAATTGTTCAACTTTCCTCCGTTAAGGCACAAATTGCTTCTTGTAACTTCCATCCTGGCTCTTTCCTGGTTCACACAGAACAGAAAATTGCCTTTCATCCTGACAACATTTCAAATTTTTAAGACTACTGTAATTGTCTCTTTTATTCTTGTCTGACTTAATGATCCTACCCCTCTCACCTTTTTATTATTTCTGGTTTCTGGGTCCTGTCCTTAGGTCTTTTATGATCTCTGGACATTGTCTACTGTCTAGGCGTGAGTTGTCAGTCATTTCTATACATGTAATACTGACACAGGAAGAAAATTAATATGTACTTTGGATGCTTTTAAAATATTTTCTCTCTATCTCTGCTTTGGAATTTTTTGCTTAGTGTATAGCAATATTATGATTATGAATAATAATATTATGAATATTATTTGCTTACTTGTGATTTTTCATTACATTTACTTTCCTAGGGTCTGAAGATTTGGAATCTGTGGTTAGCTATCAGCTGTAAAACTTCCTCATTGATTCTGTCCTATTGTATTACTCCTCCTTTTCTGGGATTCAAAAACGCACGCACATTAGGCACATAAGACAGTTTTTATTTTCATCCATTTCCCAGTTTTTTACTCTCTTGGTTTTAATTGGAGTATTTCTACTCACTTATTTTTCTAGTTCACTAACCCTTTATTTGAATTGCCAAATTTTGTATGAATTCACTTACTGAGATTGTAAGTTTCAGTTGTCATATTTTTCAGATTCTAATTTTCTGAAAAAAATTCTCCATCTTTTCTTTTTCTGCATTAACATATTAATCACAGATATTAAAGAACTACTATTCACTCTCATGTCTAAATCAATATCTGGTCTCTGAGCTGATTGTTTCTGTTTGTTTATTGTTGCTCGTTTTCCAAATCTGTTTATTTGTAGTCCAGGAAATGTTAAATAAATACTACATATGGTATGCAAAATACTGTGCTGGTCTTCTTACATTTTATTTTATTCTGGCATGCAGGTAGAGTGTTGACATCTTTAGCTATATATAAGTTTTAGATTTTGTTGGAGCTCTCTTTTTTTTTCTAGATTTTTCTCATTTCAAGACCATAGTATTTCTGGGATTGAAACTGCAAGCTGGTGGAACACAAAAGGGCCACTTCATTTTTAAGCCACTAAACTTGAAATTCTGTCTCCTCTAGGACCACCAGCTTGTTGATAATTCTGCTCATGTCTGTGGTCTCTGTAAAAAGGGTTTTACTTGATTTCTAGGAGTCTCACTCTTCACTAGTACAGCTTGTGAACTGGCAAACTCCCGCAGAGGAAATTACATATACCATTTCTGGTTCAGTTCTCTTAGATTCTGTCATCATTCTCAATCTGGAGCTACTCTGCAAACTTCAATGCTAAGTCTTTCCCCTCAAATGAGCAGGTCTTTTGCAAACCTCTGTTTAATGACTTCTCATCTATTTCTCTTCCTCTTGTTGGTAATGGACAGATTCAGAGAGAAAAAAGCAGAACAAATTTGAGAGTCATGATAGTCGACTCTTTTCTATACAATTCAGCTCAAGTGCTGTCAGCTTTAGAATTTTTCCCACATATCCCAGGATTTTCATATAGGCATTCAATCGTGTAAAGTGCACTGGGGTAAACATGTTCACTAAGCACACTAAATCCTAAGTGCTATACTAAGCAACCTACAAAGTTAATTATATTCGGACTCTACCTTTCACTTAACACTGATGATATGTTAAGTGACTGGAGGCAGTTGTAAAAGGGTTTATTCTTAACAAGAATACCCTATTTGTTTCTCATTGGAAATAATTTCATTTTAGATGTATAAATATAGTTGATTCACATTATTGTACAAAAAAATTAGAAAATGAGTAATGCTCCCATCAGGAGATAGATGCCCTCTTTTTGTGCCCACCAAGTATTTTAAAGTTGGATGCACAGAGAGAAAAACAGGAAGAAGAAAGGAAGGGAAAAGGGAACTCTTAGAGGTAAAGAAGACTTGTTATCTATTTAGAAATATCAATGATGGAAAGAATTCTTATGAAAGATGTGCATAACAAAAGCTGTGATTTGGAAGTCAGAATCTATAGGAAAGCTAACATGACAACAGGGTCAATTATTGTTAGTGTGTTAAAAGAATGAGCAGGGAAGTCATACGAAGAAAGAAAAAAGAATTTCAAGAAGAAATTCCAAGTGTATTACCTACCAATATCCTGTGCATTTGATCTTCCTGATAGCCCTGGTGGCTCAAACGGAACTATTTTTAGTTGAGTATTTGTAATACAGCCAGCTTGCAGAGGGTTAAAAAGAAAACAGAATGGAGGAATTGAAGATGTGAGCTATGTATTTTTGTCTTCAATAATTTGGATAAAGATGAATAGTAGGTTTTCAAGTTTTAATTTGAAAAGAATTGACCCATTAGAAATTAAGAACAAGGATTAGTCAGAAGGCAAAAGCTGAAAATACTGGACAGTCAGTATGAAGTTAACAAATAAGATCTTTCATTTCAATTTTGTAAGGCAGAATGTGATTATTAGGAATACCTCTGAACTTTTTGTATCCATATTTCAGACCCGGAATACACTAAACTTAAAGCCAAAGAAAACCACAAGTTTTTCACAAGAATTGTATATAGTGCCTGTGTTCTTTGAGACTGTATTTACCAGCAGAAAAGCTATTGAGATATCTAAACCCACAAGCCAAATGTGGTAGCATGCACTTGCCATACTAGGCACATGGGAGGCCATAATATGTCTGTCTGAAGGCTACTCAGAAGAAAAATGCAAGATCGTACTTGAAAAGCAACTAAAGCACAAAAATAGAAGAAAGAGTTCAGGGTGAGGCTTAAGTGGTAGATTATCTACCTAACAAGTGCAAAACCTTGAGTTCAAACTAGTCATCCCAGAAAAAAAAAAGCAAAAATAAATAAATGGCTTTGATTTGTGGAGGAGTGGATTTCAGTAATATGAATAACAGGCTAAATAAGAGAGGCAGAGAATGGATCCTAGGAAGGATGATATCCCATCTAAGTAACTTATAGCTAAAAAGTGGACCAAAGAAGTATGATATAGATGCAAAGTGAAGTGTTTCATCTTCTTTAACTTCCAGGATACTAGTTCTAAAGTCAATGTTTTTCATAAAAAACTCCACTGTCTCTGTCATGACTTTAGCCACAAAAATGATCCATAAGCAACCACTCTCAAACTCAGTGTTTGATTCTCACTCCCATATCTAGGCTGGCAGGAGCTGCCTGGTATAAGTTGCTTCAGCTAGGCCTATGCTCCAAGATGCTCTACAATTCTCAATGCATATGCAAATGGAAGATTAACTGGGATCCCAGGCCAATGGCAGAGGACAGGAGAGCAAACTGAGCAACAAATTTAACATCCCAAGATTATTAGATAATTAACTCCAATAATAAATTTCCTCCTTTTATTTAGGAGGAACTACCAAGGATTTCTCCAAAACAAAAGATCATATAAATAAAAACTACTTGACAGCTAGGTGCCAGTGGCTCACCCCTATAATCCTAGCTACTCAGGAATCTGAGATCTGAGGATCACAGTTCAAAACCAGCCTAGGCAAGAAAGTCCATGAGACTCTTATCTCCAATTAACCACCAGAAAATCAGAGGGGAGTTGTGGTTCATAGTGGTAGAGCACTAGCCTTAGGCAAAAGAGTTCAGAGCAGCATCCAGGCCCTGAGTTCAAACCCAAGACCAACAAAAAATTATTTGAGGTCACCCTAATAAATAATTAAGAACCAGACTTCCCAAGGACAAAGGGATATAGGAAGATTTATTATTAAAAAAATTTTAAACCAGGAATGGTGGCCTACGCTCCCCACTACTTGGGAGGCTAAATTCTGGGGAATCATGGCTCAAAGACAGACCAGACAAAAACTTGTAAGCTCCCACCTCAACTGGAGCAACTGAGAAAAGTGGAGCATGTCTTTTGTCTACACTGTATGAGAAGCATAAATAGGAAGATCATAGTCTAGTGCAACCTGGGCAAAAAAAGCAAGACCCTATCTCAAAAATAACCAGAGCAAAAAGGGGTAGGGATATTGCTGAAGTTATGAGTATGTGCTTAGCAAGTGAGAGGTCCTTATGTGCAAATTCCAGTACCACGAAATAAAGCCAACCAAAAAAAAAAAACTTGAGTGTATGTTTCTTCTCTAGTTGGGTGATAGTACATTTATGAAACACACATTTGTGTTCAAATGTACAATAAATATTAGCATAAGACAATTCAAGTTTGTGTAATTGTATATTCAGTATCTTCTGTAATATGTGGACCTTTGGGGTCTTACACTGTTACAACTAAAGGGAGTTTTCCAAGTGTTCTGACATTCTGATTGAGAATACATTCAAAGTGCTACATTGAGTAGTCACACCAGCAAGCAATGTCCCCATTCAAAACAGTGGAGAAGAGTAAGTGTCAGGCTATAATAAAAGGCCATCTTAATAAAATTTTTCCAGCAAGACAATCTGAACTACTACCTTATTTGTAAAAAGTAAAAGGCTTTAGTTTATATCACTGACAGTATGGACAGCTCAGTATGGATATTTCACATAGTCTTGCTGTCAAGAGTTTTCCCTTATTTGCAATAACTAGTATAAGTCTGAGACAAGCAGAAAAGGTCAGATATGTTGATGTTAGGTGAAATGAACCCCAAGATAAGTATTCAAATGTTTTTTCTTTCATGCGATTGTTTCTAACATATTTATAAGATGATTTCTTTGTTGCTTTGTATGTCCCTCCTCCACAATATAACCCCTGCTTTCACTGTATTTGATGTTGGTATAATTTGTGGAGGGAAAGGGAAAAGACAAATCATTTAAATAGGGATACAGGTGGACCCATTGCAACAATGAGATGTACAAGTCGTTATGTCGAAAAACAAACGTTACAACTTGGGGGGAGGGAGGTGAAGATATAGGAAGGGATAGGAAGGGGAAACAAAGGAGGAAGCAACAATGCTTTATAAGAAATGTACTCATTATCTTGCCTATGTAATTGTAACTCTTCTGTATGGTATTCTCATAATAATAAAAAAATTTTATTGGTCTCATTTCTCAGAATATATGATCTTGCCCCAAAGTTAGTCACATAATAAAAAAAATCAGACACCTTCTTGCCATCTGTTCAAAAGAAAAATACAACACTAACTCTAAGCATGCTATTAGAACTTAGAGGCCACTCCATAGAAGAATGGCAGATTTAATCGGTAAATCCCTCAAGAATGAAGATTTTGAAAAGAGGTCAAGTGAATGTAGAACTGTGGAAGCTAGAAAGGGAAGTTCCTTCATACATGCAATCATTACAAATTATAGCAGCTGTTGATACAAGAGACAGATGCCACTATGCAATTCAACAATTATTCTGAAGAGGAAACTTGGGGCTGCCATTATCCACCAATACCTTCCTTCTGTAAGAAAATCCTGCAAATAAGCAAGAGCCTATTGAAGTAGCAAAATGTATCACATTGCTATGTAAATTCATCAGAAACAGATGGCTAATTTGACTAAACTAACCTTTGTTTTTACTGGAACTGAGCCATCACCTTGTGCCAAAAAAAAAAAATAACTGTGGCTTAAATGCCCCCCCGACTTAAGCTACCATATTAATTTCAGAGTTCACTGGGTCTCTAAAGAACAAGATTAAGATTCTAACATATTCCTCATGGATTAAAACACTTGCAAGAATTCTTACTAGTAAATATTTAGGAACCAGATTTCCCAAGGAAAATATATTGAATAATAATCATGTTCATCCCAGGTAGGCAGTTGTATATCTTAATGTATAATTTATATGATGAGGTAAACTATTGTTAAAAGAAAAGCACTGTCACCAACACCAATGTTTAACACAATTCAGATTCAGATAGATATTTCTATCTGAATGTAGACTGTTTATTTAAAAGAGGAAGTAATTAAATATATGGTATTTCAAAACTGTGCTTGACTATTTTAATTACATGTTCTGTATATATAGTTGAATAATGAAATAAAATTGGTAAGAATTTTTCCCTATATCAATGTTTTATTGAAGTTGAATTGGTGGACACAATATTTCAAAAATTTGAAGTATTTTTTCTTGTAATGAGTAGAATCTAATCAGTAAATTATTTCCTGATTGTTATGCAATCACATAAGAAATCGGCTTTTCAACTGTCATGTAATATTCTGCAGATTATTCTAGAACAATTGTATGTCAAAGTGTTTCAGTCTTGTTACCACACTAAGTGATCTTAGAAATTATGCTTCTTATGGAGGTTTAGTGTAGTACACAAAACTAACAATACAACATTTCTCACCTGGAGGGCTTAACAGGAATTAAGGGAGTGAGGAAATTTCATAACAGTCAAAGTACTTCCGACTCTTTATTATAGACATAAATGGCCTTCTTACTATATTTTCCTCTTGTCATTTGCATCCTTGTTCTTACCACATCATAATGGGTATGTGTGTATGTAAAGAATGTGTGTGTGTGTGTGTGTGTGTGTGTGTGTGTGTGTGTTTCTATCTCATACTCCCATGGGCTCTGAGGTATTCCAAGATGACAAATTTCTTATTTACTCTATGTGTTAGTAAAGCAATTACACAGCAATTAACTAGTGAATATATACATGGGTGTAAGCATGAGGTTATCAAGGGAACATACTGTGATCTCTATGTATATATTACAAATGATTATGTGTGCTTCAGGGCAATACTGAAATTGTTTTCACAAAAATTATCCAGTAAATATATGTGACCCTCAATAAAACCCTTTCTATTCCTTATTATAATAAAGTCCATAATATGTTGCTAGGAAAACTGTTTTCAAATATATTATTTTTCCATTTTCTTCCTTTACCTATCCTGCTAGGCTCATTCAAGTTCTCTGGTCACTTCAACTCAAGGCCTTGGCTGGGTTCTTCAACTTGAAAAATCTTTCATAGTGTGAGCATGACCATGTATCTGTAAGACTCACAATGAGCTCTTCTACTCTTCCTGAATCATCAAGATTAATTCAGGAGTCAGAAACCACTTGTTGATTTGAATAAACATGATTCAATAATACAAAGAATTATTAAATATGTCAGGAACATTTTATATAAATATGTTCTTATGTAAATGATATATTAATCATATGCTTATCATGTTTCCCATATACTTATATATACATTTGTTTATACATATGTACAGTTGCAATGAAGACACTAAAGAAAAATTTAAGGCTGAGAGGAGCATGCAAGAGAAGATCAACTAGATTGGGGGTAGGGGCTGCTTCTTCAAGTCTTATTGGAGGAGCTTTGGGTTATAACCCAGTAGATAGGGGAGAAGTCCAACGAGTTGCTCAAATAAGAAATAAATGTTCCATTCTGATATGGAATCAAGAAACACATTTAGGGTGAAAACAAATGATGTCTGGTTGTTTGGCACATAGTCAGTGCCTTGGAGCGTGCTCCATGTAGATACAGCTTATCTTGGGAGAGTTACAGCAAAGTGGTATCCAAGACTACATACCTTGGTTTGTGGCTAAAGCACAGTATCATTAAGATTTTTACACAAGTTATTTTGGCATTTGGCAAAAAAAGCTTAATCCCAACAGAACCCTGAAACAGGAACCCTTTTGGCAGTGTTGTTTTAGTGCCCTCTGTCGAAAAGCCCTAACTTAAAACAATGCTTAGCTAGGAACTAGTGTCTCACACCTATAACTCTAGCAATTCAGAAGGCTGAGACCTGCAGGATTATAATTCAGAGCCAATCAGAGAGAAAAGTCCATCTCCCCAAAACTAGCAAAGTGCCAAAGCAAAAGCATAGCTCAAGTACTAGAGTTCTAGCCATAAGCAAGAAAAACAAGTGAGCATGAGTGTCTGAGTCTAAGCCTTATACCTGTAAATAAATAAATAAAAATAAATAACCTAACTCTATTATAGCAAAGCAGATGAAGAGTGGTTCTGAAACTGAGAAACAATGATCATCACTTGGAATATCAGCAATCAAAGGAGGAATGTATCCTCATAAAAGAGCTCATATTAGCACCTATCATTCCATTTCTCTCTCTTCTTATTTATCCTACCTGTAACCAATCTACTAGAATAACATATACAGATAATTTAAAGATCATAGTTTACTTATTTGCTTCTGAAAAGAGGACATTCAGATAAACAAAATCATAGGTGGCCTCTTGGCATAGCTTACAGAAATATTTCCATAAACTCATTTTCTTCATGGTCTTTCATTTATGGACAGATATTATAGTAAGAGTTGAGGAAGGACACTGATAATTATCTCTAAGGCAATATAGACCAGGACCTTCGTTACTGATTCCCCAAGTCCACTCTGTGTCCCTTATACTGGCCCTTTAAGGATCCTACAATCAACAAACAAATAAATTCTGGGGACCAACACAAGGATCTCCCTTTACCTGGAATACTTTTTCCTCAAACAATAACAGATACTTTTATTTTTTAAGAAATGTACTCATTACCTTGCTCATGTAACTGTAACCCCTTTGTACAATAATTTCACAATAAAAAAATTTTAAAAATGCAATGAGAATTTTACAAGCTCTTCTATTTTTTCTTTTTTTATCTTTTTTAATAATATTTTTATTGTAAAGATACTGTACAAAGGGGTTACAGTTACATGAATAAGGTAATGAGTACATTTCTGATCAAGTATTGTTACCTCCTCCTTTGATTTTCCCCTACCATCCCTCCCCTCCCCACTTCCCCAACTTCTCTCCGCAAACCTCCCCCTCCCTTACCCTGCCGCAAGCTGTAAGGTTTGTTTTCAACATAGTCTTGTACATCTCATTGTTACAATGGGTCAACCTGTATCCTTATTTCAGCATTTGGTTATACCTCTTCTTCCCAAATTAGAAAAATGTATACAAGATGCAGGGCACTGGAATCAAATACAGTGAAAACAGGGGTTATACCATGGGGGAAGAACATACAAAAAAAATCACATAGTACATTATAAGTACATTAAAAAACAACAGCAACAAAGATAAAACCTACAAGCTCTTCTATTTAAAATCTGGGCTGGGAAGGTGGCTCAGTGGTAGAGTGCTTGGTTTGCATTATGAGGCCCTGGGTTTGATTCCTCAGCACCACATAAGCAGAAAATGCTGGAAGTGGCGCTGTGGCTCAAGTGGTAGAGCACTAGCCTTGAGCTGAAGAGCTCAGACACAGCGCCCAGGCCCATAGTTCAGGCCCCACGACCGACAAAAATAAATAAATAAATAACAATCCCTCTGCCTTAATAATAAGAAAGTATATACATATGTATCATACAGAGTGACTAATAAAGATAGGGGATAATTCTTACCCTGTAATCTAAGACCAGATTAATGTTTATTGTTTACCTTTAATGTTAGTGAATGAAAATCCTTAAAGATCTCAAGCAAGTTTATTCTTTTGCTGAAGTGGGATGGGTGAACCTCTGGCAGAAGGAGAGAGCACATTTGTGTCTGCGGGAAGCATCCATTCAACATCTTCAGTACAAACTGGGGCCACGCAGGAGTAAGAATCAAGCTTTGTCACTCTCAAGACTTTTCAATAGAGGGAGCAAATGAGGACTTTGTAGAATATTCTTCTCCTTTGTATATGTGGTTATTAATTTAACATAAGAGAAAAAAATCCAAAAACAAAATCACTTTGCAAGACAAACAAAACAGAACTGAGGTCAGACTTGAGCCCAGGTTACCAGGAGTCACGTTACTGTCCCTGCCTGGTATACAAGGGATGTCCTTTCACTGTCTAAATCTCCTCTCCATGAACTGATACTCAAACCCTCAACATTGGAGTCATCTCCATTACTTTGTACACTTGATCCTTCTATGGGCAACCTCTATTGGTTTTGCTTTGTTTGGGGGCTGATCCTGGGGCTTGAACGAGGGGCTTTGGTGCTGTCCCAGAGCTTTTCTACTCATGGCTGGCACTCTACTACTTGAGCCAAAGCTCCACTTCTAACTTATTGATAGTTAATTGAAGATAAGAGTATCACAGGCTTTCCTACCTAGGCTAACTTTGAACCATGATCCTCTGATCCATGATCCTCCTGAGGTGTTAGAATTACGAGTGTGAGTCACTAGAGCCCCCACAAGGGGGAGAGTCATCATCTTCTAACCAATTGTTTTATCTATCTTTATTCTTCCAGGGTTTCTCTTCTTCCAGCAACCCATAAATAGTAAATTTTCAAGTATCTTCTTTGAAAACAGAAAATAATAGAAGACTGAATGATATTATTCTACCTCTTGGTTATGAGAACTTGGATATGTTTCTGTAACTACAGCCTCTAGTTTCTCATAGCATTTGAGTGTCCTGGAAACCATTCAATTTTTTTTCTCATTGCAAGCCTAGCCAGCAATTCCCAGCACTCTCCTTGAGGTGTTTTCCAGACCTCTGGCTGTTCTTCCCTAGTGTTGTCTGAATCTATCGCTGCTTAATGAGGAGCATCACACACAGCCCCATTGTCATCTTAAAACAGAAAAGACTGGTTCTATAACTCTATTTGCCATATAATGTTCTAATTTACTGAGCTGTTCCTCAGATACACACACACACACACACACACACACATGGAAGGAAGAAGAATATGCAGAAAATAACTAAAACTATGAAAATATGCTAAATACATAAAACTGAATCGAGCACAAGCTCACTGGGTCGCAGGTGCTTATAGTTAACCTTTGAGCAGGTGACACCATCAGTTTCCCAGCTTTTCCCCACGGTTAACAAGCTAATGACCCATGTTCTTACCACTTCAAATGAATTTGCTCTGATTATTCAAAAATATCTTGCATTCACTCATGGACTCTCCTAGAGCTACCATCATAAATCATCTAATCTAAACCCCAGACTCCACATGAATCTATAAATCATCAAGGCCGATGTGTTTGAAAGATGCTATCTAGGAGATTAAGTGCTAAAATATCATGCAACAAAGTGAATACTGCAGAGCATTAATCCAGTGAGATTTCTAAGAAAAGGGGAAAGAAGAGGTTATCAGCTTATTTCCAGTCTATGTTGTCTCAAAGTAGATTAACATATAAAATCTTGCAAAAAAAATGTTCGCTATACAAAAATGATTACCTTCATAAACTCCCATGGCTTGTCCTTACATTTACCTTATGTTTAACCGAACTATTTTCTTCTTCCTAAGGAATATTATAAAACTTTGAGATCAATTTATATAAACATCTAGTGCTAAACTTATTTAAGAGTTAAAGATAAAAATTTATACCTGTAATCCAAGCTACTCAAGTGGCTGAGATCTAAGGATCACTGAAAGCTAGAGAAAAAAGTCCATGAGACTTGCCTCCAATTAACTACCAGAAAAGCGAACATGGAGCTGTGGCTCAAAACCATGGAACATTTATCCTTGAGTTAAAAAGCTCAGGGATAGTGCCCAGGCCCTAAGTTCAAACTGCCTGACTAAAGCTACCCTCACCCCACCCCCACAAAAAATGAAAAAAAGAAATTCACACATTTGAAACATACAGACTTTTTAAAAAGTATGTCAGGAACCAAATGCTGGGGTGAGGAAATAACAGTTCTCAAAAAAAATCTAATTGTGTTCAAGCTTAACCAGTTATAAGACTAAGTGTTTAAGCTCCTTTGATTTTTCTTTTTACAAAACCATTAGCAGGTTAAATTGTACTTTATTAACTTGCTTTTCCTGATGTTAAATGCACAATTTGCATATTTCAAATGTGTGCTCATGGGCTCACAACTATAATAATATCTATACTTCCTAAATTGCACCTGCTTTAATTGCCAGGAAGATCAATGTGAAGTAATCACTGCCACTTAAAATTCTGTTCTGAATGAATGGGTGTACTGGATCCATCAATCATATGTCTATGAAGTCTAAGCTCCCCAAGCACCAAAGATGCTTCCTTAGACAATAATGCAATACTGTTGGTTCTTTGTCCTCACTTTGCTGTTAGTGTTCTTGGTTGGTTTATTTTATTGTCTAGTGGGTTGGTCACTGAGCAGTGCAAAGATGTGCACTGAATTTCAAGTCAAGGGCTAATGGCCTATAAAGTACAAGGCTTGAGGACTTCCCTCCCACAAAGGTAATAACCATTCACAAACCCCCTGACACCAGCTCCCCCACCTTTGTCTGTAGTGAGAAAATAAAAACAAGACTATCTAATGGTATTGACCTGTGCAAGGAAATAAAAACACCATGACAGTCATGTCACAGGCCAATGTGAAACAGCTGATCCTTAAAACAACTCTAGGTCACCAGATATGCTGTAGGATCAAGCTCGGCTCATTTATAAAAGCAAGCCAAAGTTTTCTATATTTAGCTCTGTTTCCCATCAAATTGATATGAAGAAAGGTGAGTAAAAAGTAATCACCTGTATCATCTGTACCAACTTGAAATGATTTTTAACTTTTTACTAATGAACCATTATTTTCATTATTCTATGCAATGCCAAGTTTAATATTAGAATTAGATACCCTTGCTGTGTGTTGGTATTTAAAAAACAAGTTAGTCAAACTGTGTGACAACTAATTTTCATACCCATGAAACATGAGTATGAAAACACATAGGCTATGTTTACTGATATTTGTGTAAATAAATGACCACCCTAGAAAGGCTGATTCCAACAAGAGCTGATGGTTAAGCTCTAAATGTATTTAAGTGACCATATTTAATGGCTGAAAGGAAGTTTAAACAGCACACCATAGAATCTATCAACACAGTTTTATTTAAAGAAGAAATTTCCAATTTGTGGTCAAATAGACTCAATATTTGATTTAAAACACACAAGTCTTTATAGATTAGTAAAGATTAGAGAGAGAGGAAAAGAACATGAAGAGGTTGAAGGCTGTAATTTTCAAAAAGGAATCTGTTCTTGTATACATTGTAAACAAGAATAAAAACCATAGATTAAAGGTCTGTACCTATCAAAAGCAAACAAAACCCATGCAGGTGGTACTTATGATGTATTATTAACAGGAGTGATTTTCAGCCCACAAAGCTGTCTTCCCTAAAATGAATTTCAACCATGTGGTGTCAATCAATGACATTTAAGAATTCTGTCATTGTTAAAGGGAAAGAAAAATTCTTGCATCCAAACCCTGAGGATTTAATAATGATGATGCTAAACCAACAGCAGTAGCAAGTGAAACAACGTATTGAAAACAATTATAGAAGCAGATAAGTAGAGTCTTGAATGCAGATTTATTAAATACAATGTGAACAAGATAAAAAATAGTGTGAGATTAGCAGGTTCTAGTAGCTCACATCTGTAATTCTAGCTTCTCAGGAGGCTGAGATCTGGTTCAAAGCCAGCTGGGGCAGGAAAGTCCATGAGACTCCTACCTCCATTTAGACACCAAAAAACTGGAATGGAGCTGTAGCTCAATTGGTAGAGCCTTAGCCTTGAGCACAAAATCTCAGAACAGTGCCCAGACACTGAGTTCAAGCTCCAAGCACACACACACATGCACACGCACACACACACACACACACACACACATACACACACACTTGGGAGATCATTCACATGCTTGTTAAGTTATTGCATTTCATTTTATTGACAGGTTGTTTCAAGCACTCATGGAAATACCTAATTTGGCCATAGATATTTTGTACAAATATTTTGATATTTAAACACACCCCATGCCTTTTAAGTGACTAGAACAATGGTGAAAGGGAGAAGAACCAACTAAATTTTGAGAGTAAAATTATTATTCCAAATGGTATATTGACTTGCTCAGATAAAAGCAAATAGAATTTGCTAATTAGTTACAATTGTAGATAATAGAGAAAAATACTCCAGAACATAGATATTCATTTATGCTTAGCAAGCAACATTCATGCACTGTGACAGACCTCATCTGCACCTCTACTCACAAAGGAGCAGGTTGTTTTCACAAATTCTTGCCAATGTATATTTTCTGGAAGCCCATCATTAAGCCTATTTTGATAAGTGTCTCACACAACCTTACTAAAAAATGGGGGGGGGATGTACGAGGTGGGGGGAGATGGAACGGGAATGGGAAGAGAAAACAAAGGAGGAGGCAACAATGCTTCATAAGAAATGTACTCATTAACTTGCCCATATGATTGTAACCCCTCTGTACAATATTTTCACAATAAAAAAAATCGAGACTAAAATGGTTCCATTTTAGTTCTAATTTAGGTTTCCTTATTGTGATAGTACTTGTAAAAGAAGACACCAATTTCATAGTGGGTCTTTATCCATTAGGAAAAGGATACAGATTCAAACCTACGTTGGAGAAAGGTGTTCAGTGTCCACTATACATTTAATGACAGAAGCAGGGAAGGGCAGATGAAGGAAGCAAGTAAAGTGAAGAACTGTAGTTCTCAACTGAGAGATAACACACTCTGACTCTGGCCTCTGGTCTCTTCCTCCTTGTACTTCATCCTAGCGTCAATGCTGAATGAGGACACCTGGAGAACTTGTATCTTCCTTTAGATTCCTCCTCTTCCTCTCTCTTCTCCTTGCCACCTGCTCTTGTATTTCCATCCAGGATCTGCCCCAAATAAAATCCAAAGTGTGTTTGGGGTGGGGGGAGGGGAGGCCGCACAGCAGCTCAGCCTGTTATACTAGCTTCACAGGAGGCAAAGATGAATGAAGCTTGATTCCAGGCCAGTCCTGGCATAAAAATTCAAGGTAACCCATGTAACTGATGGCTGAGCCCAGTGGCACATGCCTGTCATCCCATCAAAAAACAGAAAAATCACAACCCAGGCCAGCTTCAGGCATAAAGAGGGTTCTTACCTGGAAAACACTAAATGGGTGGTGATTACAGTCATCATGTTCAATGTATATATGTGAAAATGGAGCCAGGCAGGGTTGGTAGAGAAGAGGAGAATAATGGGGACATTGATCACCACATTGCACTCATACACTTACATTTTGGTTTGAAACCCCTTTGTAAAACTATTGAAAATAACAAAAAGAAGAAAAAAAGGGAAATAATCAATACAGAAAGGGACTAAGGCAGTGTTTCAAGTGGTTAAGTGCTTTCTAAGCAGGAAGGCCCTGAATTCACATCTCAGTAATAAAAAAAAAGTCTGTGCCCTGTGCCCTGTGCCCTACCCCAGGAAGAGGGAAACACGGAGTGAGCTGTGACTGTGACTACTTGACATTCCCAGGTTCATCCAGGTAGAAGCATGAAAGTTGCTTACTATGTTAGGAAATTCACTCAGAGCTTAAAAAAAAAAACTTAGACACAGAGGTTGTATGGTAAGAAGTTTGTGATTTAAAATGTGGCTCTGAACTCATTCTTGGTGTGAAAAATTATATTCCTTGCTTTGCATGTGATTGTTTTTATTAAATAGTAGTATCCTAAAAACTTAGTACTGCAGAAATGTGCACAAACCACTGAGAACTCTATACCGTTACCAAAAAAAAAATCATTCTGTGGTTTAAAAAGTGAAAACACATCCAGCACAGGTGGTTCACAACTATAATCCTAGCTACTCAGGAGGCTGCAAGCTGAGGATTACAGTTCAAAACCAGCCCAGGCTAGAAAAGTTTGTAGGACTCTTTAATTAACCACAAACAGTTGGAAATGGAGTTGTGGCTCAAGGTAGAGCAAGGTAGATACTAGCCTTGAACAAAAAGGAACTCAGGGACAGCCCGTAGGCCTGATCAAGGCACAGTACTAGCATAACAACTATGAGAGACAGACGGAGACAGCGGAGGGAGGAGAGTGGAGAGAGAAAAGAGAGAAGAGACAGAGGATGGAAGGGCAAGAGGGAGAGACTAAGAGAAGGCAAAGAGAACAGAGAGAGAGAGTAAAAACACATTAACTTAGTACCTTTCAGGGGAAATGTGAAGTTGATGGAATAAGGCTCAAGAAACCATTTGATACATGACAGGACCCATATGCTTCTTGTATGTTTTCCTTCAGTTGCTCACACCAGCCTGTTGTTGATGATGCTGTATGATCATCAAATGATGTTATAAATATCCAATTGGCCCTTGGCATAAAAAATGGCTCCTCGGCCCTCCAAGAGTCATACCTGACATACTGTACAATCTTATTCGTGAACAACTCAATAAAATATACATATTCACTAAAAAGATAACGAACCATCTGGTGGCATAACCAACAAATCAATGATCTTTGTTCTAAAGGTTGGGTACAAACAATACTATTACATTCAATTTCAGAATTGTTCATTTGTCACAGAGTATGTGTGAAGAAGGTAGATGACTTACATCTGAAATCCAGAGCACAACACAAAGACCTCAATTCTTTCACTCTGTGTGTAGTGCATACATACTGCATCAATAATTCTACAACTGAGAAAATGTTATCACTTTAGAGAATTATGTACCTTTCCCCTCCTCTCATCATTTGTCTATCCCCTCCTCTACAACTCCTTTCACATCTCAAGTACATGTAGTTATAATATTCGACGTATATCCTTGAAACTAGGAAAATTGAAGGGGGGCAGGTTGGGAGGGATGGGAGAGTATGATAAAAGGAGTAATATTGATCGAGGTGTATTGTACTTATAAACTGACAAGGTGGGTGGGAACGCTTTGTGCAACTACTTAACGGTACTACTTACGTACTACTTACATTAAAATATAATTTTTAAAAGAAAATTCTGTTTCATCTCTGTTCTGGATATATATAATAAAACTTAACAGTTGTATAAATAATTCTAAAACTATATCGTACTTTCACAACTTTAGGAATAATATTAGGACACATTGTATCTTGGTAAGTATAATATTTAATTGCCAAATAAATTAAGATATACTTTCTCTTCCTCTCTCCCTTCCTCTCTCTCCCCTCACTCTCTAGCCCTTAATCGCAGAATGTATTAATACCATGACACCCTCATAATAATAATTTATAATTTACTTTCTTAAATACCAATGTCTTTTGTTTCAAATGAGTAATGTAATCTTGGAGATTTGAACATGATTATTTCATTGCCCAAATGGTATCAAATGCAACTGCTTGAGGAAACTAAAATGCAAAGACAGTGTTATAATTTGTGGCATCCATTAAAATCAAGCATCCTGGTAACACTGAGATTGGCTTCCATGTACAGAATGAAAAAGCCTCCTTACAGTTGGGATTCTCTTTCATATAATATTCCTAAAAATGAGTGAAGTCCCTCATACTTGTGATTAATATAAGCATAAATACCTGTCTGCTATACTGGAGAAAAAAATGGACCCCTGAACATGATACCAATTTTACCATTATAAAATCTAGATATGCTATATTTTTTCCTCAGTAATAAAAAGAATGAGTAATCACATTTTTATTTTTTTGATGTATTTGCATTGGGGAACATAAGTAGAAATGGCAAGAAAGGGAACTTAGAAGTATTCAGAGAGAGAGAGGGGAGGAGAGATAGAGAGATGGAGAGATGGAGAGAGAGAGAGAGAGAGAGAGAGAGAGGGAGGGAGGGAGGGAGGGAGAGTAATGTTCTTCAGTGATTATAAACAGAGACACCTGTCCTGGTTCTCTGGACTCAGAGCTCAGCTTGGCCACTCACCTGCTGCATGATTGCATAGGTTCCCTGAGCTGATCAGGAGGTCGTGCAATAGTTTTCTGAGGTTATAAGAAGGTAAATATCGGAAGCCCTTCATTTACAACTTCTATATTTGCCTTTATAAAGCCAGCTTTTGCCGGGAGCCTGTGGCTCATGCCTACAATCATAGCTATTAAGTAGGCTGAGATTGGAGGATTGTGGTTCAAAGCCAGCCTGAGCAGAAACATCCATCAGACTCTTATCACTAATAAATCACACACAAAAAAAAATACCAGAAGTGGAGCTGTGGCTCAAGAGCACTAACCTTGAGCAAAAGAAATGCAGGAAGAGTACTCAGGCCCTGGGTTCAAGCCCAAAAACAATAAATAAATAGATAAATAAAATAAAATGCCAGATTTTCTGAAAGAGATCATTTTATACCAACTTAGTATGGTAATGCTGTAAAAGTTTGTATTTTTATTTACATATCGGGACAGACAGAGATTCTGTCCTGTAAGACCACAATGATTCCATGTCTCACAATTCAATTTCCAGTTCAATCAAATGACCTGATGCCTCAGATACTCTCTGTAGCTTTTGGTCGACTTCCATTTGTCCTTTGGATAAGCTGAAAAAGCTAAGAAACTGTCAATAACACTCCCTTAGATCTCAAAATGTTTACATGTTCAGGGTATCTTACAGTACCCTATAATAAAATTACATAAGTCTGTGTTTACAATACTGTATTCTTATAATATTCTACTACAGAACATTATCAAAGCTAACGTCCCTAATAAGAATAGCTTATTTTCCTGAGGACTAAAAATAACAGCCTCGGGAGGTGAATTTTGAACAATCATCAGGCAGAGGTATTGATTTCACTTATTCTCAACATTATGACAATTCAACAAGGCTGAAGAATAAGTATGGTCCCAGAAATGAAAAAAAAAATAATGGCAGGTATAATCACTTCTCATCAAGGAAAGGGACTTTGTAGTTCTGATATTTTATTTTTTACCAATATTGCATAGATCTAACTCACAGATCTGGCTCATGTTAGGATATCATGGAAATTTGAGGGGTGTAAAAAGCATTGATGCAAATGAATCGGATGATTAGATGCTTTTAATTTGATAATCTCTGTCATCAATCACAATTAGAAGTAATGCATCTGTATTAAAAGAAAGATGCAATTTTTCCCACCTGGAATAAAATGATCTAATTATGCTTCCTCACATTTTTCCCTATTTCTGTCTTTGCTTCTTTCTTTCTTTCATTTCTGCTTTCTTTTTTTCTTTGTCTTTTTTCTTCCTTCCTTCCTTTTTCTTTCTTTCTCCTTTTTCTCTTTCTCTCCTTTCTCTTTCTCTCTTTCTCTTTCTTTCTCTCTTTCTTTTTCTCTCTCTTTCATTTTCTTTCTGTCTTTCTTTCTTTCTTTCTTCTTTCTTTTATTTCGTTCTTTTTCTTTCTTTTTTACTGATTCTGGGGCTTGAACTCAGTTTCTGGACACTGTCCCTGAGCTTTTGTGCTCAACCTAGTGTTATACCATTTGAACTACAGCTTCACTATGTTCTTTTTGCTGGTTAATTGGAGATAAGAAATTAATGGACTTTCCTGCTCAGGCTGGCTTCAAACTACAATTTTCAGATCTCAGCCTACTGAGTAGCTAAGATTACAGGTGTGAGCGATCAGTGCCCGGCTACTTCTTCCCTTCATCATCACATATTTCAGTCCTCATAGGACTTAGCATGACCACTTTTCGCCTGTAAATTTTACTGTCTGTTTTCCTTTGGTTTACAGGACACATTTGTTCTCATAAGAGCAATTTCTGTTTCAATTAGCTTTTCAATATTTTGGTCATATCTGTCTATATCTACCTCTCTCTACATAATTAATACAGAGATATAAATAATGGCATAATAGTCATACATGACTGGATGCCCTCAACACGATATTTACAAATTTGTCTTGTTGTGACATAAATCAGTCTTTCATGCCTTTCTTGACCAAGTATCTTCAAACAGTTTCTCACTTAATAGACACGGGAGTTGTTTCCAGTTTGAGCCTACACTGAATAATATTGCATAATATTGTTGTAAATGTCTTGTACAAGTGTTCATGTGGTTGGATATTATAAATGTTCTATAGCATATTCCTACACGTCAGAACTTCTGGACCACATAGTAAATATGTAATTATTAATGGAAGAAACTTAAAAAATACTTGGTACAGTGACCAAAATGCTGATATTCCCCCTCACAATTCATAAGCACTTGAAGTTCTCTACCTTTTCTTACTATGGTTTACTGCTTAAAATTTTGTAATTTTTCTTTTTAAGTGAGCACAATAAAAAGTACAAAATAAACTATAAAACTATAGTTTATTTTGTATAACTACAGTTTATTTTGAACTTTTTGGTAAATTGTCTACTCAGGTTATTTGTAATGAAATATACTGTTAGTTCTGGATTGCCTGTATTAGATGTTTCTGTTTTATCATAGTACTGGGATTTTAACACAGGGCCTCCTGTTTGATAGGTAGATGACTTATGCTGAAGCTACATCCCAGAAGTTTTTTGATGTATGTATTTTAGATTATTGCCCTGGGCTGGCCTCAGTAATTCCCAAGTTACTGAGATTTTACTTAGTTATCATCCATGCTTGGTCATTATTTTTTTGTTATTGTTGTTGTTTTGGTGTTGTTGCTTCTTCAGGTGAGTAGATATGTGCGTATTTGGCTGAGAAACTTGTATATCTAGATTGTTGAATGTTTTAGATTTTTTGTCAAATGTTTTTCTGAATATATTGAAATTTTCTAGTAGTTTTATTACTGCTCTCTATAAATTGAGATTTTTGAACCATAAACCAACCCTGGATCCTGACAAATCCCACTTAGTCATGCAGTGTAATCTTCTATATGTGTTGCTAGATGGAGTTTACTAGTATTTCGTACATGAACTTTTCATCATTATTCATGACAGATATTGGCTCTAAGTTTTCTTGGTAAAATCATGATTTCAAGGTAACATTAGCTTCATAGACTAAGTTGGAAAATATACTTTGGCCTTTTGAATTTGAAAAGGATTCTTACTAATAGAAATGAAAGGTTATCTATTACTACGAGTAATAGTCACTGCAAATGCTCTCTAAATGTTTGCTGCTCCCCTGCTTTATGCCATTATTATTATTTTACATACTGCAACTCAGAATAGTACAGTCACTTGAAATCAGTATGAAAGCTCTCGGCTGTCTTTTAAATTATCCAAAAAAGTTATGAACTGTCCTTATGTATGATTATTAATGTATCCATATGTATGATTAATTTTATTCTTGCTATTAATTTCTTCACATGGATTTAAGTTATAATCTAATGTTATTTTCATCTGTCTAAAGGACCCCATTTTTATTCACATATCTGCTACTGATAACTTCAATCATTGTTCTACCATAGAATGTCTTCATTTCTTCTATATTTATAATAGGATAATTTGGGGATAGAATTCTTAGTTGCTAAACTCTGACATCTATGAAATCTTATCACTGGCATGTATTAAGGTGCTTTGTCTTGCTATGTTTGAGGTTTTGGCTAGGTGCCATTAGCTCACAACTGTAATCCTAATAATTCAAGAGGCTGACATCTGAGGATCACAGTTCGAAGCCAGACAGAAAAGTCCATTAGACTCTTGTCTCCAATTAACCACATGAACACATATATACACACACACACACATACACACACACACACACACACACGTACACACCAGAAGTCAACCTGTAGCTCAGTTGGTAGAGTGCTAACCTTGAGCAAAATATCTCAACTATAAACCTCATGCTCTGAGTTCGAACTCTGGGATTGGCACAATAAAAAAAAAGATTCTCTTTTTGTTCTTTGACAAAATCAATAATAGATTTCTTCGATTTTTAAACTCTCTACAATTCATTTTTCATAGATATGCAAATTAAGCTTTTTATTAAATGAGAAGAGAGTCAGCCATTATTTCTTCAATTTTTATCTACCAATCTCTTCTCTCTTATGAGAGTCCCAATATACTTGGAACACACTCAAATATGTTTCATTTCACAGGGTTCTGAGACTCAATTAAACTGTCTCTATTTCTCACACTGCATAATCTCAATTCAACCACATGTTACATTTGTATATTATTTTGTTTGCCTGCACTATTTACACTCTCCCCACCATCCATGATTATGAGTGTGAAAGTATACTGTGTTTGTCCAATCACTGTAATACATGACTCTACTTTCTTCAGAACAAATAGCATCAAGAGCACAAAGTCATGTTCTGTAATGGGAAAATCATGATCAAGCCACTGATATTGTCAGGTCTGTGTCCAAGATCTTAAAATTTGTGTCTATTGTCCCTCTAAACAAACCATCATTAGAACAGACACTTGGCAAAAGCAAAACAAAATAACAGCAATTAGTGGATATCACTTAAGTCTATATAAGATTTATTCACTAAATTTTATTTAACTTATAAATACAATAACCTAAAACAATATAAGACGAAATTCTGTCTTACCATATTCTTCACAGAACTGTGCCTTTGTAAATAACCACTGTCCATGCACTGAGTAGTGAACCAGAGGTCCTGGAATCACATGAGCAATGCTGAAGGGACAACAGATTTGTCTCTCTTACAAGTTATATCCAATTCTGTCTGGGGTAACCTCATTTTTAGTAACTAGATAATATCTCAAGAAATATTCCCTCACTGAATTTAAACTTCTGCTTTTGGTCCTGGTTACACCTTGGGATGATGTAAAGGTCTCTCTTAGCCTCCTTATCTTTCCCATGCACAAAGTTGAAGGAATTCCCACGAACATCATTCAGGTAGTCACTTGTCCCACATAGCATCAGTCTCAGTCATTTCTGGGTGTGAAGTGTTTTCATAAAGGCTGAAGTACTTATGGAAATGAGAAGCCATTGTGGTTTAATATTAAGATACGATAAAATCCATGCTTTAAAAATGTTAAGACCCAAATGAAGTTTACAAATAAATGAGGCACACAATCAAACACCTTCGCAAATAAACTGAAGCCATGATGAGTAAGTATCTAGTATCATTCTGAAGAGAATGTTTGCTTCTGATTCAAAAACATGCTAGAGAACACAGAGAACTATATTCTGCCTCCAAAGTGCTTATGTATGTGGTTTCTCTTAGCCTTTTATCACCAACCAGCCTTAGCTTATTAAAGTGATTTCTGATTACTCGATTAAAAAAAATCACCAAGGCTTCTCTTTGCCTGGGGATATACACTTTTGCTTTCTATGATTTTGTCTTCTATCAAAAACATCCCTAACTGCATGCAGCTATACTTCAGGCTCTCTCTTTACACCACATCTCTAGATGTATCTGCACAAAGCACTCTGTTGGCAGGTTTTACTCTTTAAAATGTTTGTGTGTCTTAATTTTGGAAATGGGTTTCATTTTGATATTATCTTAGGTACATAGATTATTCTTTGATAAAATTCACACTCTCTACTACTATGTTATCCCTCTTTTTAAAAACTTGCTTGCTTACTTGGCTTTCTGTCAGTAACATGCCTTTCTACCAACAAACTGTCCCTTGTCAAATTCCTTTTGAGCTGGTGTCCTTCTTCCTATATGAGACTCCAATATCATGATATGTTTCAAACACTTTTTAGAAAAAAAAGAACTCAAACAGGTTTCATGGTTTCCCTTATTTGCAATAACTAGTATATGTCTGAGTCAAGCAGAAAAAGTCAGAGAAGTTGATGTTAGGGAAATGAACCCTAAGATATGTATTCAATTTTTTTTTCTTTCAGGTGATTGTTTCTAACACTTTTATAAGATTATCTCTTTGTTGCTGTGTATGTCCCTCCCCTATGGTAGAACCCCTGCTTTCACTGCATTTGAGGTTGTTATAATTTGTGGAGGGGAAGGGAAAAAACAAATCATTTAAATAGGGATACAGGTGGATTCCTTGCAACAATGAGATGTACAAGTCATTATGTGGAAAAATGAACTTTATAACTTTGGGGGGGGGTTGGGGGAGGATGGGAAGGGATGGGAAGGGGAAACAAAGGAGGAGGCTACAATGCTTGATAAAAAATGTACTCATTATCTTGCCCATGTAATTGTAACCCCTCTGTACAGTATTTTCACAATAAAAAAATAATTTTTTTAAAAAAGAAGAAAAAATAAAAAAAGCCTACATTTCTGGGATTCGAGTTATTTAAGTTCAAGTGTAGTATCTCTCACATAATTTTACCAATTATTCCCAATGCCAACTACTGTAAAATGAATGACTTATGATCTATCTGCTCACAGAGTCATTCATTGAAGACTTCTCAGCTTCCTTATTTACCTGGCTATAGATAGCATGAGAATATATAGAATCTTATGTTTTGTTGCATCTCCAGAATCTAGCCCTGTTTTCCACATACTGTGTGGTGAATTAATAGCTATTAAAAATAAAGATAAAAAAAATCCCCTTCACTTTCCTAGATTAAATAAAACCCAAAAATACTTTTATTTTTCAGGTGAGGGAAATGACAGTTCTATATCGTTCAGATTTGTTTTAATCTTGCCTGTTTGACTTTTTTCTGTTATCATTTAAGAAATCCATTTCCTTTCAATGACTGTATTCCCTAGCTGAAATCACTCTCCATTATGGAACAACCTCTGAGTCTAAGGATGTCTATGTGCCGGCTTCTGGCGTGGGAGTTCCATTATAGGTGTTATTGATTTGGCCTGTATTTCTTTTTCTGAGCTGCAGCCTTCATCTGTCATTTGTCTTATGATGAGTATATTGCACACCTAGTAGTTCGTCTTATGTTTCATAGAAGAACAAAAATGTGGATGGATATTTGATTGCTTCTAGAAAAAATATTTTTGAGGATTACTTTTTGAGATGTTTTTTGATTTTTTTTCTTTCCTGGAAGGATAAGAACATACCATTAAGCAAGGAGAGAAATCTCTGAAGCCTTACTTTGCTGATATAGACCATCCCAACAATATCAAACCTAAACTACTCACCGATGAAGATGTATATTCATAGGTCTACTAGATAGCTGAGAGCAAAAGGATTCCTTTGGAAATTTCCAAAGGAGTAGCTAATTTTAATACAGGTACGTTAAAGTAAATCCTGCTCCATTTGCTAGTACTTTGAGTGTTAGGCGTTATATTCTGATAGGGAGTTCATTAAGTGTTCTAATTTTTAAAAATACAGAAGTAAGTTTTTTTATTTCATCTGGGAGTCAGTGCTTGAGTCCTACACACTTGCCTTCTACATTCACTCATATTCAAATACAGAGTCTTAGAAGTTTCCATATGAAGTGACCTCAAAATCATATTGATCAGTTCTTTTATTGATGTGGAAAATGAAGCCAGCAGTCATTGGCTACTCTCTGATGTGGTAATATTTCATTTTTCTTTTACAGGATTTACAGAATAAGTTTGGATCAATACAAGTAAATATATTCAACTTGATCATGTTTTGCATATGGAGTTTTGTCCCATAAACTTTACAGGGAAGGAGATTTTCAGCTTGTATGTTATCAAAGTACAAGCCGGGAAGAAATGGGCTTACTATTGCATGTGTTCTCACAGACTGAAAATTTTAAAGATGGCCAGTGCACACTGGTTTAACTTCACACGTCGAAGGCAAGTATCTTCCTGAGCCCAGAAGCTTTTTCTGATGCTATGATTTCATCAGTGTTGCATAGTCTCCTACTCATCAGTCTGTTAGTTTTGTGTGACCAGCGCTGATAAGAAACACAGTGTTTTGTTCTGAATGCGTGGGCTGAGGGCACTGGTGCTTCTGTACTCAATGTTGGCTTGAGTTACTACGCCTCCTTGACGTCACCATCAGAAGGAAGACTTACATGCCGTTATCTAAGGAATACTTCATCACAATGTTTTAAGAAGTTTTAAACATTATTTTAACATTGCAAGAGGGATTTTTTCCCCAGAAAATAGAGAGCGAGTGAAACTGTATCTCCTAACTCTCATGGTAAAATAATTCAGCTGGCCAAACTGCTGCTGGACTTAAAAAAAAAAAAAAAACTACTCTTTTATCTTCAGTCTCTTCTCTCTTATACCCAAGAGTCACATTGATTTTTCGACAAACACACCTCCATTATTTACTTTTCTTTTCGTATCGCCCCCTTGTACCAGCCCCAAGGAATCTTCGCCATCCCTCCACTCACTGCCGAGAGCTCAGCAAACAGTCTGCAACCTCACAAAATAACTGCTTGTGCTAGAAGTTCCTTTGCCCTTCTGTGGAATTTCTGAATTCAAAACATGTCTTGAGCTCAAGTTTTGCAATTACTCTTGCCAAGGGACGTCCTTCCAGAATCCTGACTCCCCAGCTCTTCTTGCCCTCAGGGTGAAGCCAGACAGAGAAACTGACTTGTACATCCCAACATCAGACCTTGGGTTGTGTCCTACTTCTGGCTTCAAATCTGGTTTGGTCATAACAAGCGCCACATTGCACTGGTTATGAGACCCCACTGCTCACTAAATCACACACAAACTCCAGACACTGACATTTACTACTCTACAAAAGGATCTAGTCCAACTATCAAAACCTATAATTCACTGCTTGCTGACTTCTCTCCAGACAAATGCACGAGTCACCAACACCCCACCCAATGCTTTTCCAGCTGCAAAAACTCTCTCACATTTGGGAAGGTTCTTTTTTGCTAATTTTTGTAATGGGTCATCCTGTGTCCTTTTTTCGGCATTTTGTTGCCCCCAGATTATACGAATGTATACACAAGATACAGAGTACCAAAATCAAGTACAGTGACAACAGGGGATATGCCATAGGGGAAAGAACATACACCACAGGAAACAAACAAAAAAGAAATCACATAGTACATTTAAAACAATAAAGACAGCCCTCTTGTGTCCATATCATGGGGTTCATTTCACTTAGCATCATCTTATATGGGCATATGTACATAGCTTTTGAGCTTTTCAGTTCATCTGATAAGATTATCCTAGAGGTATATTAATTATTGCAAATAAGGGAAACCATGGAACCTAAATATTTGGGGACTGGCTTATTTCACTTAATATGGTTTTTTACAAGTCTTTCCATTTCCTACCAAATGGGAAAGTGTCATTCTTTCTGATGGAAGCATAGAATTCCATTGCAGGGGTGTGTGTGTGTGTGTGTGTGTGTGTGTGTGTGTGTGTGTGTGTGTGTGTAGACAGCGAGAGAGAAAGAGAGAGAGAGCACATTTTCTGGATCCACTCATCTACTGAGGGGCATCTGGGTTGGTTCTGTATCTTAGCTATGGTGAACAATGCTGCTGCAAAAACTTTAAAAACATGAAAAAGGGAAATGAAAGCAGAACTAAGTACATGGGAAAACCTCCCATGCTCCTGGATAGAGAAGATTAACATCGTGAAAATGGCAATACGGCCAAAGGCTATCTACAAATTCAATGCAATACCCATCAATATCCTATCCACATTCTTCAATGAAATAGAAGAAGCAATTCAAAAATTCATATGGAACAATAAAAGACCCCAAATAGCAAAAATAATCCTTAGCAGAAAGAACAGTGCTGGAGGAATAACAATACCAACCATCAAACTCTACTACAATGCCACAGTAATCAAAACAGCTTGGTACTGCCACAAAAACAGACCTGAAGACCAATGGAATAGAACCCACAGACCTATAGCCACCTAATCTTCAATAATGGGAAGGTTCTTATCAGAACTCCACCTGTACCTTTTAAAATTCCATACATTTATCAAGGCAGGGTTTCAAAAGGCCATTTCTCTAGATTATAGATATAAATGTTCAAACAGTCATCACTTGAAGGAAAACAAGAGGTGTTGCCTTGGTATCATTCCCTGTTCTTCAGCTGGGAGGCCCGATGGGGTTACATATCATATTACACATAATATATATGCATATATATATATATAAGCATATATATATGACACCATGTACCTAGTGTTACTTTTTGACACCAGCACCAACAAACTGCACAAAGGTGCAACTTCCCTTTGATTTTGATCTTTGTATGCCATAGGGCATACAATACCTTGATTTGATCTCCCTAAGTGTATAATTTACATTTCATGAATTATTGTCAAATAGAAATACAGAACTCTCCCAAGAATACCCAGAATTCTTGGACTAAATTATCAAGGAAAAAATAATTACACAAGATTTACAAACTCATGGAAGTACAATTTACAAAATTGTGAGAATGGACACATTTTACTTTTAACTAAAAACATCGTCATAAAAATCATTGTAATAAAACAGCTGTTTAGAAACACCAATACCTAGTGGTCTGTGTGGAGGGAGGACAGATACCATGTTACAAAGTTAGAATCAACACTCAAAATTCCAAATTAAAGATAATGTTATATAGAACATTATTGTGGCAAACAATCCCTTTCTCCATCTGTTCATTTAGCAGACTTTACTAAGTAGCTACTGTGCTAAGTTCCTAAAATAAAGGAAACTTTGGATATTAGGGTGAACCAAAAGAATTTTAGGAATTTGTATATTAAAGCCTGGATATACAACTTAATGTGTGTATGTGTACACTTGTGTGTATGTGTGCATGCACATGTGTGTGTGTAGTGTCTGACTTTGAGGTGGTATTTAGCAAAGATTTGATTTAACTTCCCCATGCCAGCTAGTGAATACACAACTCAACAATCTACAGTCACATAAAGAATTAGCTATAGATCTATAAACCTAAAATAGTGATTTTTGATTGTCTACATTTTATTAACATATTTTCACCTATAATTAAGGTATGTGTTTAGAAAATTAACATTTTTTCACTTACAGCTGAGATCTATGCGTGAGTTGTTGACTCTCAAAAAATATAAAGCATCATACATTTAGAGCAAGCAAAATCCTGTGTAATGGTTGCCAGAAAAAAAAAGAATAAAGCCAGTGTAGAACAGTGGCAAGAAAAAGAAAAACAGAGCAACTGAGATCACCATTCCAGCATCACTAGAAAACACAATTGAAGGTTGACTGAAGACTTTTCTATTTATGCCTATGGACTTAAAATGTGATTTACTTCTAAAATAAGTATTACTCTTCTTTCTATTTATGCCTATGGATTAAAATGTGATTTACTTCTAAAATAAGTATTACTCTTCAAAGGACTGCTTATGCTGGTTGCAAATAATCTGAGACAAGGAAAAGGCAAGAGTTAAAAAGTATGTCAACATTGATATCACAGAGAAATGTTAAGGCTAGACTGGTACAATACCAGCTTTGATTTTTAACCCAGCAACTGGAGGAAGTTACATTTTCAGTCGAAAAGTAATGTTTACTGAAAATGACTGACTCATCATGCAGTTTCCTGGGAGAGTATATTATTTGTATCCAAACAAAATGAAGAGCAACTGTCAAAATTCCAAAAATAATGAGTAAACATGTTTGCATTTCAGGAAAAAAAAACAAATGATTTGAATTAACAAAGCAAAGGTGGCTCTGCATGGTGAATTTTATAATTACTTTCAAGGAGAAGGGTGTGTCCTCTTCATTCATCAGAAGAATTTTCTGCCTTTATTACAAGTACTTGCACCTGATAATCAATGACAGCCTGCTTATACATTGTTTAGGTGCATGTAAGTGTATGTCTTTCCTTAAGGGCAGACAGTCAGAGAGAAAATACAAAAGCAATTGTTATAAAAATCTCTTAATGAAGATGATGATATATTTAATACTTTAATTATAAACTCGAGTGATTATTGCTAATAAATCTTTGTTTTCAGAAAACTCTGATTAGAGAACTTGCCAACTATCATTCCTGCTTGGAAATATTACCCTTTCACAGAAAGTAGACACCATAATCTGTGAACAAAGGACTTGGCACCATGCCTATTATATTTGCTTTTAATTAGTCACCAAGATAAAGGTCAGAACTTTCGCTTGGACTTCCTCCATTAATGGCTGGAATTCCACTCTAAATTATCATATTGCTTAAAACCTTCTGTCCCTCTGTCTTTTGCCTTGCTGGTGTGTTTCAAATACCTGGATCATGACTTGAGGGTTTTCTGGCTACTGAATTGTGACTTCACCCAGTAAGGAGGAAGCCCTATGGTTGCTTTCATAGAATCCCATTTTCCTTCCTTTTCTCACAAGTCAATACGGCCAGGGCCCAAGCAGTGTGGATTATGTTCCAGCCTGCCTGAGTTATGACACAAGCAAGGTTATTAAAGCTAAAAGTTTTAAAATCACATGTGGATTTTATGGACCTCATGCTGTCTATATAGACTCAAGTCATCAACCAACCACTGTTCTGGGGCAGTTTTACTCTTGTGCCATGAGGAGTAATGTTAAGACTGCTCAGCTGCCTTTATTCCTGTCGGCTTAGAGCACTCAACAGCAGTCTTTCCTTGTTTTTATTTTAAAGCAAATCATAAAATGGAATGAATCACTCCACTTTAACCAAATACAACTATCCTGAAATTTGCTTTTATGATAACTACATCTACTCACAGACAGCAGCAGTAAAAGATACAGATTAATCAGTAACTTTAGCAAACCAAAAAAAAAAAAAAATGTCACAAAAAGAGAAAACATTCCTTTCCTGGAATGAAAGAATTTAAGCTATAATACGGTGATTGTAACACAGTTTATTCAAATTATGTAAAGACTATTTGGTTTTTTACTCCACTTTTCATAATTTGATATTTCCCCAAACAATAAAATCCTGTACTCTCTAGAGAGACTGAAGAAGAAATAAGTTTAGATGATTGTTGCTAATAAAAGAAGAAAAAATCTTTATAGACTGGTAATATCTTTTTTCCAGTAGGAACAGTATATTTGGCATATTTGAAATTATCATTGGAGTCAAAACTTTTCAGTGTAGGATTTTCATTTTATGAACTGCAGATTGCATAAACCTGGCTAGTCATAAAGCAAACTTTCAGGCCAGGCACAGTGATAGTTGTCAATAATTCCAGCAGGATTGGAGGAATATGGTCTGACATCAGCCCTAGCAAAAAGTCTGACACCTTAACTGAAGTATAGCTAAGGAAAAGAGGGCTCATGTAATAGAACACCAGCGTAGCAAGGAAGAGACCAAATTCAAACCCTGTTATTGACAATTAAAAAAAAAGAAAAGTAGAAACCTTAGTACCTCTAAAACGTGTGTATACAAGTATATGTATGTATATATATATATTTTCAATGTTTTTAAGAGATCCCTGATGTTTACAAACTTACTATTTAGAGATTCTCACTTCTTGTATGTGTGTGTAATTGTTCCTTCCTTCACATAAAACTGAAATATAAAATTGGTTGGTCAGTCTGATATAAAATTTGATTACTGAAATAAATAATAAATCACACTTTGTACTGCATTAGTTTGTAATGCCTTCTTTGATTTTTAAAGTAATTCTCTACCACTTCAAAGATCTTAACAAAAATTTAGCTGAAATAAAAAGGGATGTTGATAGTGAGTTATAAAATAAACTCATTTCTTCAGCAGGTAGGCCCAAAAGTTCACCATCATTCTCCTCTTTTTTTTTTTTTCTTTGTCGGTCATGGGGCTTGAACTCTGGGCCTGGGTGCTGTCCCTCAGCTCTTCAGCTCAAGGCCAGCGCTCTCCCACTTGAGCTACAGCGCCACTTCCGGTCTTCTAGTGGTTTATTGGAGATAGGAGTCTCACAGTCTTTCCTGCCCTGGCTGGCTTTGAACTGCGATTCTCAGATCTCAGCCTCCTGAGTAGCTAGGATTACAGGCGTGAGCCAACAGCGCCCGGCATTCTCCTCTTTTTAACCAAAATTTACTCATACATCTTCCCCATCACTGTCTGTGGGGTTGAATCCTAAGCACTCAGGGCTAATCCTTCCATAGACTAACATGGCAATGCAATTAGTCTTGTCCAGTCAGATTAAAGACTGGACTGTCACTTCACGATTGGGAAATAGGTTCTTTCTCTTTCCTTCAGCATGAGCAAAACCCTGCACACACGCAGGTCTTGCTGTCAGATATCTGCAACTGCCATGGAAATCAGCCTAAGGAGAAAATGAATACAACTAAAGTGACAGAGCAGTAAACCGGGAACTCTGGGGACGTGGTTCAGTCAACAATCAATTCTTGAACACTGAAAAACTCTAAAGATAAGAAATCCCCTTATTTCTTAGACCAGTTTGTCAGAATTCCCATTACTTGCAGTTCACAACCTTTTAACTGATTCAATACACTAAAAGAGTAATTCAGTTGAGAATTCAAACAAGCGCATTTCCAATACTGCTCTTTCCCTTTCCCTCTCCCTCTTTTTCTCCCTCTCCCTCCCCTCCTCCCCTCTCTCCCTTTCTCTTGTGTTCAACTGAACTACAAATAATACCTTCTAACATCTTGATTTCAAACAGGTCAGTTTTAAGAAGATTTATCATAACTATAATAAACTAAAGGTGTGTTGAAGGACCCATAATCATATTTGCAAAGCAAAAAGTTTAATGACGTACTGAATAAAATGGTCCAGCTAAAAACAAAGTCTCACTATATATAAAGATCAGAAAATGTTTACAATGAAATTAAATGTCACACAATACATTGATCCAATTTAATAAACAAGACATTTTTATCTACGTATATTATTACAATACGTTGAGTTAGGAATTTTGAAAGTTTAACCTTAAAAAAAGTCATCTTCTTTCTCAAAATATGCCACAGAATTAATGGAAGAACTAAAAGGAAGAATGCTCTTCAAATTAAGGAAACAATACACTATTGCACTCAGTCTTCTAAATATATCACCTCAAGGTATGAACTTAAAATGTAAGCTGTTAGAATTCAAGTTCAGATAGATTTTGAAGTTAGAGACAGGAGTTTAATTTAAACAATCATCTTAACCCATCTAATACTCTAAGACCATGCAGCAAATAATGTTAATTAATAATACTCCTTTTATAAAGTGGTCAGAGATTAAATGGTATGGTATACTAGAAGTGATAGGTTTTTTTTTCTTTTGTTTTCCACTCCAAATTTCCAAAAGCATATTTTCTTTTTAAAATATACATAATAAATCCACACATACCAGCATAACACGTTCTTTTGCACACATATATACAGTTTTCTCATTAAGTGTTAAATAAAAACGAACAGAGTAAAAAAGAGCTGCTGTTTGGCCTCTGCCATTTTTTGTTGTTGTTGTTATTTGCTCTGGATAAAGTATCTTCAATTTCTGTAACACTTTAGAAAAATATTGCAAAGAAAATCTTAAACTAATGAGATCACATCCATTCCTTCTCCAAATTCTTGTACTGCTCATAGCATTTAGAATCTTTTGCATTTTCTGGGCGCCGGTGGCTCATGCTTGTAATCCTAGATACTCAGGAGGCTGAGATCTGAGGATGGCAGTTTAAAGCCAGCCTGGGCAGGAAAGTCCATGAGGCTCTTATCTCTAATAAACCATCAGAAAACTGGAAGTGGCACTGTGGCTCAAGTGGTAGAGTGCTAGCCTTGAGCTGAAGCTGAAGAGCTCAAGGACTGTGCTTAGGCCCAGAATTCAAGTCCCACAACTGACACTCTCTGTCTCTCTCTGTGTCTCTCTGTGTCTCTCTCTGTCTCTCTCTCTGCCTGTCTGTCTGTCTCTCTCTCTCTCTCAAACACACACACACACACACACACACACACACACACAATCTTTTGCATTACGAAGTTTTCTTCTCCATAAAACAAATGGCATGTATACAGTGACCTTGAAGAACATTTCTGACCCACGTGCGCTACTCTCACAACTCATAAAAAAAACCTGAAGGCAGGCGCTGGTGGCTCACATCTGTAGTCTGAGCTAATCAGGAGGCTGAGATCTGAGGATCACGGTTCAAAGCCAACCAGGGCAGGAAAGTCCGTGAGACTCCTATTTCAAAAAAACCACTCAGAAAACTGAAAGTGACACAGTGGCTCAAGTGGTAGTACTAGCCTTGAGTTGAAGAGTTGAGAAGCAGCATTCAAGCCCAGAGTTCAAGCCTCATGACCCATGATGGACCAAAAATAAAATCTGATAAGGTCTGCACATAAATTTTATATAAATATAGCACAGGCCATATTTCATGCATTGGAATTCTCATCGTTCCTAGCCACATATCTTGACTTCATTGAAAATATTTGAGGTCTTGTTATTTAATAGAGTCATTCCTTGAAATTGATTAAGTATGATTCAACTTTAGTTGCCTAATTTAAAAGTCGAACCTAAGAGTCAATCATCATCTTCCAGATAGAAATTCTGCAAGAAGAAAGAATGTCTTCTCTTCACAAGGCACCCAGTGGGATGAGTTCATCCGCTGCAAGTGGACTACTCAGCCCAGTTCTGGCAGGGTGAGCAGCTAGAGCTAGAAAGCAGACTACATAGGCAGAAAAAGGTTATTCATCTTTTCTCTAAACTCTGTTACCTGTGTTCAAGTGGAAACAGGAATTCTTCCCTGGCAGCACGATCTCATCATAAAAATGCAACCACAACAGCAGGCTCACGTAGGAAACAAATTTATCCAACTTGCATTTTTATACAAGTGCTCTTTATCTTCTGATTATTTTCATATTTCCTCTAGAGTTCAGTGCAAAGCAGTAATTACAGGCAGAAATTATACTGATTCAGTTTAATTCATTTACCATGGTCCAACGTTTAGAGTAATTTTTTAACAGTTCTCTATGAAATGATACCAATGATCAACCCTTCTATAACTAATTATTTCTCCAATTTATCTCATAATTCTATAATCAAATTAAGAAATTTAGTTCTCTGATTCATCTTATGTTGCTGCAAACATTAATAGATACCAATTCTATCAATTATGAAAACTATAAATACTATGGGATTTGATTAAGGTAGCAATAGATTTTTTTTGTAGGAAGGGTCTTCCAAACAGTTAAGCATAAATTCTGGGTTAAGAAATAGCTGGACACTTTCTAGTCCAGAAAAAGTAGCATGCTATAAGCCATATTATAATTCTTTCAATAATACAGGATGATATGTTATTACATTTCTCATTAGCAGAGTCCCTGAGACTCTATTTATTTATTTATGCAAATTCAGCTTATATGAATCTTCATTAAACCATTGGAATATACTATTAAACAGATCTTTCTGCATGCTCAGTTTTCTTATCTGTGAAATGGGGGGGGGGAGGCAAGTAATAATTACCTAATGTGCTCGGTGTTCTTTGGTTTAACTAATTAGAGGTTGTAAAGTCTGATAAAGCACCAAGTGGTATTAAATATCTCTACAGCCTGCATTTACTAGCCAACTCGTACTCCAGCTGCTTAAACACAGCTGCTGTTAATAAGCAGGAGAAAATGAGCAAAAAGCATTTGAAGAGCTGATTGGAGGAAATGACATGGAAGGAGTGTTTTACAACTCACAAATTTGATAACCTTGATTTAAACACTAAGAAGTCATTTCACTCTAGAATGTTGCTGTCTTTAAAATATTTCACATTGTTGACACAAAGGATAAAAAGCTTTGAAAGTGATAGGAAGTATAGCTATGAATTGCACTGAAGTACTTCTGAACCCCAATTGACCTTTCTCTCACTATTGTTTTCTTTCTCATGGTTCTTCTAATAAATCCCAAATGACATATATAAATACAAGGTTATCATATTCAAGTACTAGGTTATCAATTGTAAGGTTTAATAGAGAAAAAGGCTCTGTACACTCTGGGTTGTTTTTCATGTTCAGTCAAGCCAAAGAAGAAAGCTGATTAAACTGGAATAGATCTGTCTGCCACCCAAAGGCTAGTTTCAATTCTACATTCAGATGCCACCCATGCCAGGAACTAAGTTATACTTCAATGCTCCTTTATATTCTTGGTTCCTGGGATCTTTGTTAAAATCCCTGTGGTTGAATCCTATTCATAAACTAGATAAGCACTTCTCCCTTTCCTGGATTCCTGGCCTGTGTTCATTCATAAAATCTATCTGCTTTTTCTTGGCTTCTCAGCTTTCACTTTCCACTCCTGTATCTGAATTCTGTATTTCTTACTTAGGGTGGCATAAATAAAATTTCCAGGTATTTTATTTTTTGTTGGGCTATTACAGAAGGAATTGCTTTCCCGATTTCAGCCACGTTTTTCTCATTGTTGGCATGCAGAAATGCCATTTATTTTTGAGGGTTAATTTTATACCCTGCTACTTTGCCAAAGTTTCAAAGCAGCTCGAGTAATTTGGGATTGGAGTACATGGGATCCTTTAAATACAAGATCATGTCATGTGCAAACAGGAAGAGTTTTACTTCATCTTTCCCAATTTGGATCCCCTATATGTTTGCATCTTGTCTTATTGTTGTAGCTAGGCATTCCAATACTAGATTGAAGAGAAGTGGAGAGAGTGGACATCCTTGTCTTGTTCCTGAGTTAAGGGGAAATGGCTTTAGTTTTTCACCATTAAGTATAATGCTGGCTGTAGGTTTGTCATATAGTCTTTATTGTGGTGAGGAATGTTCCATGGATTCCTAATTTTTCCAGAGCCTTTACCATAAGGGGGTGTTGGATCTTGTCAAATGCTTTTTCTGCATCTATTGAGATAACCATGTAGTTCTTATCCTTGCTCTTGTTGATGTGATGAATTATATTAACTGATTTGCATATATTGAACCAGCTATGCATCTCTGAAATTAATCCTGTTTGATCTTGTTGTATGATTCTTTGGATGAATTGTTCAAGTTGATTGGACAAAATTTTGTTTAGAAGTTTTGCATCAATGTTCATCAAAGAAATGGGTCTATAGTTCAACCACTCTAACCATAAAAGAAATGCAAATTGAAACAACATTGAGATTCCACCTCACTCCTGTTAGAATGACTATAATCAAGAACTCTAGTAACAACAGATGCTGGAGGGGATGTGGCCAGAAGGGAACTCAACTGCTTTGTTGGTGGGAGTGTAAACTTTGGAACGTAGTATGGAGGTTCCTCAAAAGACTCTACATAGATAGAGCTCCCTATGACCCAGCAATCACACTTTTGGACATTTACCCGAATGATCACAAACAAGACCACACTAAAGCTACCAGTACAACTATGTTTAATGCAGCATTATTTACCATAGCTAAGATATGGAACCAACCCAGATGCCCCTCAGTAGATGAATGGATCATTTTCTTGATGGTATGGTATGGTAAATAATGCTGTAACAAACATTTTCTTGATCCATTCATCTACTGAGGGGCATTTGGGTTGGTTTCATATACATATATATACATACATACATACATACATACATACATACACACATGCATACCTACAATGGAATTCTATGCCTCCATCAGAAATAATGAGATCACCCCATTTGTTAGGAAATGGAAACACTTGGGAAAAAGTATAATAAGTGAAGTAAGCCAGGCCCAAAGAAACATAGGTCCCATGTTCTCACTTATTTGCAATAACTACTATATGTCTGGGACAAGTAGAAAAGGTCAAAAGCTATGTACATATGACAAGGTTAGATGAAGCTAAGCGAAATGAACCCCAAGATAGGGACACAAGTGGTTTTATCTTTCTTGCTATTGTTTCTAACGTATTTACAAGGCACCATGTGATTTCTATTGTTGTTGCTTTGTATCTTCTTCCCCCATGGTATAACCCGTTTTCATTGTATTTGATATCGGTATAATTCGTGGAAGGGGAAGGGAAAAAATAAAATGTTTAAATAGGTTCAGGTTGATCCATTGTAACAATGAGATGTACAAGACACTATGCTGAAAAATGAACTTTACAATTTAGCAGGGGAGACAGGGGGAGGGAGTGTAATTTTGGAGGTGAGTGAGAAGGGATGGTGAGGAAAAACAAAGGAGGAGGCAAAAATGCTTGATAAAAAAATGTACTCATTACCTTGCTCATGTAACTGTAACCCCTCTGTACAGTATTTTCACAATAAAAAACTTATTAAAAAATAAATGAAAGTCCTAAATTGGACCAAAGTAAAAAAAAATTCCAAATGTATTTTTTAATTGAACAATTTCCATTTGTTTTCTTAGCCACAAATACACCCCATCCCTAGTTATGGCAATCATTTAAGGTAAACTGCAATATCTGATGTTTTCCCATAAATTGGGAAATATTCATTGCCATAATTTCTAGTCACATTATTAACAATAACCATAATAGTTAGAAGGTATTCATTTCTTAGTATGCATTAGAATTTTCTCAATTGTTTACACACTAGTTGTAACATCTAGACACAAACTCTCTAAGGTATTACCTATCTATTATACCTCATTTTATAGAAGAGCAACCTGAGGAGCTGAAATGCAAATAACCTATCTGCACTTGCATGGCCTTTAAGTAGAACTGAATTGAACTCAGCAGACCTGGCATCAGTTGTGCCCTCAACTGCTGCACCCAAGATGCCCAGTGACATGAGGCTTCTCCTCTTTCTCTACTTTAGTGCTAACTGCAGGTGAGAGTGGGGGATAGACATATGGTTGTGGGAGAGGAGTTTATGAGTGCATATACATCAGTGCACACAGCAATAAGTCCTCTATTGTTAGAACACATGGGATTCTCATCTTAGAACAAGTAGCTCCACTTTGACTAGCAAGTCATTTTCCTTAGCAGTCAAGGGGAGTTTTATTCATTGCATCTACTTTACAAAATAGAGTCAGTATATTCACTTTTCAGAAGACACTGCCATAGGATATGAAAGAGCTGTGAAATCATTTTAATAAATAGCTGAAAAACAAAGTAAAACTCAATTTCCCTTTTAGATACTGATAAGAAGTTTACCATCTTAATGAAAAGTTTTCATATCAAATAGCAAATGATAGAAGTATGTAGACATATTGCCTATAGGTCTCTTCAAAGAAACAAAGGCTTCATTTGAATTCCATCAAAAGTAAACCAGAGATTAGGAGCCAAAAATGTTGCTTTGTATGTTCCTCCCTACGGTATAACCCCTAGTTTCACTGTATTTGATGTCTGTGCCCTCCATCTTGTATATACATTACTCTAATGCAGGGAGGGAAAGGGAAAAAAGCAAAATGTTTAAACAAGGATACAGGTTGACTCATTGTAACAATGAGATGTACAAAACTATGTTGAAATGAACTTTACAACTTAGGAAGGGGTGGGGAGGGTAGTTTTGGAGGTGGGAGGGAAGGGATGGTAGGCGGAAAACAAAAGAGGAGGTAACAATGCTCAATAGGAAATGAACCCATTACCTTGCTCATGTAACTGTAACCCCTCTGTACAGCATTTTTATAATAAAAAGCAATCAAAAATGAAATACACAGTCCCATGGTTTCATGCCATTGCAGGCAGGAAAATCCATGTAATTTTTTTTCTCCAAAGTAGCCAGCAAAAAGCGCAAGTTGGAGGCACACCTCTATTTGGTAGAGTAGCAGCCCAGCAAACAAGATGAACAAATAAACTCTGTTACCAAATTAAATATAATTATATATATATAATTATATATATATATAATGTAATTTGGGGGGATGACTAAAAACTAGTTTACAGAGCACATTATGTATACTCAGAGAAAGTGTACCACATCACATGGAATGACTCATCAACTAGACTTGAAACACTAGTAACTCAGGTTTTAAAGCACTTCAAAGAATTAACTATGTAATGTGTCACCTTACAGGTCAGCACCAGAAAAAGAGAGTGTAGTTGTTCTGTTGTCCATTCCCACTGAAGATGTGAAGCAATGCTGAGAGAAATAATATGCTATCCATTCTGTCTTCTTGGTGTTCCACATTTTATGAGAGATCAAGATCAGCTATTTTAAGGGTATAAATTTAAGTTATATTCATTTTGCAGCTTATAGAAGCAGCTTACTAAGACATTCTAATATTGTGTACCAAAACTTATTATTATTACCAAATAATAGTTGTAAAAAGGAGTTTCAATTCCACAAGTCAGGTAATGGCTACAATCAATCTTGATCAATATAATCCCTTATTGTTCTCCCGCATATTTCTATATCCTCTAGTTATACAGTTCAATCTTTACATAATTCACATTGAATCTAATAGCTTCCCCTAATTTCATTTTTGTTGGTTGTGGGGCTTTAACTCTGGGCCTGGGCAATGTCCTTCAGTTCTTCAGCTCAAGACGAGTGCTCTACCACTTGAGCCATAGAGCCACTTGCGGTTTTTTCTGCTTATGTGGTTCTGAGGAATCAAACTCAGGGCCTCATGCATGCAAGGCAAGCACTCTACCACTGAGCCACCTTCCCAACCCTTCCCATAATTGTTTGATGGTAATACAACCTATATATACAATTCGACTCTGATGTTAAGTGAAACATAATTTAAAATACTTTATATTACATAAATTGATGTATAATAAATTAAAATCTTTCTTGGTAAGATTGGATTTCAATGCCCAAGAAACCTAGGTCTTTTCTAAAGAATTTGCAGATTTGTACACAACATACATACACACATAGACATGAAACCACACATATACATGCATTATTGTTAATATTATATCTATATATTTATAACCTGCTTTTTTGCTGAAGACCGACCTCAGCTTTCTGGAAGCTGTGTGCCAAGTCAGAGTGTTATTTGTAAAACCATTCATCTGTGTATACTTATTGCTTGACATCATCATATTTGGAATCAGTTTTTCTAAGTCATTTTCTCTTTTACTATTTCATTATTGACTACCAGTTTTGCAACAAGTGTTATTTTCATAAAACAGATGCTTTAAATAAAAATAAATGTAAAATTTATCTTCTTCTAAAGATACATATGCATAATCGAGAAAGAGAGAGAGAGAGAGAGAGAGAGAGAATACAGATCAGTGCTTTTAATGCTGCTTCTAAATGTACCTTACTTTTTTTTTGGTTGGTCATGGGGCCTGAACTCTGGGCCTGGGCTCTGTCCCTCAGCTCTTCAGCTCAAGGCTAGCGCTCTACCACTTGAGTCACAGCACCACTTCTGGCTTCTTCTGCTTATATGGTTCTGAGGAATAGAACCCAGGGCTTAATGTATGCAAGACAAGTACTCTATCACTGAACCACCTTCCCAGCCCTCTATGTGTACTTTTAATGCACATAATGATATAGCCTTAATAGCATCTACAAAGAATGGGAGTCCTTCCTCCTTACAACAGTGACTCTGTTTCCTATTTTTGGTCTTATTTTTAGATCAAATTATACTTTATGGTTAAATACCAAATGACCTGTCATGAAAGTGCATCAAGCCATGTTTCAACTCAGTGTGGAACCCAGAGATTGTATGACATAAGGATTTAATCAAAGGGAGCCAGAAGGGAGCAAAAGCGAAAAGGGAGGAAGAGCAGAGAGACATCAGCAGGTTCTGGGGGGGGGGACTGAGAAGAATGATGCTGCAATAGTTAGGATAACCTTCTGTGAGTAACACATTGGGGCAAACTATATGAATACTATATTCTCAACCTCCTAGGAAAAATAAACATTGCCATTCAACATTTGACTCCTGTTTTAATGTAAATATAATATATATAATTAATAATTTTAAAAAGAGAAAGTACTTAAAATGATCATAATTTATAATAAGAATTTAAACACCTGAAACAAACTATTTGGAATTTTTGTGTACAAGTGTAACAAGTGACTTTTTTTTTATCAAAACAGGATAAGCCAAGTTTGTGAAAGGTAATATGTGAAATCCTTGCTCTTGAATGACTAAAGGGGTAATAATGCACACCAATTTTGCCCTAAAATTATATCATTCATCTACATATTCTTAATTTTAAGAAAACTCACTGAAGATATTACATCCAGAATACAAGAATATAATCATAGTATATTAAAATAGTATAATAGTCTTTTAACTGTCAGTAAGATTATCTAAATCTAGTATCTAAATCTAGCCTTTTTCTGCTCAACTTTTTATTCAATAAATAACTGTACAATACCTTTCCTTTTAATTCTATTTCTTTTTGCTCTTTCTAAGATCCCTAAAAAAATCAATGATAAATAATAATCTCATAATTGATTAAATAGTGTGTACTTTGAAAGAAATCTAATAAACCAAAACTCATGTTTTAAAAATCCTATCGAAGTGCTAGAACTGCTCTCAAACAGCAAATATATATATACATATATGTACATATGAAGATATATACATATATTTTAGGATTCAATAAGTGGTGATGGATATACAAAGGATATAGTTATTGTCACAAGGATAGGTTTCAGTTATTTCTCAGAAATAATTTAAAAACCATGGAACACTTGTTACTATAAACATCATCATGTGACTATGAACATATGCACGGAACTGATAATCATTTAACTTACAGGGACATTTAAGAGAGGGAAGTCTTTTCATGACCATACCACCTAAGATGAAGCAGATCCAGAGATTGCTTTCCGCTATCAAAATTTACATACAATTAAACAGTAGAGCATGAATTTGAACCCTGCTTTATTTTTTACTCTCAAAAGCTCAAGTTTCCAGGTGACATGCAATGTCTTTATTAATTTGGTCTATTCAGACTCTTATTCCAAATACTTTAGAATTAGTAATTTATAAAACCACAGAAATGGATTACTCACAGTTCTGAAGCCTGGAAAGTTCAAGTTCAAGGCACACTCAGATGAGCAGTTTCTGTGTTTGAGGAGGACAACTCCATTAAGATGGTACTCGGCTCTCTGAATGCCTCTTTCGTAAGAGTATTCATGAGGCTGAGATCTAGTGACCTAGTCAGATTCTAAAAGTCTCTACCTCTAAAATTATAACATAGAGTTTGTATGTCCCTCTCCCATAGTATCACCCCTGCTTTCACTGTATTTGATATTGGTATAATTTGTGGAGGGGAAGGGAAAAAACAAATTTTTAAAATAGGGATACAGGTGGACCCATTGCAACAAGGAGATGTACAAGTTGTTATGTCGAAAAATGAACTTTACAACTTTGGTGGGGGGGGATCGAGTGGAGGGAGGGAGGAAGTATGGGAAGGGATGGGAAGGGGAAACAAAGAGGAGGCAACAATGCTTGATAAGAAATGTACTCGTTATCTTCCCCATGTAATTGTAACTCCTCTGTACGGTATTTTCACAATAAAAAATATATAACATAGAGGATTAAAATTCAACATAAAATTTGAAGAGCTACAAACATCTAGACCATAGAAGTTAGTATTTGTAAAATAGAATCCTATAAATGTAAGTCTAATCAAGCTATTATTATACTCCTCAGCAATAGGATATCTGGGAATAGGAAATATTCCTTCTGCTAGAAATCTCCATAATTCATGGTTCTCTGTATTTGAATGCACATGGGAAAAAATGTCAGCTTGTCCCTTGTACTGCACTATTTTTCCCCTTTTACAACAGTATGTATTTGCATTTTTCTGAGGTTTTAAGTCAGAAAAGGGCCCTGTTTTCTTGGCCCATGGTTTGCAATTATGGGAAATAATGCTTCTACAGCTGTGACAATCTGCCTGTTGCTTTCAACCAACATGGTGACAATGGCCTTCTCCACAGGCTCCACATCAAAGGGCACACATCACCAGTGATGCCTAGCTGAGCAGCCTTCTCCTAACTTGTGTTTTCTTAGAAAAGAAAAATGATTGCTAATAAGTTTAAAGCTGTGATAGCTCAATCAATGGGTAAGGCAGCATTTTAATCACGTGAAATCGGGAAGCACTTACAAGTCATCACAATGGCTTACATTTTTCAACAATTTGCTGAAAAGCTTTTATTCCTTTATACAGCTTTTTTGTGCATGAAGACCTTAAGCATGTATTTATCCAGGACATGTAGGAAAGAAAATTCTCTCTTTGGTCCCCTCATATTTGTTTATTTGAACCACTTTCTGCCTGGAAGAAAGCTGCGTTTTGAAGAAAATAGTTCACATCAGAATTGGGGACGAGGAATAAGGAACAGTTTCATCATTAATACAGCACCTCCACCTGCTAACATGGCTCAATTCCTCAAGTTTCCAGTTGGCCATGTCTTGGTATTAGATGACTATTTGGGTTACTAGAGTTTACAAGAATGGGAAATTATTAACAATCAACTTGTTCTTCTGGTAGCATATTGAAGTAGAGGCTTTTTAAAAAGAATCCGCAAATTGATGGGATCCACTTTAGTTGAGTAATAATTTTCTCATTCAACGGAGTGTAGACCTGATCATATGACTTATGTTGATATCAGAACCTAAATACAATTGATAGTTTGCCAGTTCAGGAAAAAGGGGTTTGGTAGGTATAAAACTCACCTGCTTCTTCAGCAGAAGAGAATACCCCAGGGGTCAGTGGTGTCAAAGCATAAACACAGATGAAGCAACCTGAACTTAAGAGGGAAAATAAATGCTTGCCAGTGTGATTTCCAGAAAAGTTGAAGTTGTTACTCAGGGTGCCTTCGGGCATAAGCTTCATACATATTGTATTTCAAGAATTATTTTTACACTTGTTCACTCCATTCTGTCCACAACATCATTCATTATGGTAAAACAATGAGTGTAATAGCAAGCAGGCTCTGAAATAAGAGGAACTTACAGTAAATTAATATTTGTAAGCTTATTTCAGTTGTAAAATTAACAGTAATGGTATCTATCTCATAGTATATTATGAAGACCAAAAACAATAATACATTTTAAATCATTTGTCCAGTATGTTATATACAATAAGCACTTGCTAATGTTACTCTTAGTACTAATGATTTTCCATAATTTATGTCTTAATTGTCAACAAGATATCATGATACAGATTTTCATTAGGGCCTAGGTAGAAAACAGGAAGTGAAGTAGTAGGAAGAAGTGTTGGGGGCATCCTGTGATCGCCAGTCCTCCGTGTTAGTGGAGCTAGTGTTACAAGAGAGGACTTTTGCACATCATTCAGGATCTTTCATGAAAAGGTAAAATGGTCAACATGGTGTCACAATAAATTCATGTTTTAAAATACGATGTTAAATGCTAGAAATAGGACCCCATAGTAAGCATTTGCAATGATTTTAGGCTGATTCCCAAGCACCACACACACATATATACACACACACACAAATACACACAGAATAAAGCACAAAAAATAATATTGAGAATAGAGTTCTTGTTATTTAATATAAATTATTTCATGCCACAATTACTTTAAATTGTTTTGATGAAATGTTTCTCAATTACATGCTAAACATCCCTTCCTTGATTCATACATTTAAGAAAATAATCATTTTAATGATTCGATGTCTCAATTTCTTATTTATTTTTAGTAATTATGATTATTTTCTATGTTTAATACAAGTTAAGAGAACTAGTACCAATTTTAGGATAAGAGTAAAACTTACATTCTTAAATATAATCATATATATAGCTTAAATAATATTATACCATGTGTAGTTACCAAGATTCTTGGACATGATCAGTAATTCAATCCAAAAGAATGAATAGATTAAAAAAATACCTGTTTTCTCTGAAATTCTTTTACATTCTCCAAAGCCACAATTTATCATTTACCCTTCCATATTTTAGCATTGTCCAAAATATCCTCCCTCTAATTCAATTACACCTTACTTCAACCTTTTTGTCTGCTTCCACTGGATCACTCATTTGCATAAACACCTAACTATGGCAAATGAGCAAGGCCTCATAGTGCTTGCCACAGCTTTCTGTTTGTTGGATAACAAAATCATCTTGTTAAGGTATTTATTCAGAAGGCAATCTCATGGATTCAATGAGCCTCTATGGAGAGCCTAGGATAACTTTCTTGTGCTTGACACTGGAGATAGAGAGGTAAGCAAAATAGAAAGGTCTCCACTCTCATAGAGCTTGGAGAAAAACAGTGCGAAAGTAAATAAATGAATAAATGTAGTACAATGAGAGACAAGACAAGTGTATGAGAGCAAACAGCTAGATTAGATTTCTTGGTCAGGGAAAACAAGTCTGTCAGTAGATGAGCTTTATCACTGGATGACAAAAAGCAGCTATCTAGTGAGAACAGAGGTAACTCCACAGCTCCCTGCTTAAGTGAGAATTGAGCCTTTGGCTTCTCTTGACAATTCTTTCTAAAGCCATTTAATTGAGTCCTAAGTTATTTCCAGAGACTTTCGGTTACTATACTTGCGGTGACGAATAATCATTATTGTGTTGAAATGGACTTATGGTGAGTACTCCATGCTTCAAAATCTTGAATGTTTTATGTTCTGGCAACAAAGAAAATATTTTATTTTAAATATATCCATTTATGAATAACCACCTGTTCTTTATTTAAATCTCTGCATTTGGATTTTGGATTAAAATAATTTATAACCTCATTTGTCTTTAAGCCAACATATGACTTCCAAATAACATGCAGTTGTTTCTAAGACAAATTATTTATTTAGAATTTAAAATTATTCACTTGTGCGTAAACAGCATTTTTTCTGAAGAGTAAAGTCATCCTTTGACTTTATTTTTAATTACTTCAACTCACAAAATCTTCAGCACATCTGAGTGACATAAAGAGAAGATGACCTTATCCACTACACTGCTAATGAGTAAACTGAGGTACAAGGAATTTAATTACTTCTTGATTACCCCACAGAGTTATTTTCATGATCCCAAAATGCCTGGATAGGATATAACTACATCTGTAAGTTATATCCTAGAGACCAAGACATTGAATATTTGAAAAATATGTAGATGATTATTTAAATATTAAAATCCATCCATTTTCATTGTAACCTTTCATCATTTTAATCCAGTAATTCCATGAAAAGTATTAATCACTTATTAATTAAGAAGCATGCATTATGCCCCTTCAATTTTCCAGGGCCCATTTTAGGTACCGGGGATACAAATGCAGATCAAATATAGTCTCTTCTGAAAATCAAGTCAGCATTTTAATGGAATATGCCATACAGTTTCAATCATGGTTACATTTATGAGTAGTCATTTTATTATCTGTTATAGATTAAAATCTAACATGGCATATGATGGTGACCTTTTACAGACTGATAATACTTTGCTATGTACATATACACTAAGTAGGAGAATCATATATAAGACAGAGCATTGTTTACAGGTTTTAATACAGCAAGCATTATTCCATTACTGGGTACAGGTAATTATAGTTTATCATGATTCATTGTAGTCATCAGTGGTGGGGCAGGACCTGGATGCTGTCCCTGAGCCTGTGTGCTCAAGGCTAGCACTCGACCACCTGAGCCACATCGCCATTCTTGTATAAGTGAGAATCACCTTGCCTGTTACCTTTGTGAAAATAAATATTTAATGACTTCTTGTTATAAAATTCAAAAATACAGAACAAATAGCCAAATCATAGAAGCCTGTAAATAAAATGTAAACTACAAGCAAAAAGGCTGGGGGTGTAGCTCAAGTATTATAATACTTACCTAGCAAGCTTGTAGCCATGAGCTCAAGCCCAGGTACTCCCAGTAAGACTACCCTTAGTCTTATTTTGCCAATGTAGTAAAAATGTTGTCTTTTAAAGGGTTCATATGTAATTAAATATGAATCCTCAAGCCTAAATATGCTTTTAGAAATATATTTGTAAACAAGTGTGCTTTTTATTGGTAGAATATAAACCTTTGAGGTTTAGAATCTTTAAATTTTAATTCAAAAGGTTACTTTGGTTTTAAAATTAGAAATTCTGAATAACTGTTTGTAAAATATCATATGTATCTTGCAGAAAATGAAAGTATGTTTAAATTTGAAGTGGTGCCTATCTGTGGCATTAGCCACATATACATCTGGGCAGACCTTTGATTGGTCAAGTTGAGACCAATCTCTGTTGTCCAACTTAAGTCACACTTCAGTGTTTAATTCTATAAGGGGAAGTATATTAGTGGAATGGGGAAGGGGTAATATTGAGCAGGACCAATCCATAGTGATTACATTATCTTTCTTAACATTTGGTCTTAGTTAAGTTCCTTCGATTTTTACTCTTAATTGATTACTCCATAAAGAGTGGTGTCTAGAAATAAGCCTTGGCATCAGTGTACACTTAGTCTCACATCTGTAACAATCTGAGGCAAGGACATAATGTTTTCATGCTCCACACTGCCTACTTAAGTCAGTGAGATGTATTTTATCATGATGACTGCTTCCTAATGACATAACTCAGCCCTATTTTATGAGTGTCTAAAGCAGTTTTGTTTCTGGATCCAGACCCCCAAGTTCAAGGATTTAAGTACAAGTAAGTGTTTTGTAAAAATTATCTTAGGAAGTTTCAGAATGGAACGTGACACCAAAGTAATGAGTGCAAGCATGTCAGTGGGAAACTTAAATTATTAATATTTAAGCAACTAGAGGCATCAGAAAATAGAGGTCCACTGTGTACATGTGGGAGACAGTCTCAGATACTTCTCAGAGTTTTCTGTCCCAATAACTGAAAGAAATCAGGAATATTTACCTTCTCATATGTGTGTATACATATACACATATATATGTATATATATATATATACATATATATGTACCATATATATTACCACCCATCCCAAGAACTTCCTAATCTATTTCAACAAGGGAATGAAGGAAAGTCATTCAAACCAAAAGTCACATAAATTTTCACAGCACATCAGTATTGAGGACGGTGAGTGTCAAGAATGCATGTGCTGAGCTCCCCCCGAAATTTTTTTAAATGAATATTCTCTGCCTAATCCCAGTGATATTCAAACGTCCTTGATAGTCACTGTCTATGTCACATGTGTCTCTTGAGAGTTAGTAACTTACACCTGGTTACAGATAGCAATAATTTACGTATTCCTTACAAAGCCCTGATAATTCACATCAGTAACATCTAGCTAAGCTTATAGTTTGTGTTATTCTTGTATTCCTTGAATCTCATGAATATATAGCTGTTTTTCATCAAATAGTTACTGGCTTCAGAAAAATATGAGTAATAAAATTATGCTCTAACATAGACATCTCCCTACAAAGAAGTATTTCCTAACACTCTGACTCATGGGGGTAGAATTCTAAAAAGATATTTAAGGAGAAAAGCATAGCACGTGAAAACAGATATCAGACACAACTGATTTTTTACAGAGAAAATGCAGGTTTATTATCCACTTTACTTGACTTAGTTACTATAATCCATCCTCCAAGAAGATAATATAGATCAGCTGAATCAACATGTTTTCATAAGCATTATCTTAGAACAAAAATAACAATGCTGCATTGCATTTCATAATGCATTCACTGATCACTCAAATTAAGAACAAAAATATTTTCCATTCATTTCTCAAGGTAATATTTTTGAAATCTGATCATTAATCTACAAATAATGATGAACTATTAGAGAAAACTGTCTCTCTAGCCTAATTACAGCTTAATTATGAAACAAAACAAGAAGTGTAGTCTTTATGCTACCACTGAAAAGAACTCTGATAAATCTTAAGAAATGATTTATTCTATGTAATCTTATTGAATTTTAGTATCAGTTTGTTGTTATTGTTATTGTTTTTTGTTTTTGTTTTTTGTCAGTTGTGGGGCCTGAACTCTGGGCCTGGGTGCTGTCCCTCAGCTCTTCAGCTCAAGGCTAACACTCTACCACTTGAACTATACTGCCACTTCCAGCTTTTTCTGCTTATGTGGTGCTGAGGAATCAAACTCAGGGCCTCATGCATGGAAGGCAAGCACTCTACCACTGAGCTACCTTCCCAGCCCCTAATACCAGTTTTATACAACAGAATTTCTTTGCTTGTCTTCATGGCAAAGGAGAACTGCTCATCTCTGATGTGAAAATTCACACATTCTCCTGCTGGGATTGGATATCTGCCATTCATGCTCTCACACTTATGTGTTAAAGTCTGGCAGGAATCAAACCATCAGAAAAGCTCAGGGCCATGCAAAAGCAGCAACTGAGTTAAGACTGCTTGATTACTTTTCAGCTTTGTTATTCCAAACAGGTTTTTGTAAAAGAATTTAGAAAATGAATTGCACATTTTAAATTTTAAGATAACTGAACTTCAAAATTAGAGAGATTATAGAAGAAAGAACTACAGTGTTTAAAATGCAACTTAAATATCGTTGAAGATAAATCAATCCGTATAATTCTCCAGTCATAAAGAAATTTGAGGTCAGTGTCCACCGATAATAATGGTCACTGTATAAACTAGAGTGAATTCCCTTAGGAACCTTTCAAGGCTTTTTCAGGCCAGGTTTGTTTCTTGCCTTGTTTGTGTCTATTTGTTTTGGTGAGGAGATATAAGTGAGTATCATTCTCCATTTTATTCTTTCCTTACAGCTCTTTAAAGGCTATCTGGTTTTGATATCTGACCTTCTTATGGCTTTTATTATCCTGTATTAGAAAGCATGTCTTGCTATTGAGTCTGTGAGCAAATTTGACATTCCCAAGCAAGACAGATTCAGCAAAATCTTCTGAAAGACCCCTAAAGTTGTTTTCAAGTTTTTACATATACATTAACAGACATACAGATTCTTAGGTTGAGCAAAGGATAGTTCAATGTTACTTTTATTAAAAAAAAAAAAACCAAACTCTGTAAGATTAGTGTTCCTCAGAGAATTTGAGGTGAGGCTCTCAGCGACCTTTGTGTTCTCAAAGACAGACAATTGTGACAAGTAATTATTTATAATGTACCTTGTGATTTTTTTGTTTCTTTGTATGTTCCTCTCCCATGGTATAACCCCTGTTACCACTGTATTTGATGTCGGTGCCCTGCATCTTGTATATACACTTCTCTAATTTGGGGATGAGAAAGGAAAAAAACAAAATGCTTAATAAGGATACAGGTTGACTCATCATAACAATGAGATGTACAAAACACTATGTTGAAATGAACTTTATAACTTTGGCAGGAGTGGGGGGTAGTTGTGGAGGTGGGAAGAAAGGGGCGGTAGGGGGAACACAAAAAAGGAAGCAACAATACTCAAAAGGAAATACACTCATTACCTTGCTCATGTAACTGTAACCCCTCTGTACAGCATTTTTACAATAAAAAACCTATCAAAATAAAAGAAGTTTGATGTGATTCTTAACTTTACTAAAGTCCAGTCTACCCGTGGCTTGAGTAATGTACTACATGTTTGGGATAGAGAGAAAAAGGATTTCTCTAGTCTTTTCTAGTGCACTGGGTAAAGGACTCTATGTAGGGTAGATCATATTTGGGGGGGGGGGTTTGTTTGTTTTTGTTTTTTCTGATCTAAGCAATTTCTTCCATATCTCTCCAACTTTTAGAATTTTCTTTGCACTTACATTCAAATGAGTATACCTCCTCACTTTTCACAGTTGAAATTGTATTCACTTTTAAGGTCTAGCTAAATCCTGAACTCCTTAGTCCAATCTCATTCTCACATGTGTGTTCTCCTCCCGAAGAAAGTCCATGATTTAAGTGTTCCTCCAACTCCTGAAAGTTACTGATAAAATGTACACACCACAGGGCTTGATAGCAGTACACACAGCAAGTGTAATGTAGTCATACTTAAGCTCAAACAAAGATACATTTGAAATGTTTTGCCAACTCTATCAATTTATCTATTATCTAATTATTTTGTTAATCTCCACTCAATAAAAATATCTCACTCAACAAAATATCTCGCTCAGTAAAATATAAATAAAAGAGAAGAAAAAATATCTCAATAAAATATCTCACTCAATAAAAATATACAAATTTATATAATCTGAGAGATTAAAAGGAAAGCAATGTATACAACTTATCTTACCATGGTTTCAGCTGAATGCAAAAGAAGCACTCACTCAAGGGCATGACAGCCCAATGAAGTGAGAGGCATTAATTAATACTCTTCAAAGAAGCCACCCTCAGCCAGGCAACTTAAATGTTTTTCACCTGAAGTGAGTCACTGAGGCAGTGCCCACGCCAGGCAAGTGTGTAGGCATATAGTGATCACAGCCCCATAATTCAACTTCCCTGTCCTATTGGTACTTTTCAAAGTTCCCACTGAAGAAAGTATAAAACTTTTGGTTCTATCAGTTCAAACCTGACTCCAAATATAATAGGATTGCCATGCCCAATGAAAAGAATTACTTTAGTTGATTCCATTTATATTTGAGAATGCAAAACTAATCTAGAAGGCCAGAATGTTTATTAGTTGTTGCCTATGGTGAAGAGGAAAATGGTTGGAAAGGAAATATAGATTGTTTGGGAAGTTGGAAGCATGAGAATTACAGAAATTTAAACAACTGATTCTTTCTGGGACTTTAAATCTGAAAGCAGATAACTGAGAAGCATGCCTGACTCATTCTAGAAAAGCAGCTCACTAGCTTATATACTTATTTTTTATTCTCTTTGATGTTTCTGTTTAGAGATACTGTTTTTTATCACCATCCAGCTCCATTTTCAGTACCACCTTACTTACTTTGGTGTCTCTATTCAAAAAGGAAAACAACCTCTGTTTCCTGGCAATTTTGTAGGATTTCTATATTGCAACTGCATAGAAATAACATGTTTTTTTTCTCCTTAATTCATTAAATCAATACTAAAATAATTAGCATGTAATGTTTTGTAAACATGTATATTCCTCAGGTATCACAATAAATAGAATAGTTTATCTAGTTTTCAAAATAGTCTCCTAGATCTCTCTTACAACTCTTCTTTATACTAGAAAAAGGAATAAAAAACAACTTCCCTAACTTCTAAAAATTAATAATTCATTGGATACTCATTCAAATCCATATGAAGAGGTGGTATTCATACCCCATATATTCTGGTACAGAAGCCAAATCTATAAGAATTACATTACATTAACTGGTGGCTGAAAGAATAAGGGACTTACACTAATGCATTATTGACTTGTGTTATGACACTGAGAAACCACACTGAAAATCTCATTCACATACCCTCCAGAAAACTGACAGCTTCTATGAGACTATGCTCGTGTCTTCCTGAGGTTCTTTCACTATAAAGCTGAACGTCATACAAATGTCTCTTTTGAGCTTAAATTTCCTAAGTAATTACTTAAGAAAAACCTAACATAATCATCCAAATAAATAAGTGCACGGGAGCATTTTTCACAGCTTTGATAAGATTATTTTCAAATTTAAGAAATAATATATAGGAAGATGATTATTTTTAAACACAGAATTTCAAAGAAATGATTTATTTTCTTCATTAAATCCTTATCATTTGTCATTGGTGAAATTTTCCACAGTATTTTCTTTTCATAAGAAATTCAACACCCTTTGCAACCATAGAAATAAACTAATAATGTTGCTATATATATTCTATATATAGCATGCCATTCCATTTATTCTCTTTGTATTTTTATATACAGAATATGGCAAAAATGGAAAATAACTTTACATTCCCCTGTTAAAGGAATTACTTATCATATAATCATATATCTTTTTGACTAATGACCCTTGCCTAACATCTTTTGCCATAATCACTATTATTATTATGATAACCTGCAAACACTGACATATCTTTGCTGGGTTCAGTAGGTACTACTGTGGTTTTGTTAAAAAATATATATATAGTCAATTAAAGTTTATTATCCATAAGTTTAAATATGTGAAAGATTCTTTAAGAAAACATGTGTTCTCTTTCTCTTTCTCTCTCCCTCTTTCTCTCTCTCTCTCTCTCTCTCTGGGGAGGTGAGAGAGAGACATTCTATATTTAGCACCTCTACTTTTAAATATCTAAAGCCTAAGAAAGTAAAATATTAATTAATTAATTAGTTAATATTTGTACTTTCTTAGGGTGAATTAATTAGGATAACAAAAGTATTCATGAAGCTGCCACTAGGGCAATCTAGACAAAGGATACATTCAAACTCATAAAACTAGGTTTCCAGCTTGTCTACTAAAGAAAAAGGAATGGTCTATCATTTGCCATTCAAGGAACAGAATGACCTAGCTCTGGAAGTTTCATTCATAGTAGGAGAAAACAAGGTTCTTGCAATATAGAAATAAGAAAAACTCTACAGAAAAGAAAGCTAAGATTTTCAGTCCATTACCCTAAGCAAAATACCCTTGAGACCATCTGATCTGTTTCAGCTTCAAACCTTCACACCTACTATTGAGATTATAATTAAAAGGTACAGCAAATGACAAGTTCTGGTAAGGATGTTGAGAAATTGTCAGCCACATTCATTGCTCATGAATTTATCTAGTGCTGAAGCTACTATGAAAACTAGTTTGACATGTCCCTAAAATGCTAAATGTAGGACCAGGGAAGTAACTCATGTGGTTAAACGCTTGCTTAGCATGAAGCCCTGGGATCAATCTTTAGTATCACATAAACACATAGAAGTAAACATAAACTTACTATATGATACAGTTATACCCAAAACAAATAAAATCAGGAACCCAAGCACACATACCAATATTCATAGCAGCATTATTACAATCATCAATATATATTAATGATACAAGGGGCCATGAAGATATGAATGGATAAACACAAGGTGACATACTCATACAATGGATATTATTCAATCACTCAAGGAATAAAGTTTTGATACATGCCATGACAAGAATGGACCTTAAAAATAAGTTTAGTGAAACAGGCCAAATAGAAAAGTACTACTATCACACTTCTCTACTATATAAGTTACCCAGAAAACACAAGTACAAAATAGAACAAAGGTAACTGAAAACTAGGAAGAACAGAATGAAGAGCTGCTGTTTAAAGCACACAGGGTAGAAGCTAGAGGAATATTTCCTTAATGTTTTGGGTAACAGATAGTGTGATGGTTAAACAACATTGTGAATGCACCACCACATTTTGTATATTTACAAAGAGTTAAATAACAAATCACATGCTACATATATTTTACCACCATAGAAAAACAGGAAAGCAGCAGTCAACTCCTGTATCTGCCCCCCTCTCCCGCCCCCCCCCCGTAAAGATGGGTCATTTGTTCCTCCTCATAAACAAGTAGAACTATTATTAGATATGCAGTAAGCAAGAGTTGATTCTTAAAATCTACCCAAAATAGAGTTTAGTAGAAATAATCTGAATCCAAAGTATGATTCCAGGAGCTCTACTAAAGTTCTATAATAATGTTGGTTTCCCATCAGTGTACTTCATTTCCTAATCTAGATGAGAAAATCCTTTTTGGAAGAATATCGTATCTTTCTTCTTCTAGTACTCCTCACAGTGGTATTATGCAAAGAGAAGGTATTCCATAATTGAGTCAATGATTTTAACGTAAAAGGAATCTGTCAAGCTTTTCTACCTGAAACACAGCTAGACAGAAAATCTACTAACAAGAAAGGATGAAGTCAGTAGGAGACTAAAAAGAGTGCTCTTTCTTTTCTGTTTTATTCAAATGGTGTAAATCAAATTAGGATAATTACTGATCACAGTTAAATACAAAAACAAAAGAGACAACATGAAACTTTAAGCACTTACACATAAGATGAGTAGCTGACTACATTCATTTTGTTTCTTCCATGAAGTAGTAGCATGTTCTTGGAATAAGAAGTCATGATTTTTTTCCCATTTAACCCCATCAATGAAGTTAACCACTTACCAAAGAATAGGCTTTAAATAAGTTATTGAGTTTGTTTGCTTCTATTTTCTATCTGGAAAATGCAATACCTCTCCCATATACTTTGCAAATTTGCGATTCTAAATTAATATAACTTAGAACTAGGATAATTTTTTTCCCAGAGCTGAGGACTGAACTCAGGGCCTTGCACTTAGCAGGCAAGTGCTCTTCCACTGAGCTAAATTCTCAAACCCTAGAATAAAATTTTAAAATACATTTATCCTCAATTCCTCCTTTCACAGATAAATCAAGCAAAGACACTGTTAATTACACTCTCAACGTCACCTGGCTATTACCACTAAAGCCAGTCTAGAATTCAAGTCTACTGATGGATTGATTATTCTGTGTCATCACATCTTCAGCTCGCTATAATTTGAAATGAAGAGGTCTTTTAGAAGTGTACAAAATATGTGCATTGTAATTTAAGATGTAATAGGATTTAGATAATTACCCTCTTGCATATTCCATAGATCCTTAGTAATATCACTTCTGCAGAGAAAAAATGAATTGTTAGCTTGTAGTGTAAACAACAAAGAACTGTAATTGACTCATGCAAGTGAAGTAAGAAGACTGGGTCTCTGTTTCCCCTGGATAACTGGCCCTTGATTTCCCCTTATTGTTTCCCTAGATGGTTTGCTTTACTATTAGGTTTAAGTGTCCACATCTGGTTTGCTTTGCTCATGTTTAATACTTTCGTTGGGCTTGATTGCACATACCTGGTGTGGTTTTGGCCTATGTGATCTTTGTATAACTGCATTTGGAGCTGCTGGTCTTTGAGACATAAGTCCACCATCAGTCCTCCGGCTTGCCAATAAAGACTCAAAATTTGGCCTTTTCAACACTGGCTTCTCTGTTTCTCATGACTAAGTTTCCTTACAACACACTGTATTGGATGTTGATATAATTTTGTGGAGGGGAAGGGCAAAAACAAATCGTTTAAGTAGGGATACAGGTGGACCCATTGCAACAAGGAGATGTACAAGTTGAAAAACAAACTTTACAACGTTGGCAGTGATGGGAGGGATGGGAAGGGATGGGAAGGGGAAACAAAGGAGGAGGCAACAATGCTTGATAAGAAATGTACTCATTATCTTGCCCATGTAATTGTAACCCCTCTGTACAGTATTTTCACAGTAAAAAAAAAAGAAAATCTCAATGTAATTTGAGGCTACACAGGATATATAGCTATAGTGAGTTTCCTTTTACTTTTTACTATATACAGATATCCAAGGATACTAGTGGAATACTTAATTCCTACTGAAATCATGCATACAGAGTTCTTTCTGAATGGAGTGTATATGTTCACATCTTCACCAGAGCTTCCTAGTAGGTTTCATTCATTAGCATCTCAGGCTACTCAGATGAAACAAATACATCTAAACTCAGAGATGATGGTGTTTTTAGTCCACAAGCACAACCTCATTTATCCCCAAAACTATATCAGATATATGTGCCTGCCTCTCAGCTCACAAAGAAGAGAGCAGGCAAGAATTCATCTAAATGGACATCAATTCACACTGCTGCTAAAAGGCAGTTTTCAATTAAGTGTCTACCTAAAAGCTATATAAAAGACATTTTTTGTAATGGAAAAAACAGTATATATAAGGTTTATTACTATCAGTAGTTCTAGGTATTCACTGAGGGCCTTGAAACATATTCCCTGAAGATAAGAGAATCAGAAATTCTGAATTCAGCAGAAAATTATGTCTATTTATGCTCCAAGATGGGGCATATTAGGAGTCAAAATTGTGCCATTGCTGTTCTTAATTGTTTCTTTCAGATAGAATGGGTGTGAATTTCATGTTTTTAATTCTGAAACTATGATTACAACTTCATTTAGAAAGAAAAATAACAAACTATTAGATAACTTGAATTAGTAAAATAAGAATAACCAAAATGGCACATATTAGTCTCTGTTCCATCTTACCTATGCCAGTCAAATAAAATTGCTTTTCTCACATTTATAAGCTGATATGCCTACGATTTAGGTTGATTAGCAGGCAAGTCAGCTATGTCTCCTTTTCTTGGATTGGCTTAACTCTTAATTCTACATCTGATTTTATCACATTTGCTTTATATCACTTCCCTTATAAAGATAGCTGTTTCACGGACTTTGAAGAGGATTAGAAAGTCTGAGAAAGATACCTACCTTGAGCATCACCAATCTCCCATAAAAATGACCACAGAGGGACTGGGAAGGTGGCTCAGTGGTAGAGTGATTGCCTTGCATGCATGAGGCCCTGGGTTTGATTCCTCAGCACCACATAAGCAGAAAAAGCTGGAAGTGGCACTGTGGATCAAGTGGTAGAGCATGAGCCTTGAGCTGAAGAGCTATGGGACAGCACTCAGGCCCAATGTTCAGGCCCCATGACCGACAAAAAAAATGACCACAGAGTTTACAAGTTACAATTAATTATAAAACTCATTTTTAAACACTGAAAAAAATGTACGTTTTCCCCAACTTAACGGGCAACTTTAGTTTAAATTTAATGATACCAAAACTACATGCTATTATTATAAGCATTTTCTTATAACATGCAGAGATGTGGTATATCTGAATTTGTGCTATTAAGTATATTTAAGTCTATAAGGACATAGTGATATAAAGAGCAACAGCATAAGTCCATCTTCCCAAGTTTTTCCAAGAGGGTGAAAACTGACAGATTATTCGATATCAAGTCAAAGAGGAGCACAAAACATCTTAATACAACAAACATTTTTGTTGGTCAAGGATATCATATCCTACATATCAGGAGCCAAATAAGAGGCTTGAAGAAGGTAGTGACATTATCTTGCATATACAGTAGAAAACTTAGAGAGGCTATTTGGAGCACACAGAAATTCAAAGGAAGGTCAATGATCCATTAGAGTTGATAGGTCATAAGCCTATTATAATAAAAATTAACACTTTAGTGATACCACCCAATGACCTCTACATCTTTGACTAGAGTCATGTTTTAAACAGTATAATCAGTGTATCATTTTTTCTAGAAAATTATAAAGATTCACAAACAAGATATTTTGTCATCAGTCGTGGGGCTTGAACTCTGGGCCTCAGCTGTCCCTCAGCTCTTTAATTCAAGGAAAGGCCATTTGAGTGACCACATCACTTTTTTAACGTGATTCTCAAACTATAAGAGATATTTATGTGTCCATTTTCAAGGACTAATGTAGAACAAACCAATTTCATTCATTTCCTTCACAAGCATTGAAACTAAGTATTTCCACTTAAAAATGTTTATCTTAAGTAAGGATAACAGTATTCTGTCAGAGTTGCATATATAGTTGGGATAGAACTTAAATGAGTAACAGGTTGTTTTTGTTGTTGTTAGCTTTAGTAATATTTGAGACATGTTAAAGGTCATGTTCCCGCAAATCAGTGAGTAGACTTCGATGTGTTACCCAAGAGTTTATAGCTCTAAGGATGAAAGGAAACCTATTTGTGCATAGGCCTGAATTAGCAGACATCTTTAATCAAATCTTAATTTGCTTTACCTGCAAAAAGGTGTCTTGAATCTGTATAAATAGAAAAAAATTTACATTCTTCCTTCTAGTTTAGGAGTTTGAGAATTTGGGCTTATTTTTCTGAGCAGGGTATAAATATTGTATCCTTCCATTTAGGTATTACAATTGGAGAAGCACTCATTAAGAAAGAGAAGAAATGTTACCATCTAAGAAAGTTGTAACGCTAAGAAATTTCCTCTCAGAATCTTGGCAACATAAGACTTCTTTAATATAAAGAAAAAGTGTTTTTAATCATGTGGCACCTGTTTGGTCATAATCTTTTATCAGTAAGTTATTTTTTTATGAAATGATCATGTTAAACACCTAATCAAATGACAGACTGAATCACTAGGGTGCCTGACAGCATCAGTCATTCCAAAATAGGAACAGATAAGCAAGAACACAAGAAGCCCAGCACAGAGTGGGTGCATTAAAACAATCATTAGTGCCAGCTTTTTGATCAGGGAGTGTCAAGACTGATGAGCAGCATTAGCTTTGATCAGATGAATCACTCATTAAAACAAGTGAATCGTTCCACTTTATTTTTAGAGCCTGTTTACAGAGCTCAGAAGCCTGATAAAATAAAAACAATTACAATGCCTCTAAACTCAGGAAGACAACTATGTTCCTTCTTTCACTAGGTTAAAATTTTCATATGTGTAGTTTCATATTCTGTGGCTATGGAAAAAAATATTTCTAACCAAAAAAAAAAATCTGAACAGGAATTTCTTTCTGCTCAGAAGTGCTACAGAGGCCTCCAATGACAAGAAAATACCATCAGATTATCTGCAGCATTCATCCAAGACAGAAGATGAACTTGTTGAGAACAAACATGGACAGTGCCTGGGTTTCCCTTGTTTGGGGCTTGGAGACTATAAAATCTGTTACAACAAATAAAAACAGCTCCACAATTCAGGTTAAGATGAAGGTGGTATAACAATTTTGAACTTTGTGCTGACTGGATGTATCCCCGTAACCCATAGGAGGTATTTAAGTAATGCTGAAAGCTTAATATTACCAATAAGAAAAAACAATGTGTATCCTAAGTAGTATATTAAAGAGATCCGATTTGAGGACTGCATTAACAAAGCCACAAGAGGCTGCTTCTCCTTGTTAAGTTCCTCTGGCCAAGTTAAGGATGATATTAATTAGTTCATAATCTTCCCCTGTCAACTCTGGGATCACAGATCTCTAAGTGGTAAGATACTCTTGTCAGTCTGATGCAGAGACACGCAATATTTTTAATCTTTCTCTCTTCAATAATTTAAATAAAGAGATTGTAATTGTCTTCCATCTCTCAATGAATTGATTTTGCTTTTACAATCCGTCTCTAGCCATTAGTGAAACTATCAGATTTCATTTGAATGCATTATTCTACTAATACACTAGTCTGTATCACTCTGCACAGTGATGTTAGTCCAGCACATCAGAGTACATCCTCAGATTCTGTGCAGCAGACATAAAATCATCACTGTTCAAAGAGCAGCTTCAAATAAGAACACTATTTGATGTCCCACTGAAAAGTGCCCCTATGCCAGGTTGAGCCTCTGAATTAAGGAGAGAGCTACATTCTGCATTAGGCTGATTAGCAAGTGCTTTGATTCTGTCCAATGACTGAGCTAAAATTAGAATGTGGATTTATTCCAGTTCATCCACTCTCCCCTTTCCCTCTTCCCCTGCCAGCTTTGCACATTCCACGCCACTCCTCTCATCTTCTCCTGTAATGCCCATAGTCTCCAAACCCTCAGATCATATTGCTGAACATTCATGTAACATACTGCCATTCCCTGGGTAAAATTCGGATGATACTTTCAAAGAATATTTGCAACCTTTACTCTGGCATTTCACTTGTCACTTTTTCTCGCCTGCTCACTTCCTCCTCCTATCTTCCACCTTACTCCAATGCCCCCCCCCTCCACCTCTGTTGTACAGATTAGAGTTATTAGAGTTGAAACTACGTTTGTGTAACCCCTTCCACCAAGAAGGTTACACTTCTCAGCCAATGACACTGGGTAGAAATAATATCCTGCAATTACTAGAAACATCTTACTCTCACCTCCTTAGTACCCCGAGGTCGTCAGCATTCTCCAGGAATATAGATCTGGCTTCCTTGTGCTTGGAATGTGGCAGTACAAGAAGACTGACTGTCTCGGTTGATCCTGTTGTAGTATCCTCAGAAAATCAAACACCAATCACAAAATCAGTAGGGACAAGTGGTATGAAAGTGACAATATTTGATTTGTTATAAAACAACACACGTGTATGCACTCAGTTTGCCTTCTCTCAATTTCTACCACCTATCCTTGACATTTTCTGTGTGATTTAGAAAGTGTCTTGTACTCTATGAATGCTATAGACATTGAACTAATAATATGAGTTAATTGTTTATTTAGTGCATCTTTTTATCTTAGTGAGTAACAAATGATAAATTAATTAAGTACTCTAATTTTTCAATGAAACAAAATGAAGCTAGGCTCCTGTGGCTTATGCTTGTAATCCTAGCAGCACAGGATGTTGAAATTTGAAAATTCCAATTCGAAATCAGCCCAAACAGAAAAGTCCATAAGACTCTTATCTTCAATAAACCAATAAAAAGGTAGAAGTACAACTAGAATGGAGAATCTTTTTTTGTTTTGCTTATGTGGTGCTGAGGAATCGAACCCAGGGCCTCAGGCATGCAAGGCAAGTGCTCTACCACTGAGCCACCTTCCCAGCAGAAGTACAACTAGAGCTCAAGTAGTAGAGTACTAGCCTCAATGAAAATAGGTCAGGGACAGCACCCATGCTCTGTGTTAAAGCCTCAGGACTGGTATGCACATATGCACACACACAAAACAAGGACATCTATAATTTTTTTTACTTATAAATATCAAAATAAGTGTCTGGAGCCAGGAGTCAGTGGCTCACACCTGTAATCCTCGCTACTCAGGAAGCTGAGATCTGAGGACCACAGTTCAAAGCCAGCCCGGGCAGGAAAGTCCGTGAGACTCTTATCTCCAATAAACCACTAGAAAACCAGAAGTAGCACTGTGGCTCAAGTGGTAGAGTGCTCGCGTTGAGCTGAAAAGCACAGAGACAGCGCCCAAGCCCAGAGTTCAAGCCCCACGACCGACAAAATAAATAAATAAATAAATATCTGGAAAAGCATGAGTGTTTACATATGTCCACACATATTTTTATGATAGCTGCAAGGATTTTAAGCTTCAAAATATAGAACATGGTTCATATAGAAGAGATATATGGACCTGAAGAATAGATGAGTCTTCTGGTAGACAGAAGACATACAAACTGCTGTTCTATATTTTCATACATCAGTTACTAAGATAGCATTACTCACTAGAATGGGAAACTAACAGCAAATCATCTCAGTAAATATTTAAGAGAGGAAAAAATAAGATAATGCCCAATATTTCTACAGTTACGTGAGTAAGCATCCGAATGGCAACAATTAAAGACATGAATTGTCAGAACCCCTCAATTCATATTAATATGGGTTTGGATGGAGAGTTGTGATATTGTAACTGACAAACTGAGGATCAAGTTCCTCTCACCAAAAAATAAATTACTCCCCATAATCTCTAATATCTTTTCATTATGCAGAACATGTACCCTTCCTCCTATCCAGTCTTCTATAATCTCCTCTGTGCCTATCTCTGCTCATCCCCTCCCCACCATGTCCTTTCCTCTACTGGAGCCTCGTTGTTTATCAGTGTTTGCAGACACTTGCACTGCCACCATCCCATCGCCATCCACGTGTTTTCCTTGATGGTGTTATCTCAGCGAGATCTCATGATGCACCTCCCCACTGTTGTGGTCACACATATTAATCTGGAATCTAAATGTAGATGGCCCAAATCACTAGCTAAAATTGCCTTATTGTATTCGTGGGCATATTTATTTTCCACAACCAAATTTTACAGCCTGGAGACCCTGAAGGACCTTCCATTTCGTATTTACTATTATATCCTTAGCAACCACAATGACATGCACTGATGGAATGTCTTGGACAAATGAAATAAACATTAAACACAGAGTTGACTGCTTAGTCACATTTAAATATTTGAGTATTATCATTCTGTTAAGACCTGGAATCTCTGCTCTTTTTTTTTTTAATCAAAACCAATGGTCAGATAAGGAAGCTAAATTTTGATATAAGACCAAGGAAACTATTTGTGATAGCTATAAGAGGAACATAATTTAATCTAATGGTCAAATAATGTTTTACATTTTTTAAAATGTATTTAATTAATCACTACATCAGAGTATGAGACAACTCCCTCTCCTTATCAACAACAAAGGTAATTGCAACCTGCCTGTGTACAGCAATCCTGAAGTCTCAGTCTCAAGCTAAACCCTTACATCTGAGACTAAATAGTGAAGGAAATATTTGCCTGGTGTCAGCACATCCACCCACACCACACTGAAAATGTACCACCCTCCCCTACAGTGCACAGCACAGATATAAAGATGTATGATATGATTTGCTTCCCACTGGGAAGAAATGGTTTGTAGGACAAAAAGAGCTGCTGTGAGTGAGACAGAAAGTATGTATCTTGTGCAAAAGTGGAAAACATCACCCCATGAACCACAGAACATTGTTTAAAAAAATAATAATATTCACTAGCATTCTCTACCATGTAAATCTATCATGAGGATGTTTGAATAAAGAAACACATGCATGCACTAGTATGATCAAATAGCTAATAATTTTACTTAGTACAGGAAAGAGTAGTAACTATCTTTTCAACATTTTTTTCTTGTTTGTAATTATTATTTGAGTAATAACAAGTCAGGGTAAAATTATATTTAGTTAAGGTCCATGATGAGAAAGATATGTTTAAATAAACAAAAAACACACATTTTAACAGAATGTAGAAAATACTTTGACATTTATATCCAGATATATTTCACCTCTGAATGTGTGTATCTTCTTTACACAAATTCAATAGAAATAGAAAAAGAAAGCACATACTTACAAGGATAGAAATGTCAATGTCATTTACTGAGTAAGAGCTGCTACAAGTAATAATGAGTGAAACTTGTTCTTACATTTATTTATTTATTTTTCACCTTTCTCAAGTTTTACTGTAGCTGAGAAGGAAAAATATTCAGTGATTTTAGTTGAGATATATATATATATATATAATATACATACACACATTTTTTTGTTGTAGAACCATTGCTCAGGCAAAATCAAAATTTCACCTTTAGCTTTAAGACAAATATGTTTAAATGGGGCAACAAAGATTAGCCCAGGAAGTTTGGGTCAACAAGTTCAAGAGAGGAAATAAAGGGTAGAAGATATATGGAACCTACAGACTGGTGAGGTTGGTGGGCTGGGTGAGGAAGTCAGGAAGGACTCTGCATCCAGAGTAAGTGGTTTTAGAGGCTGGGAAGGTGGCTCAGTGGTAGAGTGCTTGCTTTGCATGCATGAGGCCCTGGGTTCGATTCCTCAGCACCACATAAGCAGAAAATGCTGCAAGTGGGGCTGAGGCTCAGGTGGTAGAGTGCTGGTCTACAGCTGAAGGGCTGGCGGACAGTGCCCAGGCCCAGAGTTCAGGCCCCAAAACAGAGAAAAAAAAAGTGGTTTTAGCTTCATCACACTGGCCAGAAGGCGTATGGGATTTGGATTTCAGAAAAATGGTTCAGAAGAAAACTTAATTTAGTATGCTCAAACAAGTAGTCAATAGCTATTCTATTACTTCTAACAGGTTAATGGTCTTATGTATGTAAGAAATGGTCTAATCTGCCCCCATGGGAAAACTGGGTTTATAATGAGATGACATCAAGTATTATAGCTAGAATTTGGGTTGACTCACTAGCATGTTCCTTGTAATATATTTATTGTATTGATTACTTTTACTCAATGGGGAAAAAAACCAAAATCTAAAATACTGGCCATTATCTAAATTACCCTTTTATGTATTTTTTGTAGTTCTCTAACCACAGTGATATTAGTATTGGTTTTAGAGATTCAATGTAAATACAATAAAATAAAGATTTTACTGTCCCTTTAGTAATATCTATACTTCATTGTGGTACTGAGAGAAGCAGGCTGCAAGTGTATACTACAAACACGGACATCTGCACACACACATATGCATACACACTTCTGTTCATGGTATGTGACAGTGGCTTGGAACTGCTGACAGACAGTGAGCTGAAGTATCATCCTCCTATTCACATCTGTCTACCTTGTCAAAAGGATGATGAGTTATGAGGGATAGTGACTCACCTCTTTTATTCCTAGCACCTCAAGAGGCTGAGCTATGGGTATGATGGTTCAAAGCCAGCCCCACCAGAAAAGTCTGTGAGACTCCTATCTCCAATAAACAACCAAAAAGCCAGAAGTAGAGTTGTGGCTTACATGATAAAGTGCTAACCTTCAGCAGAAAACTTTGGGAATAGCACCCAAGAACTGGACCCACAACCTTCCCTCCCCCCCCCCGACCCCAGAAAAACCCAAAACTAAACAAACAATAACCAAAAAAAACTGTGAGACACCAATCATCCTAAGTATATAACACAAGCCTAAGGACAGGCAGGAATCAGGTAGGTTATAGTCCAATTGCTATGGAGATCCTACCAAATTCTTGCCAAAAATTTTTGAGAGTATACATTGCTCAAGAGAAAATTCTAAGCACAACAGAGAGTGAATGGAATCTACAAAAACATCTGTTCTCATGCGGAATAAGTAGGAGAATGGAAAGAAGAACAGAAACAGGGACATATGTTAATATATAATGTATCGGAAAGTGATAATCAGAGCAAGGTGAGAGGGACCTTGCACTGATGGCTATGCTGTGCAGCAACATGCACTTTGAAACAGAGTGGTTAAGAAAGACTGACATGCATACTTGAGTAGGTAAGCAACAAAGTAATTAGGACAGAGCTCCAAACAAAGGGAATAGTAAACACAAAGGCTGAAAAATAGGTGTTGAATGCCCATATATGAGCAGCCAATGGAAAGTCTAAGTAGCTAAAGCCAAGGACCACAGACATGTTCTAAACCATAAAGTGTATACAGGTAACAGGGGTTTAAAGCATGAAGACCTAGTATGCAAAAGTATATTGGTATGGAGGTTCCTCAAAAGACTCCACATGGAGCTCCCCTATGACCCAGCAATCCCACTTTGGGGCATTTACCCAAATGATCACAAACAAGACCATACTAAAGCTACCAGCACAACTATGTTTATTGTAGCTAAGATATGGAACCAACCCAAATGCCCCTCAGTAGATGAATTGATCAAGAAAATGTGGTATATATACACAATGGAATTCTATGTCTCCATCAGATAGACTGACATTGCCCCATTTGTTAGGAAATGGAAAGAGTTGGAAAAAATTATATTAAGTGAAGTAAGCCAGGCCCAAAGAAACATAGGTCCCATGGTTTCCCTTATTTGCAATAACTAGTATATGTCTGAGACAAGAAGAAATGGTCATGTAAGTTGATGTTAGGCAAAATGAACCCCAAGATAAGGACTCAAATTGTTCTTTTTCTTGCTATTGTTTCTAACATATTTATAAGATGATTTCTTTGTTGCTTTTATGACCCTACCCCACGGTATAACCCATGCTTTTACTGTATTTGATGTTGGTATAATTTGTGGAGGGGAAGGGAAAAAATAAATTGTTTAAATAGGGATACAGAAAAATAAATAAATAGGGATATAGGTGGACCCATTGCAACAATGAGACGTACAAGACGTTATGTCGAGAAACGAACTTTACAACTTTGGGGGTGGGGGAAGATGGAGGGCAGGGATGGTAAGGAGAAACATAGGAGGAAGTAACAATGCTTGATAAGAAATGTATTCATTACCTTGCTCATGCAATTGTAACCCCTCTGTATGGTATTTTCACAATAAAAAACATTAATAATAAAAAGTATATTGGTGAGGATTTTTCTTTTCTTGGATTTTCCTCTGAGTGAGATGGAAAGTCCTAGACAAAGAAAAATGTCAAACAAGTTTTGAATGAATCAATCTGGCTTCTATATTGAATATATACTATAAAGGCAAGGTGAAGAAGTGTCAACAGGTTAAAAACTGACAAGAAAATAATAGGTGTGCTAGTGACTCTAGCCTACAATAATGTATATTCAACAAAGCTGGAGGAGAAACACTGGAATGCTCTCATGAATGTATGGCACAATGGCTATGCTAATTACCCTGTTTTACTCATTATATAATATGTTTCTGCATCAAATTTTCACACTGAACCCCATAAATGTGTACCATTAGGTGTCAATTGTGAAAAGAAAATAGAACTCAGAGAGAGAGAGAAAAAAAAACAGGGCAGCAGCAGGGAAATAGGAGCTCTCTATGATTTGATTGACAGGTGATGACATGATTTGGATAAGGACAGTCACAGCAAAACTGGATAGATTCTGGTTGTGTATATACATAGAGTTGTGCTCACAGATTGGAACTCAGTCTGAGGATTTAAAAAGGGAATCTCAGTTTTTGCCCTAAGCTACTGGAAGAATGAAGCAACCTTTACTAAGGAGGAAAGGAATTCTAGAAGGGTAGGTCCAAGTCCAGGTTTAGGCAGGAAACTCAAGCATCAATATGTGTAATATGTGTGTGTGTGTGTGTGTGTGTGTGTGTGTGTGTGTGTGTGTGTGTATGTATGTTCACCATGCATTGGTACTGGGTCTTGAACTCGACCATAATACTCTACCTTAGCTTTTTCTGCTGCTCAAGGTTGGCTCTTTACCACTTAGGCACACTTCTGCTTTTGGCTTTTTGCTGGTTAAGTGAAGATAAGCGCTTCATGGACTTTCCTTCCCAGGATGGCTTTGAACCATGATCCTCAGATCTCACCCTCCTGAGTAGCTGGGAGTATAGGTGTAAGCCACCAGCACCTAGCCACAAGCATCACTTCTGATGTTGTTTCAGTTGCCCCAAATCTCAAGGGTTTGGAAATGCATGTATGAAATGAAACGCACAGAGCACAGGGTGACTGAGATCACATGTGAAATAACACATATTGGCCATCAAGACAATGTAACACAGGAACAACAATCCAATCTGTGAGAGTAACAACAAGGTCATTAACAGTTGTGGACCAATGCTTTCTCAGTAGGAGGGTTGTATCAAGGTCTGTTGTTTCCCAAGTATAAGGGTATGTTCAGCAAAGTGTAAACAGCATGCCAACATCAGAATAAAAGTAATTTAAGGATCTGGCCTATGATATTGAGAAAGCAAAACTCTGGCAATTTTGTTGGGAAATATTTCTTATTTCCAAAGAATACTTCTATTTCATCATTGCACTTACTATACTCTAGTTCATGTTTTAAATATATGTTCTTGTATCTGCCTTATGTGCTTTATTAAACATCAGTGTCTGGTGTGCCATATGAAGCAGGAACAACAGAAGACTTACTGGGAAAAAAAAAACCACAAAGTAATACGTAAGCCTGATAGCAGGGGTTGATGTTTGCAATGCTAGCTACTCTGAAAACTGACATCAGAGGGACTGCAGATCAAAGCCAGCCCAGGTAAAAAAGTCCAGGAGATTCTATCTACAATTAAAAAGCAAAATGACAGGAGGCATGGCTGCAGTGGCAGAATGCCAGCTCTGAGCAGGAAACCTGCATGAAAGCAGAAAGCCATGCACTCAAACATTGGTACTGGCATGGAAAAGAATAAAATAATGTGTAATTTATGAAGTTAGAAATACTTATTGTGGTTTACAAATGTAAAGTAACTATTTCTTATGTTTTAAAGCAGAAATATTTACCACCAAATACAACATGCAAAACTATGATTGTTCTGTTTGCAAGGTGTTAAGGCTTCTCCACATAATGTGCTACTCTGGGTGCTCCACAAACACAATTTTTTTCCTACCAAAAGGACTAAATAACATTTCTACAGGAAATGTATTATATCCAGGAAGTTACACATATGTTAAACATGCTATTTCCACAGGTAAGAATAGATCAAAGAAAATTAACCACTATTTAGAATACATAGAGTACAATCCTGGTTAAGATGTATTAGGCAAATGCACTCTGGAAATCTAAACCTGACCACGTCCAAAATCAAACATAGCTTGCTGGACGATGCAGGATTTCCCCTTTCCAGGTTCTCTACATTTTAGTGCCCTCTGGAGACCTATGGATACCATGTTTTCTTTCTCTATTGTCTTGTCCTAAATTTAAAGTCGGGAAAGAATCACAGAAAGCCATTCATGTTCAGTGTTAAGTACCATCCATCTGCCAGTGTCTGTGATAATTGCTATACTTTCCTCATTTTTCTTTCACACGAACTCTGAAGTAACTACTGAGCAACTACTTCAAGAGACAAGTAAGTGCCTTGGAGTAAAAATAATCTGACAATGGGTACCTGACTGGCCACTGGCCAAGGTTAACACAGCTCTGTTTGAACATAAAGGCCCTGTTTTTCCAATCCTACAGACTTACCTACAACATCTCTGGCTGAGTTTTACATCTTCTCATTAGAGAGGTCTTAAGTGAAAGAAATAAAGTTGCAAGATAGAGAGATGATATTCACTAAGAAGTAGGAATACAGAAATTTGGGGGTAGAAAGTCTAAATTTGAATTGTGTAGACAACTTTGGTATTATACAACCCATCCCAAACATGCATGCTCTTGAAAATAAATCCTGCTATATCATTTATCATACAAGAGAAATTCATTGCTATCCGTAAAATCAAATATCCAGTTTATGATATGGGGTTATATGATATGTGCACATATAGCTCTTCTGATTTTCCCCTTGTGAATAATACATATTTATCACACTAACACCATAGAAGGTGGCAACATAATTATTTTTACTGCTAAAATATTTCAGGTGGTTAACTTTCCTTCCCATGTCACACTAAAAATTTTTAAAGCTCATGCTTATTTGAATACTTTTTGTACTTTCATTTTGTTTGCTTGCTTTTGCAACTGAGGGTTGAACTCAGTTTTGTACATGTTAGACAGCCTACCACTGGAAGGATATCTTCAGCCCTTTTGCTTTGTTTTTGTTGTAATTACCATATGTTAACTGCATAATTTCATTCTCTTTCTCTCTCTCTCTCTCTCTCTCTCTCACACACACACACACACACTATATATATATATATATATATATATATATATATACTTTGATGATACTCATTCCTTATTATTTGAAAGTTGCTCTCAAATGGCTTTTATGACAACCTTCTCACAATACATATGATTTACTTTTATCATACTCTTCCCCATGCACCCTTTCTTTTCACCTCCCATTACACTCACTTCTTTTCATATTTTTTCTTCTTTCTTTTCTATTTTAGAACAAGATCCTGCATATGAGGGCAAACATGGTATCTGTCTCTCTGAGACTGGCTTATTTTGCTTAACATGATCATCTGCAGCTCCACCTCTTTTCCCTCAAAGGCCATAATTCCATTCTTTCAGGCAGCTGAATGATAATCCATTGTATATGCAGGTCACATTTTTCTTTATGCATTCATCTGGTGAGAGGCATCTAAGCAAATTCTGTGGTGTGGCTATTGTGACAAGGGGTATGTATAGTCAACTGTGGTAAGTAGAGTCTATACTGTGTACTGGCCCTAGATGTAATCCTCTAGCCCACAAAAACAGTCCTCTGTGAGGCAGGGTCTAATACCTTGCTCAGCCTCATACTCATAATCCTCCTGTCTCTGCCTCCTAAGGAACTGTGATTAAAGGCACACACTTCCATGTCCACCTTTAATTGCCTTTTTTCATGCAATCTTTCCAATTTCTATCATCAATGTACATCATGCAAAACATTTCTGCTACATTTGTATTTTGGTAAAGAGGGATTCTGCAATTCTATTGGAAGGTTTAGCAACAAATTTGTATCATTTTAGAGGAAAATTATATGTGTATGTGTGTGCACTCACAAACATGTGCACACATGCATGCACATGTGTGTGTAATTCTGAAGCTATACCTAAAGATATTTTTTCTTTAAAAAATCAAAGCTCTTAGCCAAGCGATGGGTTAATTCAAAATCAGTATTTTCCACAAGATAGCAGAAAGTCTACTTACCCAATGGACAGTTCTGCTACACACATGTGTGTGACAACACACATTCATTTTATTTATAATTTATTTACTCACATATTTATTTTCATATGCATTTTAACTTACAAAGAAATTACACTAATTTTAAGGTAAGACTCTTCAGGAATTCACATTGATTAGATGGGCTCACTACTAGTGAGTTTTAGAAATGCCTCTAAATAAAAATGCCAGGCTTGCTGATTTAGATTCTTCACACTGAAACAAAGATATAAAATACTTGATCAAATCAAAATTCCACTGGCTCATAGTTTTTACTGGATGATAAAATAAGAAAGAAAGTGGAAAGAAGTATAGTCATTTTTACTGTATACCAGATAGCAACCAATTCCTTATCAAAAAATGTCAGGGTATAGGGTTCCAAAGGAGATCAAGACATAGATACTCTGTCTCTTACTGTCTTTTTTTTTTTCATAAAAAATGGTACCAGCCAGGCGCCGGTGGCTCACGCCTGTAATCCTAGCTACTTAGGAGGCTGAGATCTGAGGATCTCGGTTCAAAGCCAGGCCAGGCAGGAAGTCCATGAGACTCTTATCTCCAATAAACCACTAGAAACCAGAAGTGGCTCTGTGGCTCAAGTGGTAGAGAGCTCCCCTTGAGCTGAAGAGCTCAGGGACAGCACCCAACTCCAGAGTTCAAGCCCCACGACTGACAAAAAAAAAGGTACCAAGACAGTATCCAATTCAGAGGGGGCTTGGATTAAAGAAAACAGTACTACAGATTTAATCTTACATTTGTTGCATAATAAATGTTCCAATTTTAGTGTGATTATTAATAGTATTTATCAGGAAAAATTGGCTTCTACAAGTTGTAGGCTTAATAACAAACAGGTTATTTTATTTTTTCCTGAAAATATGTATCTAAGTTATAATACCATATAGCAAGATTGATAGGGCATCATCCAGCATTTGATCCAGTGGTTAGTTTATTTTTGTTATAGTTTTTTTCCCCCCATAGATGTATGATATTGAAAATATTATTGTATTTATCTTCACCTCCTCAACATTAAATGGCAAATAATACAAATTGATACTATCCAGAATGTAAAAACTAACACTTGATTCAGGGATGTATTTTTTATTGTTATATAGTATAAAGGTGATATACAAGGGGGATACAGTTACATAAAAGATACATTTCTCTTTGGACAATAACACTCCTTTCAGTGATGCTTTTTTTTGGGGGGGGTCTGGTCGTGGGTCTGAACTCTGGGCCTGGGCACTATTCCTCAGCTCTTCAGCTCAAGGCTAGAGCTCTACCACTTGAGCCACAGCGCCACTTCTGGCTTTTTTTCTTTTTGCTTATGTGGTGCTGAGGAATCGAACCCAGGGCCTCAGGCATGCAAGGCAAGCGCTCTACCACTGAGCCACCTTCCCAGCCCCCCAGTGATGCTTTTAATCCTCACAAAAATACTGATTTCTCCATTCTATAATCTTGTATGTTTGCCAAAATTAATATAACATTTGAAATTCATGAACATTTCAAGGTGATTCCAGTTATTCAGACTGAGGATTTTATTAACTATTGATGAAGGAAATAACATGTTCTAAAGTTTAGTTGAAGCCAAGGGACCGAGAGTCCCATGGTGTAGTAGCCTGCAGTAGCCTAAGGGACACACAACCCACTATGCAAAATCCTAGGGTCTCTCTCCATTTTCTAGGCCAGTTCTCTATGGGAACACTGGCAGTGTTGCTGTGGGGTGAGGTCAGCCGGCGAGAGAAGAGAAGGACACAGAAAAATTCATCTTGGGTGAGCCACCCTGAAGACTCTAATGAAACAATTCCAAAGCCTCCATCTCATTTCTCAGGAGCTTAGGTGACACCGATTAGATTTTAAAGGACAGTAATAAATAACAACCTTTTTCCCCACCTGAGTTCTGAACTAACTGGCTGAGGACGGGTGGCACAGAAAGTTTCCTTTTACTTTAATAAAGTTCAAGGTGTAAAACTGTGAAGAATATCTAGGAGCAAATGAGGTTCCCAATACCGACCCCCAACCTGAATGGAATACTGAATGAAGCCTTCTGTGTCCACCGGGACAAATGGAGCTCATACCCTGCAACTTGGGGCTCTGGCACAAGCCTAGTGGGACAGGAAACAATAAAGAAAAGTCTTTTTATTTAACTTGACAGGCATTCTGTCACTTGATCCACACTCCACCCTTTTGCCCTGGTTATTTTTGAGTAAGGGACTTCCTTTTGGCCTGGATCACCTTAGATCACAACTCTACTTACACTTTCAGCTGTGTCTTAGAGGACACATGCACATCACCTAGCATTTTCTGTTGGGATGGGTAACGTGAACTTTCTTGACCAGGCTGGCCTGGAAGTATGATCTTCATCATCTCAGCCTACAGAGTAGTCAGGATTTTAGGGGTGAGACTCAATGCTCAGGTAAAAGCAGGCTTTTTAAAAAATCCTCCCTTTCCAGTCTCACCAAGCAGAAAGTGAGTTCATATGATCCACAAAAATGAGTTTTAGTGAGCACTGAAGAGGAGTGATCAAAGCCACTAAAACGTCAGCAGGAGACCAATAAGTGCCATGTTTCAATGCTACAACAAAAAAATACACTTTACTGTGAATTCTGAAGCAGATAGTAAAAGAGGAAACATTACTGTCAAGTCTGACAGAAGAAATAAAGTGCATGTCTGTGTATTGTCTGCTCCTCCTTGAAGAACTGCTAACATTCCCATAGTTTATTCTTGGCAGTCGTCTGAATTGGCCAGTTACAGGGTTTCTTTTAATAGGGTCTGCTTATGTATTTAACACTAATCAGATAATCTGTGCTATTATTGGTTCTGGTACCAGGGTACTATGACAAAGAAATGTGGTTTAAATTGCAGAATGCTGTCAAATTCTTCCTCTTTACTCATCTGCCATGTTAGTTTTAAGACTAGTACTTCTTTATTTCAGAAACCTTCATCTCCAGGCATGTCTGAGATTCCAGACTTTACACTTCCTTTTCCTGTTAATTGCTCTATCTCCTCCAAGCACAGGTAATGAGCCAAGGAGTGACTTCTGTCACTTGTAAGGTTGCCACATAAATTGGATAACTGCCACCACAATGATTTATAACATTTAGACCTAAGTAACTAAAGCACTAAAATACAGCACTATTTTTCAGAATGGACTACAATTAGTGTAAGATTCCCCGCCCCCATACTTCTATAAGTTCACTGATGGACTCTTGTCAAGATACATTTGTACTGACACATATGAAATATGACCTAATTTATTATTTGAAACTGCATCAACCCCGGGGCAGTCACTGGTCAAAGGGTGACTATTTACATTTGTGAATTAAAGTGCATCCAAGGTAAAAGTTATTTTTCAGTATTCTCATATCCAGTATTTCAAAATTAAACGTGGTTAATAACTGCCCCATTAGACACTACCTACATAGCACGTAACATTTTAGTAAATTCTACAGGACAACACAGATTTCAGAGCAATATGGTGGAAATAGCTTTCTTAGGCAATTTTTAAGGACTTCAATTCACATGTCACCAAAATTCCAATAGTCTCACATGCTAAAAGAAGTCTCACATTTAATATAATCTGGTATCCCTACTTTAGGAAGCAGTTCTTGGGTTATCTAAATCTTTTTAGCCCCATTTCTATTAAAAACTGACAAACTGGCAGCTTGCTATCAATAAGTCACTACCTCCTAAAGAAACCTGCTGTTGCATTATACAAACCACCTGGCTACTGTTCCTTGCTCTCATATATATTGTGTTTCCTTCTTGAATTACCCTTAAGACAGTTTCTTTATGAGTGACTTGTAGAAATACAAATGTTATGATTTGCATGGTGCAATATACTTGCAGTTATTGCTTCTAGGGCAAGATGTATATTGTTTATGTATTAGCACACAGCATATTGTATGCATACGTGAACAAAGGTAGAGAAAGAGAAAGCTTGAGGAAAACAATGTAATTAGTGGTGGCAGGTAATTTCATACTCACTGTATGAAAAGGGATGAATTAAAAGAAGATTTATAGCCACCTAATCTTTGATAAGAGAGCCAAAAAAATAGGGTGGAAAAAAACAGCCACTTCATCTAATGGTACTAGCAAAATTTGTTAAACATCTGTAGAAAACTGAAGTTAGATCCTTACATATTACCAGAACCAATTCCAAATGGATCAAAGAGTTTGAGGTAAAAGCAGACATCCTGAAAACATTACAGGAAGGAATAGAAGGAACTCTAGGGCTCCTGGGCAAAGGCCAAAATTTTCTCAATAAAGAACTAGAAACACAACAAATCAAAGAAAGGTTGGACAAATTGAACTGCATTAAACTGCAGAGCATCTGCATGGCAAAGGATTTAGCTAGCAAATCAGTAGAAAGCCCACAGACTGGGAGATCTTCACTAGACTTATAACTGACAAGGACCTCTAAAATATCCTTAGAACTCAAAAAATTAAATCCCCCCAAAAGAAATCTCCCCTCAAAGAAACAACTGTCCCATTAATAAGTGGGCTAAAGACTTAAAGACAGACTTCTCTGAAGAGAAAATAAGAATGGCTAATAGACACATGAAGAAATGCTCAAATTTCTGTCCATAAAAGAAATGCAAATCAAAACAACATTGAGATTCCACCTCACCCCAGTTAGAATGGTTATAATCAAGAAATCTAATAACAGCAGATGTTGGATGGGATATGGCCAAAGGGAACACTACTACACTGTTGGTAGAAGTGTAAACTTGTTCAACCACTCTGGAAAGCAGTACGGAGGTTCCTCAAAAGACTCCACATAGAGCTCCCCTATGACCCTGCAATCCCACTTCTGAGCATTTACCCAAATGAACACAAACAAGGCTACACTAAAGCTACCAGCACAACTATGTTTATCACGGCATTATTCACCATAGCTAAGATATAGAACCAATGCAGATACTGCTCAATAGAAAAATGGATCAAGAAAATGTCACACACACACACACACAGAGGAATTCTATTCTTCCATCAGAAAGAATGACACTGTCCCATCTATAATGGAAGGACTTGGAAAAAAATCATATTAAGTGAAGTAAACCAGTCCCAAAGAAATATAAGTCCCATAGTCTCCCTGATTTGTAACTATTAGTATACATCTAGGATAAACTTAGCATATGAGCAGAATAGTTCAATAGCTATGGACATATGACCATGCAAGATGATGCTAAGTGAAATGAACTCCAAGACAATGACACAAAAGGTTTTTCTTTGCTGATATTGTTCTCAATGTATTATATGATTTCTTTTTTCTTTTGTGCTCCCCGCCCATGGTTTTATCCCCTGTTGTTATTGTATTCAATTTTGGTTCCCTGGGTATTTTATATATGTTTATCTGAAGTAGGGACAGGATGGGGAACAACAAAATGGTGAGAAAAAGGAAGAAGTGTGAACCAATGCAACAGCAATACTCATCAGACAATATGTTGGAAATGATCTGTACAGTTTGTGGGGGAGAGGAAGAACAGGGGGGAGGGAGGGAGAAAATTGCAACTGGCTAGGCAGCATAGGTGCTTTGAGGGCCAACTTTATATCTGCTGAAACAAAACATGAGATTAGATGTGAATGTTAGTTAAACAACCAGAGGCTAAGACCTGAGGATCACAGTTCAAAGCCAACCCACAGAAAAAAGTACATGAGACTCTTATCTCAAACTAACCATGCAAAGGTGGCTCAAATAGTAAAGCACCAGCCTTGATCTAAGAGATAGTACCCAGGTTCTGAGTTCAAGCCCCAGTACTGGCACTAAAAATGGTCAGTTTTAGTTTGCAAAGCTTGTTCTTAAGTAAATTTAATATATTTTATTTATTAAATATTTAAAAAGATTTATATCCAAACAATGCCAGAAGCTGGAAAGAGCCCCTGAAATACTAAATGTGAAAAGTTCTTAACATAAGCTGAATCTTAGATTCTAAGTTTAGCAAAGAACTCAGTTTTTCCAGATGTTAGATAAATGCTATCAGTACATAATAGAAGGGAAAAATGCCAAACCCCAGGCCACTTAACAAGCACAAACTAATTTTCTTCTTACCTCTCAAGCAGATACAGAGACAAACACATGTATAAACACATACACTTGTATAAGTTTGAGATGATTCTATTAATTGGCTCACTGGTAAGTTGTATCACATTAATTTTTTTTCCAGTTCTAAAGTTTGAACTCAGGTCCAGTATGAGAGCCCCAAAAGCCAAGCTGTGAGACCGCAAAGGATTGGGAGTTGGGAAGGACTTCTCCCAACACACTCTCAGATCACTGGAGTTTCCTGTACAGGTCTGTTAGTCCTGGCTTGACAGGAATTCAGATTTCTATCCTGGGTGGAGGCTAATTTGACCCCAAACTTTCTGAGAGCTTGAGGACAGACAAAAGCCTATGCAAATTGTAAGTCATTTACTGCTTACCTCCACATCCGAAGATAAGGAAGTCATTTATCACTTTAACAAGATTTCACCACATGATTGGACTTCAAGTATATTGATGAAGATTGTATTACATGATCGGTGCTTGTGACTTCAATAATGTGGGTACCTCAAAATTCTGTACATACACTCCTGTACTCTACTCCATAAAAACCTTGTAAAAAAGGACCTTGAGCACCAAAACTGGAAGAAGGCTAAAGTCCCCTGGTACCCTAGACCTCAGTTCCACAGTCCACCTTCCATTACTGCTTTGTCCCAGGTAGCATCAGGTTACAACAGCTTGGGAGCAGTCTCTGAGCTTTTTTACTCAAGGCTAGTGCCCTACCACTTGAGCCACAACTCTCCTTCTTACTTTTTTTTTAAATAAAAATTTTTATTGTGAAAATACTGTACAGAGGGGTTACAATCACATGAGCAAGGTAATGAGTACATTTCTTATCAAGCATTGTTTCCTCCTCCTTTGTTTTTCCCCTACCATGCCTTCCCTCCCACCTCTACAACTACACTCTCCCCGCCACCCCCCTCCACTGCCTAAATTGTAAAGTTCGTTTTTCGACATAGCGTCTTGTACATCTCATTGTTACAATGGGTCAACCTGTATCCCTATTTAAGCAATTTGTTTTTTTCCCTTCTGCTTCCCAAAGTATACCAACATCAAATACAGTGAAAACGGGGGTTATAACGTGGGGGAGGTACATACAAAAAAAAATCATGTGGTACCTTATAAATACATTAGAAACAATAGCAAGAAAGAAAAAACCACTTGTATCCTTATCTTGGGGTTCATTTCGCTTAACATCATCTTATCTGACCTTTTCTGCTTATTACATTTTTTGGTTAAAGATTAGAGTCACACAGAATTTTATGCCCTAGCTGCCTTCAAGCCATAGTCCTCAGATCTCAGACTTCTGGGTAGTTAGAATTACAAGTGTAAACCACTGTCACCCAGATGTATCACAGTAATTCCTTAAGAACCATGCTGATTACTTTGTCGTATCTCCTTGCATTTTAGATTTTAACATCCACATATCAGGGAGACCATGTGCCATTTGTCTCTTTGCTCCTGGCTCACCTTGCTCAAAATGATTTGGTCTAATTCCATCTGTTTCCCTGTGAATGCCATTATTTTGTCCTTTCTGATAGCTGCATAATATTCCATTGTACATAAGTACCACAATTTTTGATTCATTCATCTGTAGTGGGGCATCTGGGTTGTTTCCACATCTTGGCTATTGTGAACAGTGCTACAATGAACATGGATGTACATGTGTCCTTGTATCCTGGTTCCTGCTGCTCAGGATAGATGCTTAGGAGCAGTATTGCCGGTGGGAGGGAGGGAATGAGTGGGAAAGAGGGCACAGCTTATACTAAGGGTAAAAAAAAGAAATGTGCATATCACCCAATGCAGAAGAAATAGTTGTATTGTCAAAGCTCATAGAATTCACAAACATTATAGACCGCAATAATGACAATTTGCCTTGTGAATGTTAAAATATGTTTGTGACTTTAAGTATCACTCTCTCACAATACTGTGAAGTTAATGTAACCACTTAACCTCAATAAAAATTTATTTTAAAAAAATCACATAGTACATTTTAAATATGTTAATAACAATAGCAAGGAAGAAAAAATTGTTGTGTCCCTATCTTGGGGTTCATTTCACTTAACATCATCTTATCTGATCATACATATATAGTTTTTTACCTTTTCTGCTTGTCCTACACATATACTAGTTATTGCAAGTAAAGGAAACCATGGGACCTATGTTTCTTTGGGACTGGTGTTGCCCTCTTTTGTCACAGTATTTAACCCTCTACATCTGTGGGACTGTCAGGAAGTTTCCACCATCTAAATTGACTCACTTGTTTCTCCGGCCTCTCCATAACTCTTCATTTGTATCTTCTTACTGAAATACTAACAACATAAGTTCTAAATCTGTTGCAAGCCAATGCAGTATCTTACTCAATATTATGATGTTCTAAATGCCTAATTCAAATTCTATTTCATTCACCTTTGGCTTTCTTCCTTTCACTTGATTTGCTATGATAGCTATTCTAATTCCTTACAACATTTTAATAAGAATTCTAAAGAGCAAACATGAAATTAGGTTACATTTTTTTAAGTTAGCTATCTGAGACAAAGTAATAATAGCTTTAAACTGATATAAACTAGAAATGCCAGTACCACCACTTTGTAGGTGCTGGCGCTTTTCATACTGGCTGGACGACAGGTATATACAACAATGACCCTCAAAGAATAAGGACATAGTGTAAGTCACACTGGAAAGAGCAGAAAAACCTACGGTGGTGGCCATGCCCACCCAGTCCTTCTTTTTGCAAGACTAGTGGCTCTAAGTCTCAAGATATTCATATACAGGCCAGGCACCAGTGGATCATGCCTGTAATCCTAGCTACTCAGGAGGCTGAGATCTGAGGATAATGGTTCAAAGCCAGCGTGGGCAGGAAAGTCCTTGAGACTCTTATCCTCAATTAACCACCAGAATATGGGAAGTGGTGCTGTGACTCAAGCAGTAGAGCACTTGCCTTGAGCTAAACAGCACAGAGACAGTGCACAAGCCCAGAGTTCAAGCCCCCTGACTGCCAATATATATATTTATATAGAGACCTGGAGTGAAAATCTTCATATTACAGTACTTTTTAAACATCAATATAACCGTATCCCTGATAATCATTTCCTTAGTTTTAAGAATATAAGCAGCAGTGCTTTCTATATGACTGTTGACAAGATCAGAAAGTATATATAAAGCATCTACCATAATTTAGATACAAAACAGATCATTACAAACACAACCTAATAGCTCCAGTACCTAACAAAAACATATTCAACATGTAACTGACATTTGTCTTCATGAAACTGTGATTGGCTAACATCATTGCTATGAGATAGGCAGGGAATGGACAATTCTAGATTAATATGATTCTAGATTAATTTGTCTAGATTAATTGTTTCAGTGCTTTAGATGCACTGAAACCAATGCCTTTATAGTAAATCAAAGGCATCTCTATAACCACACATGAAGTGAGAGCGGTAGCAGCCATGACTTAGGACTGTGTGTTCAGAGTATATACAAGGATATGAGACGCTATGAGCCACCACCCAGCTTTCAGGCATGGAGAAGGAATCTCAGAACAGTCAAGCCTGAGAGGCTCTCAAGAGACCACACAACGCAACTTCTGGATGAGTAGGTCCACTTCGCTGTACAGCACTCAAGTAGCAAGCACTATCTTGCCCTTTTAAAGCCTTGACTCAATATTTTAAAGGGCTGTGGATTTTCTATTTTGTTTCCTTTAAGAAACAAAATAGAAACAAAATAGAATTAGTCACTGGTTGGACATTTTGTTCACCAGACTCATATTGTATGGACAGGTTTTCAACACTAATCCCATTCTGATTGAAATTTAAATTGTGAGTTGGGTAACCACTGCTATTCCATTCCCAACAGCGGAGCCAGACTGACCCCCAAATTCACCTGCTGCTATTTTCATCACCATGTAGACCCTGAATCTAATTTGGAGGACCCTAACAGTCCTCAGTTCTTGGTTATCAAAAAAGGCTGTGAAGAGAGGTGTACAGGAAGCTCTGAGCCATAGATCCATTCAGTCCTTGGTTTAATTCTCGAAATAAATCATATAGAACTAAGAGTAATATAAGAGTAATATAATGGCTCCAAGAGACATTAACAAATGAGTTCCAATATCAGAACAATGACTTTACTAATCAAGATACACTGGTCTGTTCAAGGCCATGTAGAATAAAATGATGTGCGTGTAGTATACAGTGATGTTAACAAAGTTATTCTAGGAAAACTGGAGGACATATTCAGAAAATGCAAATTGATGTATTCTACCCAACTGAAAATCCAAAAATTAAAAAAACAGAAAATGTAGTTCTTCTCTTCCCAATGTATTATATTCACTCAACAGTTCCCAAAAAAGAGGAAAAGCACTATTGAATTTATATAACTTATAAAGTGATAGAACCTTACTGAATTGGAATTCTACATCTTTAAATCATAAAGATCAAGGCAGGCACCAGTAGCTTACATCTGTAATCCTAGCTACTCAGGAAGCTATGATCTGAGAATCACTGTTCAAAGACAGCCCTGGCAGACAAACCCATGAGATCCTTATTTCCAGTTACCCAGAGAAAAGCCCGAAGTAAAGCTGAGGCTCCGGTGATAGAGGGGCAGCCTTGAGCAAAAAGGTTAATGGACAGTGCCCAGGCCCTAGGTTTTAGCCCAAGCACTACAACTAAAACTAATTAATTAATTAACCATAATATGATTTTGTGAGTACAGTTCCTTTAATCATAAGCCTATTATATAGCCTCATAAGTTCATCTGATTCTGCTTCAAATAGCAAGAAGAACTAATTACTTCTGGCCTAACTATGTCATAAAATGTGCCTGGAAAATATCTTATATCTTTATTTTTAAGTGTAAGATTGGCCAATAGAAGACCCTTTAACATGTCAAAAACATAATAAGGAACTAAGAATTCAGTTGTCATGCTATGACACAGATGCAAGATAATGTTTTCAGGGAAGAATGAAAAATTAAAGTTCATAAAAGCAGGAGCTTTCTGTCTTCTGGAACAACAGAGTTATCCCTTAGCAGTAAATTGGATCTTTGTGTTCACTGTAACAGGTCAGGTCAACCGAGGCCCATCATCAAACCTATACTGAACACCATGTGCAGTATGGGTTGGTGAATGCTCAATATTTGTCAACTGAAGCATAATTACAAATGCAATTATTGAGCATCCTTAATGCTAAAAATTAGATCAAGGCATTTGTCTCTAACATAGTTTAAAGTAACAGACAGTAGAAGATTACAGAGAAAATTTTTAATATTTTCTTCATCTTCCCATTACTTGCTAAATATAAGAATCTTTGAATCTGAATATACAGGTTTAGCATTAGTGAGTGATATCATTAATTCCCCACTCCTTCTCTTACCATTCATATTTCTAAATATTGGAACTTACTTTCCTTTTATTCACAGTTTCAATTCTTATCACAAATTATCTTTGCTTTCTGTCCCAATTTTCTCAATAATCAGACACCATTTGTGATCTTGCCCACCCTTATGAGTAACCAACTCTGTCTTCTTTCCTTATAATTCTCTTGATTATATATCCTCTCCCAAATACTATTTAAATGTGCTATATAATAAAACATAGGCATCCGGATTGACTTTGCTATTTGTTTAGATCAATAAAATGTGAGCAGAAACTGTCTTTTGTAGAACCAAAAATGGTTCACCATTTCTTTTACTTCTCACTACAAGAATGTCACATCCTGATATTGTCAAATGCTGTGTCCTTGCCACAAATGCTAAGACATGTCTTACTTAAGACTCCTTAGTAAGGAGGCCTCAGGATAGAGTCACAGCAGAAATACACAATCACAGAACCATGTATGCAATATTGTTGTTTGACATTGTTGAAATCTTGAATTATCCCACACTACCTAGAAAAAACGAATTCACTGTGTACATTTACAATACTGAGTGAATGAGATAGTTGGTGTGGTAACTATCCCTACACTAATTACACAGTAAATATTCAAAACATGTGATCTGTATTAACACAGACATCATTCATATGATGCAAAACGGGCTATAATTAGAGCCCAAATTCATTTTTTGATGCTTGTCTCTTAAGTAATCTATGCAGAACAGTCAAACAGAAATACATTATCCAAAGGGCAAAACCCTAGTAGGAATTTAAATTATGCATCACTTCAAGCAAGTTCTTTGGTTCCATTCCCAAAATATAGGGCAATGGCTGGCTTACTATGGTCACTTTAAGGAGAAATGTGCTCTGCTATATTCTATCCTCAGGCAATATCAGAATTAACATTCTCTCTGTTGAGGCATTGATTTTTCCATATATATGTTATATATACTGTTTTAATTTTATCATTGTAATTTGTAAAGGATGGCCTACACCTAGTAAGGGTGAAGGGCCTTGTTACTTTTGTTTGAGAAATATTTGTTTTAATTTACCCTTGAGAAAAAAGTCTATATAGTTCACTAAATTTAAGTCTATAAATAGAACCAATGGATTGGTTCCAAGGCCTGAAAATAAATGAATATTCTTATACATAATCAGTTAAGAAACAAGAAATGCTCCAGGCTAGTAGATAAACAGTAAACAATTTCCTTATGTGTTCCTAATTTTAAATTAAAAGTAAGGTCACTTTGAACTGGAAGAAATCAAAACTAATTTTGTTCCTTTGATCTCAACCTACGGACACATATACTGCTGCTTATTTTCTCTTTACCAAATACATATTTTTCAAATAATACAAATACTACCCTAGATAAAATAATGGATTTTGATGAAAGACAGGCTACCAATTGCTTTTCAAATTAAGGGTAATTTAATTTGATACCAATTATGTTTTATTTACCTTTCCTCATATAAACACTTCTACTTGAATCAGAATTTAAAAGAACCTTCATTTAAACCAAGTCTCACCAATAAATAACTTGATACTTGAATTTTTTAAAAAATGAAACCCATTTTATATTTCCTGTCTGCACAATAGATATGATTTCTTTGCCCTGACCAATTCCTTAGCCCTAAAAATTAAATGGTTTTCCACAAACCATGTAGCTAATAAATGGAGAGCATAAACATTGTAATTCATGTCTCCAGAAATCTAGGTCTTCTTTTCCAATGGTAGACTACAGTATTTTTGTTTCTGAAACTGATTTTTATTTATTTTATAATTACTTATTTCAGTATACTATCTATAGTGATTTCAATTAAAAGTTAGCCAAATTTAAAATTTATTAAAATTTTTCATACCTGAAGTGAGAGTAGAGATTAAAAACACACAGATTGTCCTAAATGGATGAAGAGAAGGAAAAATTACTACATTTAACTTGAGAGTACAAGCTTTTTTCATTAAAACATCTGTGTATCAATGATGAACTTAGTCTTTTATGAAGATGTATATTAGATTGTTCATCCTAATAACACTAATGCTGATGTTCCTAATATCCTCCAAAGAACAATGTTTTACAAAATTTATATTACATTTTCAGCCTTTAAATAGAGTAACTGCGGTTTGCAACTACCAGGATTGCTCAATAGTTTACCAGGTATTAAATAAAACTGGTAATTGAAAATTGACATATAGATTCATATGTAACATTTCTACATTCCATTTCTTCATCCTTTTACCGCCTTAGTATAAGCCTCCTTCATTATCTAATTTACTGAAATGTCTGTAAATGTTCCCCTATCTCAAACCTTATCACTCTCCAATCTTTCTTCCAAATGACTGTCTCTCTACACTGCTCACTAGACAGTCATTTTCTTGTTTTCTCGACTTTTCATATCCTTTGAGAATAAAGGATAGATGAATGAAGACAAGAAGGAAAAGAAAATAGAGTCCAAAAGATCGACACATATCCTACAAAATTAAGAAAATTGAGAGAATTGTAGGCTTGGGAAGGATGGAGAAAAATGATGAGAGAGTTGACACTGATCAAGATGCATTGTATTCGTGAACTGCTTTGTTGAACGACAACTCCTTTGTGTAACTACTTCAAACTTGTAAATTATATTTTGAAAAAGGAATCCCTTACCTTAACCTCAGACCTAAGATTTAGGCTCTTTTCCCCCCCAGGCTCCTCTGCTATCTTTATGAAGCTAATTACAGCTAAATTGAACACAGAACAGAAGGAAGAGCTCTGTCCAGTCTTGGTAAATTCCCATGTTCTGTTGCTAGGATCTTTTCTGTCCTTGGTACAGCTGAGCTCACTCATACCTCAATCTGCTCAAGCAGATTAATTACTAGTGCAACCTGATACTCTTATATAGTTTCATAATATGAATATTCATTCAATCAATTAGCAATCTATGCAGAAATTGATTTTTTTGCATGGCAGCTGATATTTTTTAATAAACCTAATAATATCATTAAAACCACTTGCAGGATTTGTCAACCCTTGGCTTGTCTGTTCAGCCAAAGTCTCCAGCTAACACAAAGAATTTCACAGTGACAGAAAAGAGATTTTGGTAAATATCAGAACAACAAATAAGTAATTTCAAAGACCTAAAATTACGCTGAACAGGATTAACACTTCTTGGCTAATTCAAACATTATTTGAGGACCAAACCCTGTAGACTTACATGGTGAAAGGAAATACAAACATTGGGAAACATCACTCAGAGTCTCCTCAGGAATAAAGACCAATTCTCCCAACTGGAGACCACTTTGTAAAAGAAATGCAAAGAAAACCACTGCATCTGAAATACAGCACCTCTCGAAAGGTGTCTATCCTTTGTGATGGATCGAGCCACCTCATCCCAATTTGGGATGATGCTTATAGGAGCACCACCTTACCTACATCCAGTTCTTTATAAGGGCTACTGAGGTTGTCATGGTTACTGTATCACCATTCAACACCTCCTTCTATCCACTCCTGCCTTATTTGCCATTTCTTTTATTCTGGGACCGATCCCAAACACCATCCCTATCAAATATTCTCCATGTTAAAGTCCAGGTTCTGCTTCATAGAAAAACCTATCTATAGTGAGAAAAATATGTTAAAAGTTCTACATGATTAAAGTGGCAAGAAAGGACTTGTGGCACACCCATGTTTTGAATACATGTATGTTATTATTAAATAATTGTTGAAGCTCTTAAAAGAGAGCCACATTTTCTTCCACATTTTCTTTGTGGGGTTGTTTAGTAAATATTTTTGTAAGTGCATGTTTAAAGCTATATGGGCATGGATGCTTTAGGGTTTAAAAAATTCAAGTATCCACTGATGGATACGTGCAGGAATAAATGTAGTGCATACAGAGATGCAATGGAATACTATTCATCTTTTTTTTTAAAGTGAATTCTAGCATGCTACAAAATGATGAACTTTAGGGATAATACATCAAGTGAAGTGAACAGTTGTAAAGATATAAATATTGTAAGATTACAAGTACATAAGGTACACAGAGAAGACAAATTTACAGACAAAAGGTAGAATGGCATTTCCCCAAGGCTATGGAAGTAAAAGGACTCTTAGTGTATAGTGGAAATGGTGATCCAGTTGAAGAAGATAAAGTTCAGGAGATGAGTGTGGTAACAGCCACGAAACAATGTAAACTAAAAAATGGTGGCCATAGTAAATTTTATGTCATGTCTGATATACCATTATAAAATAAGTAGCATATTTTACAGTAATAAGGCTTCAACACTGGGTCTGTGTTGTTTTTCCAGTCACTTTACTACTTGAGCCACATTCCCAAACATGTTTTGTTTTTCAGATAAGTTCACTTTTCAATTTTACCCAGAGAATGCTCCAACAAAAATTCTGTCTCCATCTCCTGAGTAGATGGAATTACAGGAATCTGCTACAGGCCCAGCTTTGAACAATTATAGGTTTAGAGTCTTAGGACAAGGAATGTAATAACAGAGGGCAGGCGAATTCTGTATTTATGCCACATTACAGCTTTTTCTGTTCACCTTCAAAGACAGAGTGTGTCTTTATAAATGCCCTGGTTCAGACAGTATGGCCTGGAGGTAATTAGTTCACAGTAAGAAGGGATGTCCTCCATAAGAGAAGACATAAATGTTTGTTATGAGAATTAAGAGAACACCCAGCTGGCTGTGACTTGTTTTTCAGCATGCTAGCTAAAACTTAACCCTTATTACTTTGTTCCTTTTACCTTGATTATGCATATTTTGTAGCAAAGCAATTAAAATTAGGCACCTAGTTTCTTGTGAAGGCATAAACACTCTTCCGCCTCCAGTTCCTTAGAAAATGTCTAGCAAGCAAGAACACCTTTCCCTTGAGGCCCTTGGACTTTTCAAACTTCACTGTGAATGCAAATCACCAGAAGGATCTTATTAAAATATAGATTCCAATTCAAGCATTCCGTGCTGAAATTGGAGATTGTGAATTTCCAACAAGTACCCAGGTGGCAAAAGAGTAGCAAAAAACTAAAAAAATAATAATTTAAAATTTAAAAAAGCATCACGTGTGTAGCTCATATGAAGTGATTTTAGCATAAGACAATATTTCTGATAAATTCACAGTGGGGTTGAAATTACCCACACATGAACATAAGTCTTAAAAACAAGCACTTAGCCACTTAACTGGTATACTTAGAAATTAACACACCAGTGAAAGTCTGGCCATCCCTAATGGTTGTGAGAAGTACCTGTGAGATGCAAATAAGCCCATTCCTATAACATATCCAACAAAAAATGTTCTGTATTTTTGAAAGTATGGATTTTATATAGCCATTCATGTGTCATTAGATCATTTTTTATTGCAGCATTTTGGGTTATAATTCACATACATATAAATGTACAATGCACATGAGTTAAGTACATATGTATATATATATATATATACAAAGTGTACACATGATGTACACACAGATTCAAGTATTGTATATCACATTTAAGTGACACGTTACTGACAGAAAATTCAAGTAGGTTGAAAAGTTATCATTGTTCCGGACCTAGGTCTTTAGTAAATCCTCACTTTTTCTATTTTCATGAAATTAAATACACCACACAGAAGCTTTCTTTCAGGAAGGAGTCTAGTACTTTCCTATATCTGAATATTAAAAGGAAAACCAAACATAAGAACAAGTCACCTATTGTATTTGATTTGGTACCTTGCATTTGGTATATACAGTTACCTAATTTGGAGAGAGGAAGGAGAATAACAAAATGCTGAAACATTGCAACAATGCTACTCACAAGACACTATGTTGGAGATGAACTTTACAAGTTTGTGAAGAGGAGGAGTATGGGAGGTGGGAAAGGAAGAGAGAACAAATGGGGGGGGTAACAATGCTCGACAAGAAATGTACTCATTCCCTTACTCATGTAACTGTAGCCTCTCTGTACAGCATCTTTACAATAAAATAAAAATTTTTTAAAAGATTAAGTCATCTGTACAAATGATGTGCAAGTGATTTTAAAATGATGTTTTGTGATAGTGTCAAAGAAAATAAAGACATTCACAGCCTATGCTTCCTGCATTCCGATGAAACCAGCCAGAGCGTGGAGCCCTGATAGATACTAGAAATGAAACACATTTCTAGGAGTCTTTTCTATTTGGATACAGAGCACAAACTTATAGAGAAAAGTTGGTCTACATTTCATCATCCTTTTCACACAGCAACCTTGGAGAGTAGGTACCACTATCCTTGTTTAACAAATGAAATGGAAATATCAAGTATTCTCTCCTTAGTCAGAAAGCAAGACAATTTCCACCAACAAGAGAAATAAAATTCTTCTCGGTGGCTCTCAACCATGGATCCATAAGTGTATCACCTGGTGAGTTGTGAGAAATACTAATTCCTAGGTGCCTCCTCTTAGAGATGCTAACTTAAATATTCTGGTGTTTGGCTTTTATGGGATATGGAAAAGTCTCTCATTTCCTATGATGTCTCAAAAGGGAGAACTGCTTTTCTGAGATACATGAATAGTTCTGTTCTCATCTACACTGTAGTGGGCTGTAGGTGACCTCATCTGTTATTGTATAAGGATAGAAGCTACATCCTCAACTTGTCACCACCACACCCAAACGTTTGTCCCTACTGGTATGTTCTCCACGGTCATCTGCTTTACATCATTCATTTTTGTCATCTTTTCTCTCCCACACTTCTCCTCTCTCACTCTCTTTCTACTCCATTAACACTATCCTTTTCCACTTAGTTCTGGATGCAAAATCTCTTGCTACTTGTTTTCTGAAAACTTCCTGGAAATAGTCCTATTTTCAACCTTTCTCTCCCTCATGAACTCATTCTTCACATGATTTTCTTAAATAAATCAACACTATTAGCCAACAAATAGAACCAGCCTATGGGCTCAATAACAAAACTAAAGAAAATGTGACCCATCTATACAATGGATTATTCATCTCTGAAGAAGATATGAATGTATGTCATTTGCAGAAAAAAACAGATGAAACTGCAGAGCACTATATTAAGCAAAATAAGCCAAAGTCAGAAAACACAAAAGCCACTTTTCTCAAGATTGATGCTTCTCTTTGCCATTGAATAGATTTCCAGAATTTCCTAAGTCATTTGTACAAATATTATTATTGGCAGTGGAAAAGAAAAAATATAACTCTTAAATAATAGAATTCTTTACTGTTATAAAAATGTTATCTATTCTCTTTCTTTGTAATTAATATGAAATAACTCAGGATTTGAAAGAAGAAAGCCCAACAGAGAAGCTGTTAACTGAAGTTCTTTACATGTATTTTTCCATGGATTTTTAAAAGTGAATTATGTTATTTTACATAACCGGCCTGGATATACAGCGATTTTCTTTTTCAGTGTTTAGAATTAAAGGTCTTTATCTTGATGTAGTATTTGGGCTTTACCTTCCACTCATAGAGATGATTTACCCATAATAATAAAATAAAATATTATATCTAAATTATTACATAGTTGCAATAATAATGGAATTTTAATGAGACTAACCCCAGTGTAAATATTAGATCATGTACTCAACTCTCTGACCTTGTACCAGTAAAACTGAAATTATTCCTTTAAAAAATTAAAAATCATGTTTTTGTTTATATGCAGAGTCTATACATAAAAATTAATAGTATGACATGATTATGAAAGCAGTAGCTAGAGACATGGGTCTAGTGGTAAATAACCAGCCTAGCAATGAAAAGACCTGAATTTAAAACCCAGTATCATCGAAGAGATAAAAAGAATGGGAGACTGTTTGGGGCAGGAGAATCAGTGGTGGAAGGGAGGGAAATGAAAAGATGGGGGTAAGAAAGATAAATGTTAAGAAAGAGTAATAATATAAATGGGGTAAATGTGACCCAATACATGCTAGGCATGTTGACAATATCACAGTGATATTCCTTTGTACAGTTAATTTATGCTGATCATTTTCACTTAAAAATGCTTACATTTCTCCTATTTTAAAATGAAACAAAAGGCCCTGTCTTTGTTTTAGCTGATGCTGTGCCCATTACAACTAAATTTCAGATTCTCACTAATGGGTGGTAACATTTCCTGCCACTCAGGTCTCCATCTTATTTCTTCCATAATGCTTTCACCAAAACAACAAATGTCACATTTTATCTGATACCTCTACAGTTGACTCTTAACCTTTTCTTTTTGTAATTGTTTCTTTCCATATCTGCCACATTACATTTTTCTGGGGTTTCTTCCTGTGACTCAGAAAGTCCTTCTGAGTCATACTGTAGGCTTCTTATCCCGTAGATACTGACATTCCTCCAGCTCTCAGCCTTGTACTTTTTACGCTCTATATAATACTTGGCATGAAAACCCATAGGATTAGCCAGGTGCTGACGGTCATGCCTGCAATCCCAACGCCTCAAGAAGCTGAGATCTGAGAAAAGAGGTTCAAAGTCAGCCTGGGCAGGAAAGTCCCTAAGACTCTTATCTACAATTACCAACCGTGGAAGTGTGACTCAAGTAGTAGAGTGCTAGCCTTGAGCAAAAAAAGCTCATGAAGAACACCCAGACCCTGAGTTCAAGCCCTAGTACTGGCATACACATACAAAGGAAACAAAACAAAAACCATAGGAATGACAAAGAAGCAGCTGTCCAGTTGATCTCTCTTCAACTTTGAATTAACTTAGGCTATTGTACTTTACACATTTCCACAGCTCCTCAAATTTAATGTGAACTCCTAATCTTACCTGTCAACCTTCTTTTTCATGATCATGTTCACTTAAAAATGCTTACATTTCTCCTATTTTAAAATGAAACAAAAGGCCCTGTCTTTGTTTACTGTTTGTAAAAAAAGCTGTGCATGCTATCATGATTCAATTCAATCTTACTAATGTAAATACATTCCTGAAGTCTTTCTTTCCCTACTAAGTATCCAGTCATTACTTTCAAACCAATCTGCAACTCTTTCTCATTCTGAAATGTGTCTTTGTAATACCATCCTCAACCCTCCAGTATGGATTCTGTTTCTTTGTGCCTAGATGACTGCCCCTAACTATTCCCTCTGTCTCCACTTTTGTTCCCTGTGCTCCAGTCTACCCATGGAGGCCACTGCAAAGGCAAATTGCACATCACTTTCCTTAATAAACCATTCAAGGCTCCGCATGCCCCTCAAAAATGCAGTCTAGGCGGGCTGGATCAGTGGATCACGCCTGTAATCCTAGGTACACAGGAGGCTGAAATCTGAGGATCACGGTTCAAAGTCAGCCCAGGGAGAAAAGTCCGTGAGACTCTTATCTCCAATAATCAACCAGGAAACTGCAGCACAGTGGCTCAAGTGATAGTGCGCTAGCCTTGAGCTGAAGAGCTGAGAGACAACACTCAGGCCCAGAGTTCAAACCCCACCATTGACAAAAAAAAAAAAAATGCAGTCCAATCTTACTGGATTTTCTTGAAAGACATTTAGTGGATGATTGACCATACCTTGTACCTTTCACGACATGTGATTCCCTCCTTTGTTTTCAGAGAAATATCACACCGAAGTTCTTCAGTTTCTTTGAATTCATCACATCTTTGCTGGCTTCAAAGGCTTCCATGTCTTTGCACAGGTTTGTTTTTCTTTTTTGGGGGTAGAGGTTGTGGTTTTTTTTAACCTCTGTTCTTCTTTCTTCAATCTCTCACCCCACCCTTCTCCCTGAACAATTCATCATTGTTTCCCAAACATTTGTTTGAAAGTAGGTACTCACATGTTGGACTCTTGTCTCTGGATACTAAATCTGTCCTTTCTAACTGTGTAAATTAAGATATTGCCAAAGCTTTCTAATCTGCAGGTTCCTCCTCTCTAAAATCAGGATAAGCAAAGTGTACATGTGTTGACATGGAATGAGATAATGCTTGTGGGTTTTTGGCTCACCACCTGGTACAGAATAAGTGTTGCTACTCACCTGCTGCTGGGAAGGCTCCATTATCTGAGGAAATGTCTTTGGTCAGTATATTAACTTTCCTCCTTCCTTCCTTCCTTCCTTCCTTCCTTCCTTCCTTCCTTCCTTCCTTCCTTCCTTCCCTCCCTCCCTCCCTCCCTCCTTCCTTCTTTCCTTCCTTCCTTCCTTCTTTCCTTCCTTCCTTTTTAAATTATTTTATTGCTCTCAATCTTCCATAGTACTAAAACTCCTCAGGTCAACATGGTGTCTATTTTATTTACTAGTAAATTCCTGACATCTAGCACAGAAATGAGTCCTTAATAGCACTAGTTAAATACTAATGTGATAAAAGAGCAAGGATTTCAGAATTATAAGATTCCATTCCAACTGCATAGGTAATGCATTTTACAAGACAGTGCAAAGTTTCTGAAATGGACTATAAACATAGTAGCTAAGACATAACATGATTATAACTACATGTAAGTTTAACCATTCAGATATAATCTTCTTAAGATTACTTTCTTAAATTGAGATGATGCTGGTAATAATGTTGGAAATTCAATGTAAATGCAATAAGATAAACATTTTAAAGTCAAATTAATAATATCTATTCCACATCTGAGAAGCATGCTGCAAATGCATGCATACAGAAACACTCACGCAGACACATGTACACACCCAGATCTCTGCTCATGGTGTGTTATACTGGCTTTGCAACAGCTGACACCAGCAGTAAACAGGAATATCATGATTTTAAGTGTAAAGAATAAATTAATTCATGGAAAAACAGTGAGAAATAATGTAGCATATAAAACCAAACAGCAAAATTTAATCTGAAGAAGAATCTTTATATTAGGAAATACTGGTATCCTATCAGTAATTCCCACAGGAACATACAATGCACATTTTGCTTTGTAAAAGCTGTAGATTTCTAAATCTACTGTCCAAACAGTGCAAATTTTAGCTTTCAATTCACCCTAACCATCAGGTAAATCCCTTTCTGTCGATCTCTCACTCAAATCACCTTCCAAATAACATTCTGTGTATTTGGCTAAAAGATCCTGACTTTTTGCAACCTAAGGATTGGTACAAAGCACATTAAATAGCAAAGAGTGGTTTAGATGGAAATTTTTCATGTTGAAATACTGTGTAGGTAAATGGTTTGAAAAACAAACTGTCTTTTTCTACGATGAAGTGCAGAGCAGTATTACCTAACCGGTGATGCTCCTTCAAGAAAGCAAATAAGGTATTTGTCCTTTAGAAGACAATTTGTGGGAAAAAAAAGTGTTTGCACTATTTGATCCTGTAATCATTCCTCTGGAAACTCAGTTTAAGAAAAATGTTGAAAGAAGAAAGTCACAGCAAAAGATATCTATTGTAGCTAGCATTCCCAAATTATAATGGAATTTTAAAAAAAACTACCGAGATTAAAATGTGGAAAGAATTTGATGTATTATGATAGATAATATAAAACTCTTGAACATTACAAACAGAATGCTCAGTAGCAGGTGCTTACATATGCAGTTTTAGCTACTTGAAAATCTAAGGGTTGAGAGAATCTCAATTCCAAGTCATCCCTGGCAGAAAAGTACAGGAGATTCCATCCCCAGGGAAGGAAACTGGATACATTCACATGAACCTGTAACCCTAGCAGTGACAGAAAGCCTAATATAGGCAAATTAACTTCAGCATTCCTGGGCAGGAAGCTATATACTAATCTCAAAATAACTGAACAAATAAGTGGATGAATTAAATAAAACTCAACTGGAAACTGGCCTACACTTGTAATCCTACCTACTTAAGAGACGGACCTGGGGATCTCAGTTCAAAACAAGCCCAGACAAAAATAGTCCTAAAGACTTCATCTTCATTTAACCTGAAAAAGCCAAGTACGGCTCTAGTGGTAGACTGCCAGCCATGAACAAGAAAGTCAAGCAACTTAAAGTCTCAGTACTACCACAGAAAAAAACTAAATTAACAATCAATGAAAAAATAGAGCTGAAAGCATGGCAAAGCCATAGGAAGGAATAAAACAGAAGAACACATTATTTTCTATATTCAATTTAATATCTCCTAAAGTTACGATGGCCTGACATATCTAAATTTGTAGATTGTGTAAGAATAGTAACTGTTAAAAGTGTGTAACTGCACAAAAATTATTCTCCAGTATGTGTCACTTTAATTTAAAAAATAACCTCAACAAGTCAAACATATAAAGTTGTCATTATCCTTTATATATTAAATACCCAAGAAAGCCAGAGTGAAAATATCATTTGTATAAAAAAAATCCCGAGTGGAGAGAAAGGACTGTGATCATTATCTGATTTAAATCAAACTTGCAGAAAACAACTAACCCTCAAAATCCAAAGGTCCTGAAAATTAGAAGTAATTCAAACTCTCAGCAATAACAATGCCTTGCCGCTATCTTGCAGTGAGTGTAAGTTTCTTCCAGAGCCATGTGTGAAATCTCCAAGAATGCTGTGGAAATGTGTTAAATTAGAAAAGATAAAAATAGACACACTTCATGCAGAACATCATCCAAGGGAAGGGTGGCAAACACTAAACTTACCAACAAAAGATGTAGGCACCTGGAAATACTCATTCATAAACTTGTCTACATTAAAATTCTCAATGAGGAGCTAGAAGAAAGTAGGGCAAATTGAAACATTTTTGAAAAGGCTGCTTAGGGAAGAAGGCTTGCCAGGGAACAACAATAATTTCTTACACTAGTATCTTACCATCACATTTGATTTTTCTCAGAACAACATCATACTATCCAACACTATGATTCCCCCAACACTGAAAAACTCCTAAAGCAAACATACCCACCTGAAGATTCAACTTTGAATTTAAGCAAAAAAAGAGATAACATTGTTGAAATTATTCTTTAAAAGCACCAACTAAGTATAAGTGGAAAAAAATACAAGAATATAGATTCTAATAGTGTCTTTGGTGAATGCAAAGGAGGAAGCCTCCTCTGGTTGGTTTATAGGTTTGAATTAATCTTCAGAGTATATGCAACTAAGACTGTTGCAAGCCTAGGGATAATTACATCAATGGAAAACAGCATGAATAAATTCTGTGTATATGAATAAACCCTACAACTTCAAGTGATCACAAATGCTAAGTTCTTACACTGTGCTCAACATCATTAAGCATATCATACGTGTTTTGCCTTTTCAATGTACAAAACAGTTCCATGAAACTTTGTGTTATATTCATACTTTATAAATGAGGATACAGGGCCTCTGAACACAAACCAAGATCACCCAGCTGTCCAGGGTTACAAACAAATATAGTCAAGTAGAGTAAGTCCCAAGCTTCTAACTAACACAATCAGTATAAAGAATTTTAATTTCATTGATAAACTATTCAACTTTAGCAGAAAGTTATATAAAATAACTAACCTTGACATAAATATGAATAAAAATTATTTTGAGAGTCCAAAATGATTTTTAATTGATTAATTAGAAATATATTTTATATCTAATATTTTTAATTAAGAGCCAACTCAATTTTCTAATGCTTGTTTCTTTAAATACAGGAAAAACAAAATAAGAAAAAGCCCAAGTGGCTCACACCTGTAAACCTAGGTATTCAGGAGGCTGAGATCTGAGTGAAGATAGCAGTTTGAAGAAAGCTCAGGAAGGATTTGTAAGACTCTTATCGCCAATTAGCTACAAAAAGTAGGAAATGTAGCTGTGGCTCAAGTGGTAGAGTGCTAGTCTTGAGCAAAAATCTCAGATACAGACCATAAGTTGAAACCCCAGTGCTGGCATGAGGGGTAGAGGGAGGTGAGGGAGAAAGAGAGAATGAATTAACTTGAAGAAAAATATGTATCATTGTCTTTTTTATGGCTGAGTTACTTTTAAAGGGCTGGAATTAACCACAATGGTAACTGATTTTTTTTCTTAGAAACAATATCTTCATTGAAGCCTTAAGAAAAATAATTTTGAGGGTAAAAATTACCAAGGAACTCTATGTATTAATCCAATGTTTCTATACTGTATATATATGTAGCTCTGCACCAGTACACACATTGTAATTAATAAGTTCTTGAGTCATAGTTTGTAGAGGATAAAAAAGTATTTTGTGCTTTGGTTTTCTGACACATGAAGGAGATGCAGAATTCCAGGTAAAGAACATACTGTTCTTGCATTCTTCACCCAAACATTATTAAGTACAAGTTAAATGAAACATTTTTAAATGGACCTTATTGTTAACACAAAAAAAGCTGAATTCAAGGACAGCTTACATAGGACATTACATGAAATATAAGCCAGTGCATAGACACCACCAAATACTTATCCAAATTTGGACCGAAAAACAGTTTTAGACAGTGCAAAGGGTCAGCTTTCAGTTGTGTTATACAGAACCCTAAGTGTTTGCCAGGTTGCTTGGCATTGCTCAGTCTCCACACTGGTGTTGGCCAACCACATGGATAGATTAAATGTCTCTGTGGTCATGAAGGGGATGAGATGACATAATTCTACTGATTTGTTTACTGATATCTTTGTCATCATCACTCTTGATCAAATCCTGCCAGGCTTTGAAAATGTGACTATTCATTTCAAAGCTTAAAATCGAGTGAAAGTAAACAAAAAGAAAACAACCTGCTTCAGCACTGCCTAACCCAATGAGTTTACCAGAAGCCCCTGATATCCAGAATCTGAAAAACTAAACCAGATTAGTGTTCATAAGTCTGAGGACAATCTCAGAATGTGCCTGTGCGTATAAATGTGGATACAGACACATTGTTGTTTTGTCCCAGCACTGGAGCTTGAACTCAGGACCTAGGTGATGTCTGTTACCTTTTTCATTCAAGACTAGCACTCGACCACTAGAGCTGCAGCTCTATTTCTGTTTTGTTTTTGTTTTTTTTTGCTGGCTAATAGATTAAAATTCTTATAGATTTTCTTGTCTGAGCTGGCTTCAAACCACAATCCTCAGATCTCAGCCTTCTGAGTAACTAAGATTACAGACATGAGTCACCAGCAAATAACAACAACAACAATAATAATAACAATCCATTTTTCAGTCAAAGTCTTAAAATGAGTTGTAGTGCGGGGTCCGAGGGAACTTGAAGGAAGATGATAAATTAGAAATGTGTTTTGCTATGAGAATGTAGCATATAATAATAATAATATTTAGCATGAATCTAGCACTTGAAACCAAATTTCTCTCCATGTGTAGTTAAAGACGGCACAGAGTCCAATGCCAACCATCATCAAATGTCTTCTATGTGTGAAGCTCTTTGGTACCTGGAATTCTCAGTGCTAGGAGGAGAACCAATCACAGAACTTTCCAGCTGATGCACTCCCAGATGAATTCCTCCCAACTCTGCACAGTTATTACAGCTAAACTCCAAGGCAGTCCTGATCTCTTCTCCCACACCCCTGATCTAGTCTAGTAGGTAATTCTGCTGCCTCATTGAAAATACATTGTGAATCTTTGCACCATTTCCTACCTTAATGCAAATCATATCTTTCTGATTAACCATGACAAATGCACTCTAGCAAGCCTTCACAATCTGATTTCAATCCTTTGCATTCTATTCTACATCAAAGAAATCTGAGTACTGCTTTCAGTGACAGAGAATCCCACATTTCTGCTCACGTGATGCTGCTCAGAATAGATGCTAACATATATACAATGGTCATCAAGGCTTCTGGGATTGGTCCTCTCTGATCTTATTATGTTCTATCACTTTCTCCTGTTCTGTAGAGTTTCTTCATTAACCTTGATCATACCAGTTACAATCCTACCCCAGAATTGTGAAAGTCAGAATGTGTGTGTGTGTGTGTGTGAGAGAGTTTATGCGCTGATAGATATAGATGTAAATATGTCATTTCATCCCAAACATCTTTTGAGGTTGTTCCTAAATTTTAAAAGTGATGAAAAGAATGCATGTTTTAGGTAATGTGTCTCCCAACATGCATCTTTCTTCCATGTACTTCATGCTCTGATCTAGCCTGGCCTGCATACAACCAATCCCAGTACTTTTCCTTGACTTTCTCCACTCTGAGTTAATCTGAGATGGTATTTTTGCTTCTATCCAAGAAATTAATCCTCTTTCATTTTACAATAACGTGTGGTCTCCAGTCCACTTCACCTTTCACATCAAATCACTGTAAACTGAATTCCAATCACAACTGCATTGTAATTCCTCTAGGTAATTTCTATAGATTATGAAAGTAAATAATATTTTTGTTACTCTTCTGTTTAGGACATGTATGACATGGCATGTTATATACTGCTCTGGGTTCTTGTATCTTTCCCATTCAACTCCTATCACGTTAACTACTGCTTCTTAGAATCCTTCAAGGACATCTCCTTCAACACTAATGCCTCAAAATATCCCTACAACTTCAAAATGTAACTTTATTCACAGTATAGACATTCTCTTTGGACAGCCTCTTATCTGTAGAGCCTGAACTCCTAAATACTCATTCTTGACTCTTCCATTCTTAGCTACTTGAGAAAAAGGGCGACGTCACCAGCTTTAACCACAAAACTCAGTACAGAAGGGAATGTAAATGATCACTTTATAAGCAATCTGTAACCTAAGTAATACCTCTCTCTGCTCTCTAGGGTGAAAGCTCCCTTTACCTAATTCCTAGGCATGCTGACTTGATATGGAGGGTCTTCAAAGTTTAGGATATAGTATGCTCAAAACACAGTATCTATTATCCCATCCCTCTACCTCTCACTTGAAATAATATATAGGTTCTATGTTCACATAAAAAAATTAATGGCAAATAATCCTCATATTGTATGTTTTACATTTTGAAAAATGAAATCTATGTGAAGCCAAGCATGGTGTGAGTAAATTTGACCTCAGTAAGCATTAACAAAATTATATCATTTTATGGCCTTATTATATCTTACCAGATTTACGTCAATGACTTCTTAATTGTTCTCCTTGCCTCCAGATTTATACTACTAAGTCTTCCCTCTATGGCATTGCAATTGTTGCTGTTAAAGGTAAAACAAACCATATTGGATTATTTTCTAGAAAGCTTTGAATGCCTTCTTATATGGTTATAGAATGCTCAGAAACCAGGATTTTACCATACCCTATAATGCCCAAAGGAAGGAGCTATCTATCTCTTCACTGGACATCTTTCCCTGCTTTTTTAATTCTGGTACTTTCATCTCTTATAGTCCTCCAAGATTCAGAAAGCCTGAATTACTGCAACCGCGTCCATCTGTGTGGAATATCTGTTCCTGTCTCAATACTTCTGATGAACTTATGAAGATTCACTCAGATCTCCCTTCTGGGTTGGTTCCATATCTTAGCTATGGTGACTAATGTTGCAATAAACAGTTGTGCTGGTAGCTTTAGTATGGCCTTGTTTGTGTTCATTTAGGTAAATGCCCAGAAATGGGATTGCTGGGTCCTAGGGGACCTCTATGTGGAGTCTTTTAATGAACCTCCATACTGCTTTCCAAAGTGGTTGAACAAGTTTATACTCCCACCACAATGCAGTAAGATTCCCTTCTGGCCACATCCCCTCCAGCATCTGTTGTTATTACATTTCTTGATTATAGCCATTCTAACTGGGGTGAGGTGCACTCTCAATGTTGTTTAGATTTTCATTTCTTTCATCTCTTCAGAAGTTGAGCATTTCTTCATATGTCCATTGGATATTCTTATTTCTTCTTCAGATAAGTTTCTCTTTAAGTCTTTAGCCCACTTATTTATTGGGCAGTTGTTTCTTTAAGGATTTGTTTTGGGGGATTTAATTTTTTGAGTTCTAAGTATATTTTAGATATGAGGCCCTTGTCTGTTGTATGGCTAGTGAAGATATTCTCCAAGTCTGTGGGCTTTCTATTGATCTTACTAGCTATGTCATTTGCCATGCAAAAGCTCTGAAGTTCTAAGACTTTTTTTTGTCAGTGGTGGGGCTTGAACTCTGGGCCCGGGTGTTGTCCCTCAGCTCTTCAGTTTAAGGCTAGTGCTCTACCACTTGAGCCACAACACCACTTCCAGTTTGAAGAATTTTCCTTTCCTTGGTGCTATGTCCAGTCTTTCCTTGCACATTTCATGTATATTCACATCATGAACTCAGCAAAGGAAGGAGCACCAATTCTCTGCTTTACAACCACATAGAGAGAACTTAGTATGACAAATATTTCCAACATTTCTTAAAAAGAGATAAATTTGCAAGTGTTTGTCCTTGTTGTCCTGTTCTCTAATTCAAGTAACTCTTTAAAGGCAAGAAGGAATATCCATGTCATTCGCAACAAATAAAACTTATAGCAGGCATTCAAATTCCTTTAGTATTAGTGTTAAAAAAATAGGGACTGGAGGTATAGCTCAAGTGCTGAAGTATCTGCCTAACAAACACAAGGCCCATAGTTCAAATCTAAGTACACTGTCTACCCCCATCAAAACATCAAAACATCTACAGCCAGAAGCTAGTAACTCCTGCCCATAATCCTAGTTAATCAGGAGGCTAAGCGATGGAGGTTCAATTTTTGAAGCCAGCCTAAGTATAGAAGTCCAAGACACTCTATTTGCTGATCCAAAGTAATCAGCGAAAAGCTGGGCTGGAAACATAGCTAAAGTAGTAAGAGTGCAGCTATAAGCAACCAAACAGAAGCCCTGAGTTCAAGCCCTGGTGAGGAAAGAAAAGAAAGGAAGAGAAAAAGAGGGAGGGAGGGAGGGAGAAAGGAAAAAAAGAAAGGTAGGAAGGGATGGAGGAAGGGAGGAAGGGAGGAAGGAGGAAGGAAGGAGGGAAGGAAGGAAGGAAGGAAGGAAGGAAGGAGGAAAGGAAGAAAGGAAGGAGGGAAGATGGAGAAAGGGAGAAAATGAAGGAAGAAAAAAAGAATATACACATATACCTACATATATGATCATACATAATGTATGATAAAGTTGTCTAAACCTGATAATTGAGGTCAAGAAAAGAAATCTATGGTCTAACCTTGACTCTTTAATTACCAAAGTATTATAAAAAATACTTGGCTAAGTATTTGCTAATCTGATTCCAAAGCATAATCACTCATTTCTCACCATGTACTACTTCTATCCACTCCTGAAAGTTCCAATCACTAATGCTATGAGTACTTCTGGAGTCTTATCACCTCTTTATTCTAACTGAAAATGTGACTATAAAGGTAGACAAATTAAAATGCATCAGAGGCCAAATACTGTACAAAATGAAAAAGGAGAAAGAAAAGCAGTGGGGGAAAGTAGTTAGTACTCAAATAGGAGTTGAATGATGATTAAGAGTTAAAAATATCCAGACCAAAGTCAATGAGATCAATAGAGAGATTGATTCTAATAAGCTGTTATTTGTTGTCATAAGGAAATAAACCTCTAGGAATACATTGTAGGTTGAACATTTGTGAAGACATTACAATTTGATATAAAACAATTACAACATTTTACTGTAATAGTTCATCTACAAGTTGTCAGGTTCTCCATACCAAATGCAATTTAGAAGTATGTAAATTCATTTATCAGCCCATTAGTCCATTGAACTTAGAAGAGGAGAGGAAGGCACTGGAGAGAGGAGAGAGGAGGAAATAATCTCAATAAAATTGTGGGAACAAGCTAAAACCCAAGTAATGAAGAATGGGAGAGGGTAGGGTGATCTCGTGCTTAATTACTCCTTTCAATGTAAAAGGAATATAGGAAAATAAAGGTAAATTGGGCTAAAATCAGGAAGGATATACCCTCTCTCCCAAGCAGAACTTGTCCTCACAGATTTGAACTACTAACTTACACAGAGAATAAATATTGGCAACAGATTTCCTATTGAATCCTAGGTCTGTCACATATATTGGGCAGCTTTCTCATTTCTCAAAACTCAGCTCCCTCACCAAAACACGGAGATTATTTTCAAACTTATCTCACTGGATTGTCGCAAAGCATAAAATGAACCAACACAAGGCCAGTTGAACACATACACCTGTAGGTGTTAAATAATCACATAGGTGTTGTAATATAACAAACACTCTCAAAGTATGACTGTCCAGAAGAGGAGAAATAGACATAGATGTAGCATGCCAAAGGCAGATTCAGAGAGTTTTATCTCCCACACAATTTGCATCTCATACAATGTCATTTAAAATATGACACTGGGGCTGGGAATGTGGCTCAGTGGTAGACTGCTTGCCTTGCATGCATGAGGCCCTGGGTTGAATTCCTCAGCACCACATAAGCAGAAAAAGCCAGAAGTGGTGCTATGTCTTAAATGGCAGAGTGCTACCCTTGAGCTGAGGAGCTCAGGGACAGTGCCCAGGCCCAGAGCTTAGGCCCATGACTGACAAAAATAAATAAATAAAATAAAATATGACATTTTCAGCTGGGCCCTGGTGGCTCACACCTACAATCCTAGCTACTCAGGAGGCTGAGAACTAAGAATCATGGTTTGAAGCCAGCCTGGACAGAAAAGTCCGTGAGACACGTATCTCCAAGTAAAATTACTCAGAAAAGGCCAGAAGTGGCACTGTGGTTCAAGTGGTAGAGCACAAGCCCTGCGCACAAAGAGGCCCAGAGACAGCGCTCAGTTCAAGTCCTAAGAATGTCAAAAAAAAGAAAAGACATTTTTCTCAAGCACACACATATTGCTAGGCAATCACAACCTTATATCCTTCCAAATCATATTCCTAAGCCACATCCGTCAAAGGCCCCGGCCCCCGAGGCCTCAATGCAAATATTTACACTATATCCTAAGTGGTGTAAATGCCATATCTCAACTTGTTTTAACCAAAAAGACCAATGTTGTAAATTTATTCTCCCAAAGATTTCTAAAGCAAATTATCTGCATCTTCACCAAAGTTAAGGTTTAATAATATTTTGTAAATCTAGTATGACTTATTTTGTTATGAGCTTAGATTCTGGAAGTAGACTGGTTTCACATTCCAGTGAATGACATTATAGGATTTGAATTCAATCTCCTCTTTTACGTTATTAGTCTCATGTGTCATGTGAGAATATGAAAGCCCATGTATGTATACATGTATGCAAGTATGTGTGTTACTAAGCCACTTAAAATGCTATCAAATGATAGGCAGTGCAAGCAATTGCTATTATTAGTGTTGTTGTAAGACACGTAAAGAACAATCATCATAATCCTACCTTAGGCTGATGAGAAGGTGTATACTACACTTAATGGAATGGCCAAATACATAATGGATTCTGTACATTTTCACTCATTTGAAATTCTGCCCATAAAGCAAAAAATTAAAGAATAGAAAAATCTTTCAAAGTATTACATTATAGCACTTTAATAAAATGTCTCCCAGAAGTTAAAAGATTTTTTAATGTACAAACTATTTTAGACTCTCTAGTACTTCCTGCCAATCACACTTAAAATGATGAAAAAATCACTAATATTCACCATTTTCTAATAAGTAGGTGTAAATTGTCATTTCTCCAAGTTCACAAGGTTGTAAGAATGTTACTGAAATTAATAACAAACAGCAACTTCTTGCCAATAGTTTCTTAATATTCATCTCTTAGAAGTAATTGATTATACTACAGAATACTAGTTACAGAAATTAAATCTTGTATCTTTTTGTCACCAGTGGTTCAAATGTAAGAAGGCAAGCAGCAGCCAACTGTTAACCTACCTGACAGAAAATTAATTTTTCCGTAAATTTTCTGTTATGTATATAAAAATATCAGGAATTCATCATTTGACTGACATTATCTTTACATAATAATAATCTTTTGATTGAATAATGAAAATGTTTTATGTGTTCATTTTATTCACAAAGATAACATGGGAATAGCCAGTTCTAAAATAAAGTTGCAATAATTTGTATATCTGCTCTTCTGTATTGTAATAGGGAAAATGTGTTTGTGAGGGTAGCTGACTAAATCAGTTTTTAAAAATACAGTAATAGCACTGAGATCTCTCCTTGTTGGTTATAATTTACATATGCAAAGGAAGAAATAAGCCATTAAAAGAACCCTTATTGATCAGAGTGTACTGCAGATAATTTTTTCACAGTTAATTTTAAATTACTTTACGTAATGGCATCTATGGTTGGCATCAAGATTAAGATAAATTTTTATAGGAGAAAAAATCATTTTACTGGAATGTGGGTTGAGGCTTGCTGAAGAAGGGTCAAAAATGTCCACCTCCTAACACCTGAAAGCTATGATTATGTTGGTTCATTTGGAAAAAAGGAATTGTTGAGAAATAAAACTAAATATTATAGTTGGAGATGTGACTATTGTGGATCATTCAGGCAGGTTCCATGAAACCACAGGATTATTATAAGACATGGGAGAGGAGTTTCAAAATGGGAGAAAGATATGAAAACACTGTCTGAAAAATAGGGGAAAAAATGAAGCTTTCAATAGCTTCAGATAAAAGTAATAATAACCCACAATTAAGACATGAACAAAATCTTTCTCAGTTCTATCACCTTGAACAGAAAAACTGACTTATTTCCTTATTGGAATATGCTGACCATTAACATATCAAGAGCTTCTTTTTCACTTCCTAAAAATGTATCCAGCTTAATAAACTACAGTTTTCATAGCAAACCTCAGGAACCTCTACACTTTATTACTATTATTATTGTTGTTAATATCATTATTATTGCCTTTAAGTGTGCAAAGGAGTTGACATTCAACATAGTAATTTACTTCTACATTTCCTTTTTTTTTTTTTTGTAGGTCTTGGGGCCTGAACTTTGGGCCTGGGCGCTGTCCCTGAGTTCTTCAGCTCAAAGCTAGCACTCTACCACTTGATATTTGAGCCATAGCTCCACTTCTGGCTTTTTCTGCTTATGTGATGCTAAGGAATCAAACCCAGGGCCTCATGCATGCAAGGCAAGCACTCTACCACTGAGCCACCTTCCTAGCCCTACTTCTTTTCTTAAACAAAGTCCAGGAAACATAGCCTGAGTTTGGAATAACAAAGCAATTAATAATGACTCTTCAAAGTTATTTTTCTGGGGTCTGGATCCTTTGTCTGCCTATTAGCTAGGTGAACTTATAAGTCATTTATCCTCCTTCTGTGGGGAATCTTACTCAATATTGGAAATGGATGTAATATAACTGTTTAGGGCTACAAGTGACAATGCAAATGAAGTACTTGCCCAACCACAAGTTATTGTACTATTATTGTGTTATTAAGGGTTTTATTACCTGTTATTTCATGCCTTACAGTCTTTCAGCACAAAGTCTGCCACGTGCTCAATAAATATAAAGTGACACTTTGATTTTCAGGATGAATTTGATTAATAGAGAGATTTTATGTAAAATGAGCCTGTGAATCTGAAATCTGAGCTTGAGTTTGACTAGCTTTGTAAGGTATATCGATAGACATATGCATATCTGAATTTTCAGCATCCACTGACAACTTTTTTTTGACTAGTACCAGCATTCGAACTCAGAGCCTCACACAGACTCAGCTTGCTTGCTCATTGCTGGTATTCTACCACTTGAGCCATGCTGATAGACTAGTTTATTATTCTGGTGATGAGTCCTGCAGATATTTCTGCCTAGGCTGTCTTCAAATATCAGTCTGCTAGATCTCAAACTCCCAAGTAACAGACATTACAAAATGTGAACCACTGGTGCTCCACTGGACCATCACATTGGGCATTATACTGCATTGTGATTTAAAAGAGATTGTCCAAGCACATGGAAAGTCTGGTGATCTTTCATAAATATTCCTTCTAATCTCTAGCTAAGATGTCACATATTCTAATCTTTTGAATGAGACTGTAATTCCTTTACCAGAATACATGTCAATCATTTAAAAATAAATTTCTCTCTCTTTTCTTTAAATTTTCTTTCTTATTTTTGTTGTTTTATGGTTTGGGTTTTCTTGTTGTTATGTTTTATTCTGAATGATAAGCAACGAAGCCAAGTTTTCATCTTATAAATTTTTAATTTTTAAGGGTATTCTTGTAAATATAAATAAATCTTAAAGCCTCATTTTAGAAAAATTGTGTTAAAGGTTTTCTATTAACTGAACTGTGCTATATTGTGATCAGTAACATACACAGGATATTTCAAATTAATTATTCATTTTATTGTCCCACATGAATCTTTGTAATGGAATTTTGGGGATAATTTTCTCTATAACAATATGAGTTAACAGTAAATACAAGATAATAAGGTAAAAATAACATATATAATCCTTCATAATAAAATTCTACTTCACCATTTGGTTCAGGGAATAGATGTCATAAAATTTCTCATTTTAGGTGATTAAGGCCGAAATGGAGAAACAAACTGTAACTTCTATAAACTTCAGTGATCTGTGAGCAAAAGTAACCACATTACCTGTGTTCTCATTTAATTCATCTATTCCATATGGTAAAGTAAGCCTGAGGTAGTAGGCATACAGGGGTGATAGCACTTGACTCTTTCCTCCTACAACAAAATTACAATGAAATGTAATATCTCTATGCTCAAAATACATATTTTATAGCTGTGCAAATGCTTTTAGAACACTAAACATGAAATATGAACTGTAGTTAAATGTAAGCATTGTAGACTCTTCATCATTATTTGTATTTTCTATTCTATAAAATAATGATTATGATTATTATTATCATCATAGGAATAATAATAGCCCATAAAACAACAATAACATAAATCAAATCTGACCCACCACTTCAACTTGTGTCTTCAAATATCCACTCACATGCCAATAGCCTAATACTATATTTTCTGGGCATCCACTCATTGCTATCTGTATCATGATATGCTGCATCCTATGAAAGTCTGTGCTTATACATTTCTGCCTTTTAATCTGGGCTTTCACATTTATTAGCATCATAACTTTTCACAAGTTATGCAATGTGTCTGAGACTCAGCTACATCATCTGAGTTTTGGGATACTATTAAAGGAGTATCTTGGAGAATTTATGAAAGCAAGTGTCAGCTACATAGTACACTTGCAGTAAATGGCAATATTGTGAGCATGATTCTGAATTGTCTTGTATTTTCAATGACAGCATATGTTATGTGAAGTTAAATTCCTTGAATGTTTTCATAGGTGTCTAGAAACTGCCATGATATATACGTAATGCCTAATAATGCTTTCAGTGAACAATTGTCACCAATAGTAAATAGAGAGTAATTAAGAAATAAACCAAAGTATGCTAAAATCCAAGCTCAAGCAAGGCTCAACTTCAAAGAATAAACTATGTTTGGACTGAGTGGCCAGGTAAAGATCAATGACAGACAAAAGATTGGAACTAGGAAGTAAAGTATTTTCTAAATGGAGCAAGACTGAATAAATACATAAAATCGCACAGTAGTCCCAGCAGAATATATTGCCACAGTCTATTTTGATCTTATTGAAGTGAGCATAGAATTCGTAAAAGCACTTAATTTTGCAATTTCTTCATGTGTGCTCAACACCTCATATAAGATATCTGTATACTCATTGAATAATTTAATCATTATTTCCAGAGTCATCATTTCAACTGATTCTCCTGGAAACTGCTACAGAACAATTTGCTCTTTTTGGAAGGTGAAGAAAATAGCAACTTAAGATGAGAAACTTTCTTTCTGTCCTATGCCTATGATGTTGAGGCACTAAAGACTGTTCCTTAGATTTCTGTCTATATCAATCTGGGTAATGGGGTGGGGGGAGAGGAGGAAGAAGAAAAGACAATGAAGTGTTTGTTTACTTAATGATGCATGTCTATAATTCAAGATACTAGTGAGGCTAAGGTGTGAGAGAGAATTTCAAATTTTCTGCCAACCGGACAACTTGTTGAGACTCCCACCTCAAAATAAAATAAAAACAGGCTGGGAGATGTAGCTTAGCACGATGTGTGAGAAGCATTACAGTGAAGCCTCAGCACAACCCAAAGAAAATTAAGAAATTTACAGACAAACTTAAAAAGTGAAAATTAATGCGTTGTAAGCACATGTGCTGAATGAGTCAGAGTAGTCCATCCAATTTAGTGGGGGGAGAAACAAATCTTTTCATAGATGCAAAAGAAAAATCTGTGGTAAGAACTGAGTGGTAAAATATAAAATAAGATGACAGTCTTAACTGTGGATTTAAGTGGAAAGGGGCTGCTAATGGGAGGATATGTGGTTTTTTTACTTCCTTTCTTTTTTTTTTTTGTTGGTCATGGGGTTTGAACTCTGGGCCTGGGCGCTGTCCCTCAGCTCTTCAGCTCAAGGTGACCACTCTACCACTTGAGCCACAGCACCACTTCCAGGTTTCTTAGTGGTTTTTTGGAGATAGGAGTCTCATGGACTTTCCTGCCCCGGCTGGCTGTGAACCATGATCCTCAGATCTCAGCCTCCTAAATAGCTGAGATTACAGGCATGAGCCAATGGCACCCAGAGACATGCTTTTTTAAGTGGATAATTGTTAAGACCAAGATGAATTTGACTGAAAAGTCTGGTAGAGGAAAAGGGAATGTGTTTGTTAATTTTTATGTATACAGCTCCCTGGGTTGCACAGGGGCCCAGATATTTGGTCAAACTTTATGCTAAGAGTTTCTGTAAGGATGATTTTTGGATGAGTTTGACATTTGTATCACAAGCCTGAGTGAAGCAAATGAGTTATATGATATGCATAAGCCTGGTTCAATCAACTAAAGGCCTGAGGAGAACAAAAGATTGATTTTTCTCACAAATTAATGAGATAGTTCCACATGCCTGACTGTCTGTAAGTGGAGACTTTTTTTTACATGTCATCTCTTCCTGGGTTCTGTATCACACCATCCTTCTGACTGGCACTATACCACGGGTCTCTCAGGACTCTAACTCAGAGTGATGGACAGGCATACATAAAACTGCAGTGCACGAAAGAGGTTGAAGCTTTTATGGATGAGTCAAAAAACAATGTCTCTGCACACCAATGTTTATAGAAGTTACAAGATAGATGTGGATCTTACTAGAGTTTCATATTTATTGTCCACATATTGAGAAACCGCTGAATAATTTCCAAAAGCAGGTGCATGATATAATCTAGATTTTGTGTCAGTTATGGGTGCTTAATGTATGCAGAGAGTTACTCATAGAAGAGCTGGAAATGATTACATTCACAATGACAAAATATATAAATGGCATGGATTAAGGTAGAAGTGGTACATATGAAGCTCTTTTGCACGCAAAGCTGACAGGACAAATGATAGACTTGTTTTAGGGGCATTAAATAAAAGCTCCTGTAAAGCAGGACTTCCAGGTGGATGATCAACCAATGTAAAGACCAACATGAGACCGGTGCTTATGAAAAACTGAAGAATGAAGAGAATGATTTCAGTGAAAAACCAAGACTCTCATTTCAGCATATTAATTTTGATATTTTTGGAGCACAAACTAGAAACATGAAAGGGGCAGCCTAATATATTCATCCAGAACTCAAAACAAAGACATGATACGGAGTGTAACATTGAACAGCATCAGAGAGAAATGGCATTTACATTGCCTAAGGTAAGATGGGTACAGGGGCCAGAATAGGAGGGACAAGGACAAAGCTCTGAGGCTTAAGTGTCTGGTGATTAAAGAAATGAAGAACTAACAAGGGATCTAGACACACATCATCAAGAAGCATCTTAGAAGGCATTATTGTTTTCTTTTACCATAAGGTACTATGGGAACATCTTATTCTTTTGGAACAAAGAATGTTATTTGCAGAAAGCTTCAATATGACCAAAATTTCTCTCATCTATTATTCCTGAGAACAAAATTTTATATAGACCCTATAAATTATTTACAGAGAAACCTGAACTTCTATTACACATACATAACAAGCAATAAAAGTATCAGCTAACATGTGAATGTTCTTAAATTTCCTACAAATGAGACTAAACCCGATGGTAGAAAAATCAATTTTCCTTTTGTCTGGAAACACTAATCTATTCAGCATTAATAATGTTTACATGCTCTTACACAGAATGAAACTTCGATCAGAATGTAAGAAACCCATAGAAATGACATTATAGTTGTTTCAGGATTGTATAGCTATCCTGAGGTAAATAAGATATATAAATAAAACAGGTTATAAAACACCAGCAGACCAAGTAAATAGATGTTAGGTGAGAAAATAGTGCCTTATATTTCTTTCAACTATTTTTTAAATTGCAAAGATCTTTTTAATACTATGCATATATGTATTTATGCAGCACACTTATATAGAAATAAAAGTATATGTGCATATACATATAATTTCTCCAATAATTAATCATTATTTCTAGTAGAAAGAAAATAATCACTTTTAAGTTCTTAAAAAGGTGACGAATTGAATTAAAGACTACAACTCAAGACTCAGAAGTCAGATCTCAAAGTCCTTAGAGTTTGCATATGTGCTCTAGATTACTGTCACACTTCAGAGAGGTAACAAAGTCTGAGCTCCACTCAGGCTGCAGAGAAAAAAATACTCCCTTACAGGTGTTCTTTCTATTGTCATCCCCCCAAGCTTCCAGAAGCCATGGATCTTAGCTGAAGAGAAAGCAATCCTAACAGTAAGAAGATCTGAAATTGCCACAGTTAAGGTTCTACAAAATGTAATAACCAATTTTCTGTGGAACACAAGCAAGCTTAAGAAATAAGAACAAGGCAGCAGCAACGAATTCCCCAAGAAAGTAGATAGAATGAACTAGGGAATACTGTGGAAGCAACAGTTGTTTGCTGAGATTTTTACTGTGACCTGTTATCTATGACTGAGACAGTTTATGTTTCATGTCACATTCAATGTCCTCTATGGGTGAATTGGTATGATACACCAAAGTCCTAGGTGTTTGAGAGGATGACAGATGTAATCATTACAAGATCACAAAATGACATGGCGATTTCTGGAGGTGACCCATATATTTGACAGAGACACTGGAAATCTGAAATCAGTTCATTCATGGGGGAAGCAGAATGATGCTCAACAAACCCCTCCTAAAAACAATGTATGAGTCCTAATCCCTGGAAATTGAGAGTATGTTCTTTACATGGCAAAAGAGAATTAAAGTTGCCAGTATAATTAAAGCTTCTAATCTGCTGACTTTAAAATACACACCAGGATTATCAAGTGTGCCCAAGGGTCTTTGAAAGTGGGAGACAGAAAAATAACAGAAGAGTCAGACTGGGTATTTATCAACAGATGAATAGCTAGAGCAAAGGTATATGTGTATATCCACACACTGAAGTATTACTTGGCTCTAAAGAAGAAAATTATGTAGTTTATAGAAAAGTGGGTGGTGCTGGAAATAAGGATGCCAAGTAAAGTAAGCCATACTCTGAAAGACAAACATCGGAGATCATGTCTCATATAAGCTAAAACCTAAGGAAAACACTTACTAGGCGAGATAGTAGTGTCACAAATACATGAAATAGAAAGGAGATTGAAAAATAGAATTTTTTATTGCTGTAAGGAGGATAAATTTCTGATATTATTTTCTCCAGAATTGGTCTGCTAATATTGCTATAACAAAATACCAGGGAGTGGGTGACTTTAACAGAATTTTGTTTTCTCACAATTCTGGAGATTGAAAGTCCCGGATCAAGATGTCAGTACAAATGGCTCCTTTGAAGGTCTTTCTCCATTGGCTGTCTATCCAATTATCCCCTGACACCATTCCCATTGGATTAGAGACAAACTTTACCTCTTCTCCTAATGTTACATACTTCCTTTAAGGCATTATCTCCTAATTCTGTATACCCTGGAGGCAATGTAGCTTTACCTCATAAACTTCAGAGGGATAAAAGTCAGTTCATAATAATAACCAATTTGAAAACCAATCATGATTGTTGAACAAGTATAGAAACAGTGTATAACAACTGATAATTTTCTAATATTTCTATGGCAACTGAGAGAGAGGAAGAGTTTAAATGTTTTATCATGAACATCATGCTCACTAGAAAATGGAGTTAACTGTATCAAATAATATGTCAGTATCACGGAGTGACCAATTACATTGTCCCATCTTAAAAACAACCAACTGAAAGTTATATTGTCTTCTAGGTACTAATGGGTGATATTAGCACCACCCTTAAAGACTCAAAGAAGGCCTGAGTTGTAATGGCTTTATAGTCTCTACTTTTCTCCAGGGTTATGGATACAGGTCCAGATGGTGCTGACAGTGAGTGTGGACTAACAATATAAGAAACTCAAAGTCCCAAACTAACAAAGTAGGAATCCCAGTTGCGGGTGCTCAGGAAGTTATGACATCATTACAACTGCAGATTCATGTGACTTTGGATCACAGTATTTGCAATGACCTATTAAGTCACTCTTGTCCCTATCAAGTCACGTCTCAGCCATTTGCAATAACTAGTACTTGTGTAGGACAGGCAGAAAAGGCCAAAAGCTATGTACAAATGACCATATAAGATGATGTTAAACTAAATGAACCCCAAGATAGGGACACAAATATCTTTTTTCTTTCTTGTTATTGCTTCCAACGTGTTTATAATGTACCATGTGATTTTTTTGTTGTTGTTTTGTATGTTCCTCCCCCACGGTATAACCTCTATTTTCCCATCTTGTATATACACTTCTCTAATTCGGGGAAGGGGAAGGGAAAAAACAAAGTGCTTGACCCATTGTAACAATGAGATGTACAAGACACTATGTTGAAAATGAACTTTACAACTTTGACAGCGGGGGGGGGGGGGTATTTGTGGAGGTGGGAGGGAAAGGATGGTAGGGGAAAAACAAAGGAGGAGGCAACAATGCTCAATAGGAAATGTACTCATTACCTTGCTCAGGTAACTGTAACCCCTCTGTACAGCATTTTTACGAAAAAAAAATTTTAAAAAGAAAGAAAGAAAAGCCAGTCTGGATCACAATATAATAATAATAAAAATGATAAATAATAATAATAATAAAAGAAACAGACATAGTAATTCCTTGCTCTCTAAAGCTAAATCAATTTGTAGAAAAAAAGGAATAGATGGCATTGTCAATCTCATTAAACTATCACTATTTTTTTTAGAATATAAACTGCATTGTTAAATTATAAGCATTATTTGATGCATTATTTTCCATTTGAGGAAGTAATGGGAGTTTTGAATGTACATGTTTGCCCAGTCATCAAGTAGGTATCTTAAAGCAGAAAGAACTCTGCCTTACATGAGTGAAGTCAGACTTTTCCTCACTCCTATATGGAATCCACCATAATGGAATGGAAAGTATGTGGACAGAATTCATCTTCTTCCAAGGCCACCTCAGATATACATCCCGACCCCCACCTCTCCTGCGAATCTCATGCAAGAGCCTCTTAACACTGAGATGTCCCTTTGGCTTTTGCCTGAAATGCAAAGATCAAAAAGGGACAGCCTGTCTTCCTGCAATAGCACTAGAAAGAAGATGGCCGCCTGTGTTTGGAAGAGACCAAGAAGCAGGTTCAACTCTGCTGTCCTCAAAACAAAGCCTGGCAGGCAGAGGTTCTCTGCATCTCCTCCCTACCAATATAAACTGCTCTGTTGTCAGGCTGCATTCCAGGATGCAAAAACTCCACCTTCATGCTCTAAAGACCAACAAGAGATTTAGATTCCTTTTCCAGAAGTCGTGAGATTGGTGTGAACAATGCTATCAGTCTTGCATCTTTAAGGGTAGCATGTAAAAACAACAAACAAGCAGGACAGGGTATGTGACAAAAAAAAGGCCAGGTGTCAAGTACCATTGATGTTAAGAAGTCAAATATTGATATTGGGTGAGAAACTGCTAGCTCAAAAAAAAAAAAAAAGAAAAGAAGTGAAAGAAAGAAAAGAAAGGAAAGGAAAAGAAAGAAATCAGAATAAAAATGGTTTGCATTCACACAAGGAAAACGGGTGCATACATCTCCCACCCTGATCCAAAGCTTAAGTAATTTTACTGCCCCAATATAGTGCAAAAGAGTCTGTGCTTTCCAGATATTATCCATTATCATTATATCAAGGATGTCCTAAAGATAACCATACAAGCAAAACAGGGAAAGTACTTTGAGAGCCATGGAAAGATACAAGTGCTTGGGGTTTGGAAAATAAACACCTTATGGTGAAAGTTTTAAGAGTGTAAGGCCTAATATATGACTCTTTCAAATGAAATGACAGAATATTGTATCTCATATTACCTATCAAATATCCAGCAATCTTCATTTGGTTGAAGACAGAAGATACATACTCCATTCTAGGACCTATAACAAAGTGCCATATAAAAGGATATTGGCAGTAATGAGACCTATGGTAACCAAAGCATTTGAAGAAGGGACATATTCCACCAAGAAAATAAGTCTGCAACTGGCATCACATGACTCCAAACTCTATAATACTGTAAGTATCCTTAAGAGACCAGACCCACGTAGAGTTTACAATAAGCCCCAGCAAGAAAATCACAATGTCAGTATCTGTTTGTAAGCAAGCCCAAGACTTTTTTGAGCAGCAAATTACAAACAACTTGAAAAGCAGTCTATGGTGTACTATCAAGCCTTGTTTAGGTGGAGTACCTGAAAATGGGCTATTAAGAGACCATGTGGCCAAATGGATTCATTCTACACTATAGTCTCTCAGCTAATTCATAAGATTGAGCAAGTTCCATACAAAGCCATTAAAAGATGAAAACTGTACATGTGAAACGGAGTAAAGTGGAAAAAGAAAGCTTCTGCAGAGGTGGCCCAGATTCCTATATCTACCCTGCTGCACTGAGTCACTCTACTCATATTCATGGTTTGCTGGGAAGTCCCTTCTAAACACCAAGCGCCAGCTGAGTTCCCACATGGGATGTCTCCATCCAGGTGTGAATGAAAGTGGGATGGTACCTTTTCTGAAGCTCAACTAAAGGGTAAGAGGTAAGAATGACGAAAAATCTACTGGATGAGCAGAATATTACAGACCATAGATATAGCAGGAAAGGAGAGATAACGGATGGTGTGTGTGTGTGTGTGTGTGTGTGTGTGTGTGTGTGTGTGTGTGTGTGTGTTTCTATCCTCAATAACAGCAATTCAGACCTGGTTTTAGTTAGAATCCTGGCAAAAAAGAAAAAGAAAGAAATGACAGAGGATCAGTAACAATAACTTAGAGGCAGAAGCAAGCAGTATCTCTTATGTAAGTGGGTAGGTTCATCAAGCCATGCATGCTGCATTTTTGTCCCCAAAAGTTATCTACCCTGAAACATGGAAACATGTGTGGCAGATTGTATTTTGAAAAGAAGGCTGAAACAATTTCACAAATTCCACAAGCTCTTTTTTAACAGTAGAATTTATGCCATTTCCACAAAATGATGAACTCCACATCACCTTACCTTTTACCTCAGTGCATCTATGTCTCTGCTTCAAATAAAATACCAGAGATGATTCATGTGACTTCTAAGGAAAGATCCCAAGAAAATACCAGTCTCTCAGCCCATGTGATCTTCAAATCCTGAAACCAAATAAGGAAACCCAAACCACAAGAAGAGCCCATGAGGAGAGGCCACACCCTAGTGTAGGTGCTGGATATTAGATGGAGTCTTCACCACCATGGAAGTGAGTGAAGAGGTGAATAGATGTGAAGTCACCCTCTACTCCCTCACCTCCAAAGTAAGAGGGTCTCAAATAACTATGGAACAAAAATACGCTATTCATGGGCTTGGAAGTTGGCTCAGTGGTAACAGTGCTTGCCTCACATGCATGCAGCCTTGGGTTTGATTCCTCAGCACCACATAAGCAGAAAAAAGCTGGAAGTGACGCTGTGGCTCAAGTGGTAGGGCACTAGCCTTGAGCTGAAGAGCTGAGGGACAGTGCCCAGGCCCAGAGTTCAGCCCCCACGGCCGAAAAAAAAAATGCCATTCTGACCATTCGGTGTATAAAGTCATTTATTACAGATCAAGAGGAAATAAAGAATAAACATGCAGCAGCATACAAAATAACTGGTTCCAATGACATGAGTCAGCCTGCCACCAACAACTTTGATATTAGCTCCAGAAGTACAAGAAGGTAGAAGCCTTATTGAAAAGTCTGAACATTGCACATACACTGAATAGTCAAGCTCCCATTCATCAAGGTTGACTTATCTCATTCTGATGCTAAATGCCCAACCCACCAGCAAAAGGAGACCTGATACATACCATTCCTGAAAGACAGTAGATAGTCATTACTGGCAGCCAAGTCCACTGAACTCCATTCACATATGAAGGGTGTGACCTCCTTTCATTTTTATTGCAATATATTTGAAGTATAGGCTTATCTTTCCTGCCTGCAGAGCCTCAAACACTTCAATTCAAGGGCCCTCAAAATAGGTGGTCCAACAAAACGGGATCTTGCATAACAATGCATTAAAAAGACCACTGGAAGAGAAAACAAAATGTACAACCATGAATGTGTGATTACAGAATTGATTGGTCCTCTCACGACAGGTAAAACTCAAAGCCTCAAAGCCTGCCGATATGACTGAATGCTGAAACAATCTTTTGAAGGAGCAGCTGATAGAGAAGCTTAGAAATGCTACCCTGGGTAGACTGAACACCTCTCTTACAAGATATGGTATATCTCTAATTCATGACAATTTTGTGGAGCCTGTGACCACAGCAGGTAAAATATGCAAGTCTAAGAGCTAAGAGTTGGAAATACATAATGACCTTTGTGTGCCACATGGAAACAGAACCACTTTTAAGTAAGGTGAGCAGAAGAGAAGACATCTAAGATAACATCAAGATAACACATTTAAATATCTGTCAGTGTTCCCTTACCCAATTCTGACCAAAATAGTATGTTTCAAGTCTGCTTTGCCACTTCCCATTATTTGCTTTATCAATAACCTCCTGCATGGAGGACGGATAAGTCTTTCACTAACAATGTGAAAACTTCTACAATGTCATAATCATTGTTGAAAAGATGGCAGATATACATATATGTATATATATAAATGAATGAATGAGAAGCGGTCAGTAATGAAGCCATTAAGAAAGCATTCTTAAACCAAATTCAGAATAATCTTCATGAAAACTTAAGACATTATCTTTTGTCACAAAAGCATGTTCAGATTCCCAAGATATTTCATAATGTATTTTGTTTTCTTAAGACTGTCTATTCCATCTTTTATAAACAATCGGTGAAATTCTTGTAATAATTAATGCTACATAATATTTGCTTCCATGATAAACTGTTACAAATATATGCTTAAATGACAGGTATATAATTTTATACCTCAATGATTAAGTCATTATTCGCCATCACCCAAAATAGGCCATGCAACTAAAGTATCATAAAATGAAAGTAGAACAAGACATAAAAGCATGGGTACTATTCTGTAAGTATTCCCAAAAATAGCACTAAACGTGTTAAGTTGTAAAAATACAAAATCTATTAAACTCTTATGAACTTGGATTTGACTCATCTTTTACTCTATGCCATTACAAAGGCTTGTAGTTCAGTTTTAAATATCTGGCTAGAAAATACACATTAACACACACCACTAGACAACAACATCACAATTTCTAGTGTGTAAAAAGTCATATCCCATGAGTTTCAATTATGTGGTGCGGGTAGTTAAAAATCACTGTTCAGAGAAAGCTTTTAGAAAAGGAATTCCTCTCCATATTTTTAATGAAGAGATCAGGCTTTGAAACACAAGATCAACACAGTTATACTACAGAATTAATAAATTCCCCAGTGTGAAATGTGAATGTATAACGTATTCCATGCTGAACTTGCAGCCTGGCTGAATTAAGAGTTAAAATTCTAAAGACTCAATTGCCTCTGAAAATTTAGGGGGTAGTTATCAGTAAAAGAAAACATCAGCTGCTTAGAAATGCATGGCACTACAGCTGAATATAATACCTTTCCTGTTCTCTCTTGAAACGGTTTCCTATCCAAGCAGTTTCTGTATCAATCACACAATAGCCAGAATGGTGCAGGGTTATACGATATGACACAATAACAGCATTCAAAAAGCACAGGAAAAAATGACTTTTATAGTAACAAATGCTGTCGCTAAATGCCTTACACAAATCACTAAACTGCACTAATTTGTAAGCTTTGAGGTCTGAGGAATTCACTGGAAGCTAAGAGAAGGGCAGAGCTTGCAATCAACTGTCATCTTAAACACATTTTCAAGAAAATAAATGCACTGATACCTTCTTCTCAATTAACTCTGTGAGAAAAAAATGCTCAAGCAATACACAGAGGGATCTCAAGGCAAAAATAAGGCCAAATATGATGTTTAGCTATCAATCGTTCCAAGGCTAGTGACTGTTAATCAGCCTGGAGAGGAAATAAAGTCATACACCTGACACCGGTTATTATTTCTTATAACCACATGCCTACCATTTCATATGGAGAAAAAGAACCACTTCTCTAAAAATATGCAGTCAAGCCACTTCTTCATCTTTACAGGTTACTAATTATGCATAAGCTTAAAATAGCCTACCAATCCAAAAATAAATTATACCAGAGTCCTCTGGTATATTATATCAGAGTCTTCTGTCTGGCCATTCTAATGATAGAGAGAAGTACGTAAACTATATATTTATATTTCAAAACATAAAACTGTGTATTATAAAATGCTGACATTAGCTACACATATTCACATGTACACATACACAGAGACTTTGCAGGAAAAATGCTAAACTTTTCCATTGATAATAAACAACAATATCTGAGGTAAGTTTTATGTATACCACAGAATGTTCTAACTAAGTAGCATGTCTTTATGAAAATGTATATAAGCAGTCACATATCTGAATAAAATGTTAATATATGTAAAAATATTTACAGAATTTATTTTTATATGTACATTATATTTGAATCTACATTTAGCCACTATAAACTATATAGTAATCTATTTAAACATTGTAAGTTTCATGTTTTGAATATATTTCTTCCAAACATCAGAATAGGGTATAATGTACATAAAACTGCTAAGACAAGTCATGGAAAATAACTGGCACTTGCTAAGTGACAATTAATTGATAATACAGTTTCTAATGCTAATTTAGTTTTCTGTGAGAGATGGACAGGGGTGGAAAATAACTCAAGTTACTGAAGTTTGGTTTGAACACATCTTGTTCTATCTACATGTGAATACAAATATGCTTGATATAAATATATACAAACTCACTTAAAAAGAAAAATCCACTATAAAGGCTTGACTCACAGAACAGAACAGCAGAGATGATCTAATTTTAAATGCAATGCTGGATTTGAGTGTCTACATCACTATTACATCACTATAATATTGATAAAATAAATGCATTTGCACTGTTGTTGGCAGCTAAGAAACATTTCTCCTTTGTCAACAAGCCATAAAAGTAAAAGGAACAGGGAGTAACATGAGTTTCTACTGGTAGAATAAAAGGAACAAAAGGAATGCATCTCAAAAGATATTCAAAACAAGGTGAGGACAGAGATTGTATATCCCATTGACAACATTAAGTCAGACATTCTTTGTAAGAAAAGTAGGAAATCTAACAAGTTCCTTGAACTTAACCCAAATTCAGTTCCTCCATGATTCCCGGTAACCCACTCTGAAAACAAACATATTTCCACACTTATCCAAAAGTATATTTCATAAACTCTAAATGCAAATATGCTTATTTGTATTGTAAATGTGCAATATTTCTCTGTCTGTGTGTCTTTAACCCCTTTCTAAAGCTAGGTGAAGAACAAGTTTTCTAAATATTAGTTTCTGTAAACTCAGAGAATTAAGGCATTCACAAGCCAGTTTCAATTATGATAGAAAAAAGTGAAGTTTGTAACATAAACCCAAACGACACAATGATAGCAGAGTTCTACAGCAACATCACAGGAGCAGGAAGCAGTTTACTTTTCATACCAGTAGCTACTACTAGAAAAAATGTGATACTGAAACATACAAAATAATCAGAAAATAAGCAAACTGAGTCACAAGGCAGATTATTTCAGTCTTCAGTTCATTGGATTTAATGCTTTAGAGGAGGTCTAGGAATTTTCATCATTTCTTCACTATGTTGAGGTCTTCATTTAGTTGACAACCTTTGTGGGCATGGTCATAATGGAAAATGGTTGCACTTCTTTTGACGATTGTATCTAGAGTAATCGATGAAAAGAAAGAACTGTATTAACCAAAGCTTGAGCTTGGATGGAGAACCTGGAATAAAGTTCCTTAAAAGGAACAATGAAAGGTAACAGGGGGTAAAGTTCAGTGAGCCAAATGAGAAATGCAACTCAAAAAGATGAATAATAGTGGCATGAGACAGGCAGGGTAGTTCAGGACTTTAATCCCAGCTGTGTGTGTTGAAGGCTGAGACAGGAAGATCAGATCCGTTGTAGGCCAGCCCTAGGCAAAACTCTCATGATGCTAGCTAAAAATTACACTAAATCCAAAAGAGCTGGGAATGTGGTTCAAGTAGTGGAGTACTTACTTAGCAAGTGCAACACCCTTATTTCAAATAGCCAGTTCAAAGAGAGGGGAGAAAAAGGATGAGGAAGAATCACAATAGTTGATGTAAGATAAACCATAGAAAAGAATTAACAAGTTCAGAAACTAGATAAAAACCACTGATCCTTGCTAATAACTTCACTGATTCCGAGGAACTAAGGTAAAATTGACAATGAACTACAAAACTATTTGGTAGTTACACATGTTCACCTTGCAGAGCCTGTGCAAACGCTTGACGTGCAAATGCTCGACACAAATCGTGTAAGTATCAATCCCATTCACTCCACATGATGGATCTCATCTAGTAATTGTGTTATCTGTTTATAGTCAAGATCTGTTTATAGTCAAGATCGTTCTTCTGCTTTGTTTAACGATTTACCAAACCATAATTTACAGGATGTATTCTGATATCCAGAAGAGGAGCCTAATTAAGTAATCAAACCCATCTAGTTACATTTATAAAATTTTAAAAAAATGGATTGTAGAAGTGATCTCTTTCAATCCCAAGAACAAAACAACAAGTGTTTTCCAAGGATAACTAAAATTTGTTATGATTTATATTCTTGATGTGTATGGCTGTTGTGGTGATTGAACACTGACTTAGTTCTCAGCATTTCAGTTAACTTGAAATCTAAAGTGTTGGGGTATTTTTGTTTGTATGTTTGTTTTTGGCACACAAGGCCTTGAACTTAGGATTCATATACACAATCACTTTTCTTCCTCTTCACATGTATTATGCCGACTCAATTTCAAAGCTCACCTCCTGCCCTATCATCAGCTCATTTCCTGTAACACAACAGCAACTGTCATTGGTCTCTTTTGGTTAATCCAGGTTACTTAGGAGGATAAAATCAAGACAATTACAGTTTATCAAAGTTCTCATGCCCTATGTGGGTGCTGCAGCATGTTCCTGAAATCACAGACTTACATAGTCAGCTAGCATTAGAAAGATCATGAATCTAGGCTATGAAACAGAAAATCCCTCAAGAGTCAATCTCTAAGTAAGGAAGCCAGATGAGGTTGCTCAATCCTCTGATTCCAATTACAGGAAGTCTAAAGTAAAGCACATTCCCAAGTAAGACATCCATCTAAAAAATTCCAATGATAAACTAGACTAAACATATATGGCTCATTGGTAGTGCTCCAAACGAGCAAGGGTGAGGACTAGAATTCAACCCCCCAACACTTTGAGGAAACAAAAAGAGGGGGAATAAAGAAGAATGGAGAGAGGAAAAGAAGAAGGAAGGGACAAAAGGAAGGGAAGAGAGAAAGGAGAGAGAAACAGAGACAAACAGATCCACTTCAAACTAGGCCTTGACCCATTTCAACTCATAGATACAAATTCAGAAGTAAAACACACAGGTTGGTTACTCTGTGCCAACCTTTCCCAACATTTTCATAGCACCCAACAGGAAAATAATCTCTGCAACAAGCCACTGAATTAGATTTAAAAGTCTTACTCCCTCCTCTTTCCCTTCAGAAAACCAGAAAAATCTTCATAAACATGTCCTTAACCACACAGCAGGCTTTTGAGTTTGTTTTAACTCTGATTCACTTGAGCAAAGTTCTAGTTATTTCAGAAAATAAACAATCATTTTGTTGTTTGGGCTATTAAATGGCAGCTACATTTTTCTAGAAACTTCCCTTTTTATTCATTTTGGTCAACTATTATTAGGACTCTAGCTGTGAACCAACCCTTTCTTGTTCAAATAGGATAGTACCCCAGTCACAAAGCCACTAGTTAATTTTTTATTCCTTTCTTCTTCACTACAATAAAAGTAAGACAGGTATTATGCATCCTGAAGATATGGTAGCATGTTAGATACTTCACTTTAACATTCTTTCATGTAGATTTGACCAAAAACAGCAAACACCTGAAGTCTCCTTGTTTTATGCAAAAAACTGTAGAGATAGTAAACAAACAACCAAAAAAATGATACCTTTGTTACATATTTCATCCTACTAATATTTATTTAAATGATAAACTTATAGTACATGTATGATAGCCAAAATATTCCTAACAGCTGAAATTCTCGTCATGTTGGGAAACTCCTGCAAAATACATTATTTGTATTGTAAAATAGAGAAAATTCTTACTTCAATCAGTGGTATCACCATGCAAAGAAATTATTAAAAATAGCATGGTACATTGGAAAAGTAAGAAGAAACTTGATTGTAAAAAAAAAAACTATTTACATAGGATCAGTCCAAGGTAGCATACATAGTTAGGGAAGAGAACAGAATTGCACTGGATAAAATAGAAAAGAGTCAAGTGTATGCCCCAATCATAAGAACTTGAGAGGCTTAAGTAATTGGAAAAATGTCTATACAATACACATGTCTGGGCTCTGGGGGGGAAAGGAAAACAAATTTCACAAACAGCGTAAGGCCTGAGACCACCTGATAAAAGAGCAAAACCATCGGATCAGTGGCATAATTTAATGATATCTTAACACCTTTGCTCATGACATTCCCCAGTGCATGGTCAAAAGTGGATTTGGAAATAAAAATAGGTTACAGTTTCCTACAAATGTACTCATTTATTCAGTTTGCTGGAAGATATATATTTATATGACAGTCATGAGCACAAGGAAATAAAAAATTGTGGTGACAATTCAGTTGATAAAAATCACAATGAAACTAAAAATATTCACCTAATTTTACTTGAAATGCACTCAATATAATACTTCACACAGTCTTCTAAAATGCTCAGCAAGGTGAGTTTAACCTGAGGTTGAGAGCACCATGTTAGCTACCGAAGACCCACGTGTTCTAGAGTTCAATCCCAATTCTGAGATTCGCCTCTTATGTATGGCTATTTACAGTTACCTTTGTGAATTATCACCCTCAAGCCCAATTCTTTTTTTCTTATTGTGAAAATACTGTATAGAGGGGTTACAATTACATGAGCAAGATAATGAGTACATTTCTTATCAAGCCTAACTTTTGCAAGATTCTTTCCATAGCACGAGGAAGAAGGCAGCAAAGATGAAAGGTAAATCACATTCCTTACTTGGAATGCGACCCAAGACCAAGTTTCCATCATTGTCTTAGTAAAGTCATAAGGTTCCTGTTCTGATGCAGGAATTGCTTACCCATGAGCCCTACCAAAAGAGGAAAACAATTGTAAAAGAATTCAAAGCATACTGCTTCTAGATAGTTTGTCATATTCTTCCTCAAGAGAAGTTTAAGATGATCCACCACTATAAAACAACAAGCATCATGTATGAAATCAGTATGAGTCAAGATCAGAGACAATATAATTAAGCAAAGAAATCAAGATAATGAAAAGCACCTTCCTAGAAATCCTTTTGTGCTGTGTACCAGAACTACAAATCTCTGAACCTTTACCTGTGACTCCTAATTGTCTAAACACTATCACTACATAAGCTCACTCTTTTTTAAAAAATCCTTCGCCTTGATGTATAATCTGTCCAATCTGAAATGTATTATTAGTCAATTAAGTACTGGCTCATGTACTTCTAAGACAAGAAAGCAAAGTAATACCGTATAAATAATCTATCCATTTAATTTGTGAAATCTCAGTAACACAACCAGTGGAAACCAAATTGCCTGAATAAAAAATAATCCCCAAATACAATGGGTAGCCCTAGCACAGACATTTTTCTTTATTGATGGTGCTGATGTAGCAATACAAGAGTGTAAAACAGAAGGCTCATGTGTCCACAGGGAGAAAGGTGAGCATTGGGAAGAGAGGTTACAGCTGAATGTATGGAATAGAGCTTCAGATTAATTTTAGCAACATTTACTGAAGTTCTCCTCTCTTCTTTTTACAGGCTGACAACCTGAATACAGTTCAGTCTAAAGCGGTATTTCATAAAGCCTCCCTAAACCCAAACTGGGCAAAACTCCAATCGATCTGCCCTGAGATCACTTTGCTATGAAGATGTAATATCCTGGGTTTGTCTCTTACGGTGGCTAACCTTCAATATCAATATCAGCCTTGTCCTTTTGGATCAATCTGTCTATAAGATGCAACCACTGGCAGTCTAAAATTTCTTCCAGAAACTTCATGTCTCAGTTATCTCCTTGTTCTCAATTCTACCAAGTCATTTCTGTTTGGCTCCTGCCTAGGGTGTCATGTTCCAAGTGGATGAGATTTACTGATATTACTTGAATTGAGTTAACATAGCTTGCTAATGTGTGAAATACGTGTGTTTGATGAACTTACTCTATTTATTGCTCCTTACACATCCCGGAAGCTCTTTGGGGGCAGTGCATTAACTATTTCAGGGCACAAAGTGACTCTCTGAATTCCACTAAAACTATCCAGACTTTAAGTTTTACTTCGTTTTTCACCTGGCCTGTTAACGAATTTTGGGTTTTCACCGGTACTTAAGGAAAAGTCAAATAAAACATTGAAGAACTACGAGGGGAATAAATTTAAAATTTTAAGAAGATAGACTCATTGCTTAACAAAATGACACATTAAAAATATACAAAAAATCCACTAAAATACTGAGAAGTCCATAATATTTCATGCTACTGTAGTACGAAAAAATTTTTTCAAATGACTTGTAGTACTGTACTATCAAATGAGATATGAAATATGCAAGTAATATAAGAATAAGTTCCACTTAAAATTATTTTTAAGGACATCAAAATTATTAGGAAAGGGTAGGTAGGCAGTTAAGGGCCAATCTCCTGTCATATAATATAAATATTAGCCACTAAAGAGTTCTTTTCCTAAGCAATATCTAAAATAAATGACAACTGCTTCCTAGGCATGTAAAAGAAACATTTACCTTTAAGTGAGGTTCAGAGTTGTCTAGCTGATGTAATAGAAATAAGATTATATTATCCAAGGCAAAGTTATCCATGTATTAAAACAAGTACCCTACAACTTACCAAAAATTAAAATCTGAATTTTATGCTAAAATAGTATTTTTGATCCAGGAACTAGAAGAGAAAACAGATTGCTTGAATTACCTTATTTTCCCTTGGACCCAGTTAACAGAAGATAAATCGTTAATAAATCACAGTTTGTAGAACGAATGGGTTTACACCTAGCAAACAAAGGGATATAGCAATATAAACTTTCATATTAGGCAAATTATGACAATTCTGTTTAACATTCCCTTGCCTTCTAAGTTAATCCTTTCAAATTTTCTCATGTAAAATGTTCAAAATATGCTTCCAAACATTACACTAAATACAGTTAATCAATATTTTAATTAAATAAAAATACAGTTATCTTCTGTATAAATTCTTCAAGAAACAAAAATAAAACTGCTGTAGGTTAAAAAATGCCATAATTTACAAAGCAAATAAACTTTGTAAATGGTTCCCACACTTTAGCCTGTATCACAATAATCATCACTGAGGTGATGGTGAGGGACTATTGAATTCCATACTCCTGAGTTTCTGATATACAAACTCTAGAAGAGGCCCCAGGGCCAGCAATGCTAACAAGTTCTACCCTAGTACTGAGCTGAAGAGTGGAAGCACACTTTGACAACCTAACTCCTGCAATGTAAAACAGGTTCTAAAATATATACATATTTTATTTTCACCCACCTAATACCTGTGACATTTGCTAGGGCCAGAAATGCTGATTAATATTTTCACAGAAAAGCCAATATCCTAAGCCACTTACTAACAGCCACATCTAGATGATACCAAAACAAAGCCCACCAACTGCATCATCAGTAGTGGAATGGCCTTCTTCTTCATTGATGAGGGACAGGAGCATAGGGTTATGTTAATTACTGTAATTTATTCCTGCTAATCTTCCATGCTATCCCTTACCTTATTCTTACTGCTCAACAGGAGAATTGCTCAGACAAATAATCTGAATGACCAAAAGCAATAGGAGCTATTCCTTTCTTAATCCTATAGTTCCAGCATTCCAAGGACCTGCCACTCCGTCTTACTTCTCATAATCTTCTCGCTTCTCATTACACACACACACACATACACACACACACACACACACACACACACACACACAATTTTATAAAACATGAACTTATTTTTAGCTGGGATAATCTGAACCAGTTAGAAAGAAGCACTAACATAGACATGTGATGAGAGGAATCCAGACTGCCCCAGCCTGAGAAACAGCCCTCTGAGAAAGCTTTATCTCCAGCAGTCTTCATGCCTGGAATCCTCTCAGCTGCTCAGGAACCAGCTAGTCCAGCAGAGTCACAAGAGCACTCATTTCTGCTCTCCTCAGCCCCCACCTCCTGCTGCCAGTCAAGCTTTCTAAAAACCCAGCATCTGTCTCCTGCACCACCCAACCCACACCCACCACCTTTGGTGCCCTGGTGTTGAAGTCTCAGCTGCCACCAGCCAAGTTGCTTTCATTGGGATAGGAAGATATGATGCAGAGATGGGGGGGGGGCAGGGAGTGAAGGTTTCCTGACCCAAGATAAGGATATAAGATAGGAGAGAGGGGAGTGGCAGGCAGAGAATTGGAGGGACCTGAGATTTCTGCTTTAGGTTCCCAGCACTGTTCAACCCTGGGCTGAACCCACAGTAGAGCAAAGGCTAGATCAAACATTCCTCCTCAAACATCTGCCCACTATGTGCTACACTTTCTCCAGAGAGTTTGAGGACTCAAGATCCACTGCTACCCATGAGCACTGTAGAGTCCGTTGTAGGTTTGCAAAGACTGATGCTTGGAGACCTCCAAATTACTCATGCTCCCAGTCTCAGAGCAGCCACGGATCTTGCCCTGCAGGTCCTAATCACAGAGTGAACCTAAAGACATTGTGGATTGGATTTCTGGCACACATTTCATGGAGAGTAAGGGAAAAGGTTCAGGAAAGAGTCAGGGTGCTGTTGGGGGAGTGTTTGCATGCTGTCCCCTCTATGGTGCCCCATAACCTTCACCTCGAAACACATCTTGAAAACACAGAAGTTGGTTTTTTGTTTTTGTTTGGGGTGTTTTTGTTTTTGTTTTGGTGGCCATGCCTGCTCACCCCAGGAAGGACAGGTTGTGATGGGCTTCCATTCCAACCCCACTATTACTCTATTACTCTGTGTGTGTGTGTGTGTGTGTGTGTGTGTGTGTGTGTGTGTGTGTGTGTATGCCTAACACCAAGAGTGCCAACTGCAGACAGGCAAGGGAACATGGATTTGCTTGTGAGGACTTCCAAAAAAAAATCTTTCAATTAATAAGCTCACTCCTCTCTGGCGCCCGAGTCTCACGGATCTGGTTTTCCAGTAAGAGCTGGGATTGCGTTCCCTTTGCAGCGAGTGGTGTCCTGCCCCGGAGCCCACACACGGATTTGGCCGTCCGTTCATTCATGCATTTGCTCATCCATTCACACAAACACGTCCCTTAATTGTGTCTGGCACGGAGGGAGAATCTTTGCCTGTTATTCCCCTCCCCAAGTCAGTGCTCATGGCAACGGCTGGTGCAAAACGCAACTCAACTGTCACCCCACTTCCTGAACCAGAAAATCAAGTCATGTAAGCATTCACAGTGGAGGAAAAAGGGGGTTGAAAGGAGGAAGATTGTGGGGGGGGAGAGTGAGGAGACTGACGGGTGGGGGGGTGTCACATTCCAGGCTTCCCAAACAGGGATACCGCGGCACCGACACCGCGGCACGAAAGGAGCCCAGACTGCTAAGAGCTCGTGTTCCCCCGCGAGGAGAAATCAAGTGCAAAGCCACTCGGTTCGCAAGAGTGAGATGCTGTGGGCTAAACCCCAACTCTACGGAGCCCCCAGCCGAGGCGCCTCCGGAGCCGCTCGCAGCCCAATCCGCAGCGCGCTCCCTGCCTCCTTATCGCTCCCAATAACGTGATCAAGTGTAAATCAAAATGCCACGCCGGGAGGGCCCCCCCCCGCCCCGGAATGGCGCGACTCGTTCATTTTTAGCTCACCCAGCCTATCTTGCCTAAGAATCACAAGGTCACGATAGCGATCGCGATTGCACTCACCGTACACTCCTTGGCCAGAGATCCCCTCCAGCAGGACTGTCAGCAGCCACACGAGACCGTACACTAAATCCATCTTCACGTGAACATGAACATATCCAGCCCAGGGGGGGACGCAGTGGGACCTTCCGGAGGCCAGCGGCCAGCCAGGCGCGCTCCACTCGTGCCCGGGCCGAGCCGAGATGCCCAAAGAACCGCTTGCCGGAGGCAGAAGCGCCGTCTGTCCGTCCTTCCTCGGTGGCGGCCGCGAGCGGAGCGCAGGAGCTCCACACACACCCCACACTCATGCACACACGCACACACACTACACAATACCCTGACACACACACACACACACGCTCGCCACACTCACAACTGGGCGCCTGGGAGAATCGCAGACGCCGGGGAGGAGCAAGGGGGTGGAGGGGGGGGTGGGGAGCGGTGATGGGCAAAGCCAGCGGCCAGGCGAAGTGTTCTTCAGGAAAAAGCCAGCCAGCGGAGCTCGGGGCTCCGCAGCGCCGGCAGCGGCGGGGCGCGGGGCTGGCAGCGGGCAAGGGGGCCGGAGGGGGGTGGCAGCGCGCGCGCTGGCTTGGGAGCCTGGCTTGGGCCAGCCGAGGAGCAGGAAGTGGCCTCTTGACCCTGAGGCACCGAGCAGGGCTCGCTCGCCTGGGTTCGCCTTTTACAAAGTAACTCGCGAAGGTCCCCAGAGGAGCGTCAAGCGGCGGCAGCGGCCCGCCCGCCCGCAGTCCGGAGCCCCCAGCCCGGCTGTCTTGCCTTCCCCCATTCCATCAGTTGCCATTGCAACGCCAATCCTGGTTACACGACACAGACTCTCATCGCCGAGCCGGGAGAGGAGG
>NW_012267232.1:8138334-8268596 GCF_000151885.1 Dipodomys ordii | reverse complement strand
TCTCTCTCTCTCTCTCTCTCTCTCTCTCTCTCTCTCTCTCTCTCTCTCTCTCTTTGGTCATCCCTACAGATCCATCCATACATTGAAGGCTCTGATATGGGGAGGCGCCCAGGAGTGCAGAGATCAGTTGATTTTTTTTTCTTCTATTTTAACGTGTAATGCTTTGTAAAGTTAACTGCTTGGAAAAACCTTCTTTCGTTTTTGTGAGAGAAGGGTCTTTCATTAGGGCAGAGCTAGCTCCTAGGAGCTTAAAAAATTCATGGCTACAAAAGCATTACAAAATCCTTCTCTCCCCTCCCCAAATTTTTTTTAATTTACATGACAACGGGCCTGAAACTACTTCACCAAAAGTTCATAGGGGAAATCTGGGAGCACAGGATAGGGGAGGCTTGTGATTTGTTGCTGTAATCAAAATTAATTGTTCGCCGTCCTCAGCCCACTGTATATGCTTTACTTTCTTTATCCATTTTTTCTTGACTGTTCAAACGCAGCAGGAAAGTGATTGAAGTAGTTAAGTTAAAGACATGAGTGTGTGTGTGTGTGTGTGTATGCATTGCAAGAGTAATTGCTATGGAAAATCTGGAACACAGTATTGCTTTATCTGCCCCCATAATGGACTGGTATAAAACACTGCAGCTCCTCTTCCTACTGTGCAGTAGCACAGGGGGAGGGGACCTGAGCTCTGGACATGAATAGCCCTCAGTATTTCCACCAAGTCCCTTTCCTCGCTTAAGTGAATTGTGCATTACAAATTTGTAAAAATACAGTGTGAGCTAGTAGGGTAAGCTAGCCCTTACTCTCTATTTAGAAGACACAGAAACCAAGAATTTCAAGAGAATCCCAAAAGATGGGTCATACAGTGTGGAGGACCCCTCATTTCTGAGATCCCACATTCCCTGGATGGAATGAAGTATGACCCTAGAAGCAAAATTCAGTTGGGTGGCATTTCTGAAAGCTTGTTCCCTGGTCACCTGTGTGTGTGTGGGGGGGGGGATTATCTCATGATTGTGCCTTTTCTAAGTCGATTGGTCTTCATACTGCAGCACAAGCTCTGCATAGGACAGGGAAACTGCAACAAGGTTCTTGGATAGAAAGGGCTCAGAATGTGTCTTGAGTGGTGGCCTTTGGGATTTCATCTTATCATGTACTGAAGTTGCACTTCGCCTCCATATCGCTATAACGTTTTTAAAAACTCTTTAACTGGAATCATAGTCTGTTTGAGTGTTGAAGTACTCTAAATTAGAATATTTCATCATCCTAATAAGTCAGACAGACCTAAATCTGTATACTAAATTCAGATTAGAATGCATACATTTAATGTGTATGGCTCTTCTTCATCTTCAACATCAACCTGTTTCAGAAGCACAGCGACTTTCTTTTCATCATAAGGAACCTCTCTGAATAAGTCCTCTCTGGGGACACCCATAGAGTCCTCAGCAATTTCTGAGTGAAAGATTTGGAGCCTGGAGAAAACTTAGAGGACCTGGTCATTTTACTACTTATTATTTCACTGTCATTGAAATAAAAATGGGGAAAGTGGCCATGTATTTCTGTTCTCTCAATAGTGGACATTTAAGGACTCACAAGACAGAGTTCCTTCATGAAACACTCATTCTCATGTCCATGACGAGCAGAAAAGCTCAAAAGCTATGTACATATGACCGTATAAGATGATGTTAAGCGAAATGAATCCCAAGATAGGGACGCAAATTTTTTTTCTTCTTGTTTGCTATTGCCTTTAATGTATTTATAATGTACTATGTGATTTTTTTTGTTTCTTTATATAGTTTTCCCCCACAGTGTAACCCCTATTCTCACTGTATTTGATTCCACTGCCCTGCATCTTGTATATACATTTTTCTAATTTGGAGAGGGGAAGGAAAAAACAAAATGCTTAAATAGGGATACAGGTTGACCCATTGTAACAATTAGATGTACAAGTCACAATGTTGAAAATGAACTTTACAGCTTTGGCTTGGGGGGGGAGAAGCGAAGGGATAGTAAGGGAAATATAAAGGAGGCAATAATGCTCCATAGGAAATGTACTCATTACCTTACTCATGTAACTATAACACCTATGTACAATATTTTTACAATAAACATGTATTAAAAATTAAAAAACACTCATTCTAATGGGCAGGATGTATTGACCAACAAAAATACTATTACTTCTATTAACCCCATAAGTGCTGTAAATAAGTGACGTTCTAGGGCAGAGGAAGGGATGCATTTTACACACCATCTATTATACAATAGTGAAAAAGAAAATAGCACTAGAGTTAATACAGGTTACTTTTAGTTCCATGGAAATAATGTATAGATTACTTACAGAACTGACAATGAACATACTGTTTTTTCAATTCAACATGAAGAGGCTGGACTTGCCAAACAGGCTTGATTATCTGTGTCCACTCTTTAGCAGTGGCTACCTCCAGGTGGTGAGCCTGAGCTGAATCTTAGCAGCAGATAGGCAAGAGATGACTTATCAGAAAGAAGCCCAAGAGCTCTAAATGGTAACCCCAGAGACTGATAAAGGAGTCATTCACAGAATGGCCTAATTAGAGCAGCTTCCTACAGAAGTAGTGCAAATAACTTAGAGATCACTAAGTTCTTGGATTTTTACACTACATGTGGATGTAAAATGGGGTATAGCACCTTAAGAATCCAACATGTATGACTAGGAAGATCCATCAAGAGTATTTACAAGCCATGCATAGTGGTTCCTGCATATAATCCCAGCTTCTCAGGGAGCAGAGTCAAGAGGATCACGAATTTCAGCCCAGCCTGAGCAAAAGTAGCCATACCTTGTCTAAAAAATTAAACCTGCCTAGCAGGTACATGAGCCTGGGTTTAATAACCAATCCTTGTTTGTAACATTTTTTAGCTGCATTCCTTTTGGGTTTAAAACCCAGGTATTTACAGAACCTGCTAAGGGAAACCGTTGTTCTCTGGCTCAGATCTGCAACCGAGGCCCCAACTATTGTTCTTTTTTAATTTTTGTCAAAGGTCTAGATCTTTTCCTAGCTAACTCAGATCACAATAAAGTTGGGTGAAATTCCAACCTCACAACTATATCTGTGAGCACAAACTCTTCTGTTCTGATAAATATATTCTCTAGCTATGTCTTCCTTCATGTACTTGTAATTCTTTTTACTTAGTAGGAGCTTTTAATATGTAAAATTAAAAGTCTGAGCAGCATCACAGAACTGACTGAGATGAGCAGGAAAGCAGGGAGCACCACATTGCTTTGGGATCCTAGATCCTCCCATATGCAAAAAGCAGGCAAGTGAACAGTTGCTCTTAAACACTGGAACACATGATGGTATTAGAAATGAGATAATAAATTAGTTTGGCGAAACAGGATTGATATCCACAAGTCTATGGTGGGAATGGCTAGGGAAATGAGATAGTAGCTGCTAAGGTTAGAAATAGGAAGCAAGTCAAATCCTCATTGCATTGACTGAGAGAGCTCAATGTGAGGCAGCAACAAAATACATAAGGAATAACCCTTGTATAGCAAATTTAGGGACCAAATGAAAAGGCGATGTCCTTTAGAGGTTGGAAGTAAAGATTCAGTTCTGAGAGGATGCCAAGGTAATCTGCAACCAGATGATGGGGCTAAGGTCTCAGATATATTGTTGCTTGCCACTGAGAATATCCAACAAGCTTGAGAAAAGGGATCCACAGAGGCAGAAAACATGAGATATGAGCCTTGGCTTTCTTGATAGACTATCATCAGATAAAAAGTAATAGAAGCATAATCTAAGAGTCTTCACTCATTTGGTAAAGGGAATTCACGCTCTTAAGCTGTACTTCTTAAATCTCAGTAATAAACTTCCAGGATTTTGTGAGCCACTCAGTATTTCTATGCTAAGTTTTAAAATTGAACCAATAACACTTTTAGATATTATGGCCTTGTTAATTTTAGTAGCTTGACCTAGATTTATTCAATTATGGCATGGCTCCTTTGAACTTTTATAATTATGACACTATGTTATGAAAAAAACACAAGGTTGACTTGTTCCAGAGTAGAAGATACTCAGTGTAGAGCCAAGTAACACAGTAAGTAAATGCTTAGTTTCATAAGTATGATGAAGCATTATTTCACTTGCTTTTATTCAAAGTTCATCTGTCCTATTTCTGTCCAATCACATTGAATTCTGAAATCTTTCTATGACTTATCTGAAAGAGCTTGGTAGGTTAGTATTTAGGAAAAGTTATGAAAATTGGACAGTACTGTTCTGCTTGAACATTACTTTAAAAGTTGCTCCATTTCTGGTTATATGCTCAGAGAAGTGCACGGCTTAAATATTAATTCAGAGAAGTTCTTGCTTGTCATCCTGCTTGGTTTACTAGCTGCAAAAATTAGTAGGAAGAGATACAGCTAGGCCCAATCGACTAGATTGAGGCTAGATTAAAGATCAACATTAAAGTTAGATTCGAAATTTTGTATTGAAAATATAAAGAAATCCAGTGTTTCTGATGAACAAGAGATTTGATTAGTCCATACATATGCTGTAAAGGACTAAAAGAGAGTTGAACCAAAATCTCCCACTGGATTCTGCATGTAGAGCAGTTTACAGATGTGCAAGGAATGAAGAATAAAGGAAAGGAAATTTGCGTGCTAACCAGGTGATGGGTTTGAAATTTGCCAACACAACACATATTTATAGAAATGTAATTTTTAACATTCTCTATAATTAAACTCAACCTGCTAACGAGCTATTCATCTGAGCTAGTGGTTGGAAAAGGTGAAAGAGAAGCTCAGTCTCTTTGCGTTTAAATCACTTATGTAATTGCCAAGTGGTTTCTGATTTCTCCCACACAGATTTCTCCTTGCCACTCCCCCACCTCCATACAGAGAGTTGGTTCATGTTTTGAGCTTAAAGGGCCAGGGGTATTCTCTTTCACAGGATGTGGTTGGCCAACACGTGCCCTTGGTGTGTTTACCACCTACCTTGCTGCAAACCACAACTCATATCTTCACCCACCCACTGCTTTCCTGCCAGAAGAACTGTGCCGAAGAACTCTTCCCAACCTCCTGTTTTCCCAGTCCTCTAGTGCCAAAGCATTTCTTTTTCTTCTCTGGGGTCACCATGAAGTTTTGGATCTCCCCATAGGACACACATTGGGATTCCAAAGGACACTAGTGCTCCTGTTCTTTTTACTTGAATACCCCATGCTGACATTTTTATTCCCTTGGAGAGTTCCTCATTTCTTCTCTTTGAGGAAATTTTTTAAAAATCAAACTTAAAGCAAGATGAAAGAAAAATATTTATACAATGGAATTCTTAGTGTAAGGAACACATACAAGTCTGTTTTTAAATTCTCTGTGTGCTCATTTCCCTCCCTCTTTCTCGTTTTCTCTCTCCCTTCTCCTCCTCTGCCTTCTGTCTGTCCTTTTCTTTGTAAGTACCTCCATCCTTTTTCTCTCTGTCTCTCGGTGTCCCCTTCATTCTCTTTCTCCTCCCCCAATCATTTTCCTTACTCCATCAGTTTTTCCTCTTCCCTTGAAGTTTTCCTCCTCGAAGTTTCTCACTCGAAGCCTTTTAGAGCACCACAGGTGTGTTCACCTTCCTTTTGAACAGACAAAAAGACATGGACCTTAATTCAATCTCTCTGGAAGACTGTTACAGTTTGGATTCGCAGAGCTAGAGCTTAGTGATTTTAAAGCTTTGCCTAGGAGAGTTCATCTCCCCCAAACCTTTTCCTTTCATATGTCTGATATTTCTTTGTTCCTGGTTTCTGCTCTTTTCGTGAAGGAATGCTTGACGTCAATAAATGTACCACCCTAGTATAGCAAGGGTCTTGGGGAATCAGAAGTAAATTGAATACAAAATAAAGTTTTAAATTATTAGTTATAACTGCTTGTCTCAGCACTCTGTAAATAAGTCAGTAGAAGGTAGTAAAACCAGGATCTGTGTGGGATGGGCTAAGTTGGCAAAACTCTGTCGTGGAAGGCCAAAAACAGATTTAAAGGCCCGAAAGGCTGGGCATGGGAGAATGTTGAGGGAAATGGGTGAAATGAAATAACTACAAAACAGGGGCAAAATCTATAGGCAGAGTGAAGAGAGTAAGACCAGACAAATAAATGTACAACTCAGTCAATCAATGTAGATCAAAAAGCAAGAGTACAAGATACATAGAAGAGTCATGGAAGAGGGACCTGTACTAAGTTGGATAGTGTCTCCCCAAATTCACATCCTTCCTAAGAACCTTGAAAGTGACCACATTTGGAAATAATATTGGTACAGTTATAATTACTTAAGATGAGATAATACTACAAGCAGAGACCCTTCATCTAATGTAACTGTTATCTTTGCAAGAAACAGGCAGGGAAGCTGGAAGTGGAGTTCCATTGTTCCATTGCACAGTTGTCTAGCATGCATGAGGTCCTAAGATTTGGTCCCCAGCACTGTAAAAACAAACAGAAAAACACAGAAGAAAATGCTATTTGACAACAGCTACGATGGAATTGGACAAGCCTTCATGTTAAGGGACATAAAAGATTACCAGCAAAACCAGAGGTCAGTAAAGGACATTGTACAGTTCTCTCTAGAGCCTCCAGAGAGAGCATGGCTCTGTCAATACCTTGATTTCAGATATCTAGCCTCCAGAAGGCTGAGAGGGTCAATGCTCTTGTTTAAATCACATCATTTGAAGTAATTTGTTACTGCAATCCCAGGAAACTAATATAGATGCCAGTTCTTAGCCCTCCACTGAAAGTCTACATGGGTATTTGGCCACGACCTCTATCATCCCTGCTTCTGGGAAATTTTCTTTTACATCATTGTTGAATCATACGTTCCTAGTTTGTGCAAATCAGACAACAGGAGTTTTTGCAATTCTACAGCTTCCATTCAATTTTGAGATCGACTTCTTGTATATGGTTAGAGAATGGAAACGTTTTCCAATCTTCTCCATAATATCTATTTTCTATGTATTATATTTTATAACCTGTCTTTCATTTAATTTATATTCTTGCTACTTTTGTTAATAATTCAATTGGCTTTAAATGTATCCATTTTTCGATTTTCTGGTCTTATTTATAGTTCTGTCTTTTTTTCTTTGTTCTTTCTTTTTAGTTTTCTTTTTGCCACACCACTCTTTTTTTTTTTACTTACTGTAGCTTTGTGGTACATTTTAAAGTCATGTAGTGTCTCTTTGTTTTTATTTTTTATTTTTTTATTTTAGTTTTATTTTTTTACTGAGGGTTATTTTGTCATTTTGGTTTTGTTTTTTCTTCTGATATTTCACACTAATTTTAGCAGTTTTGTTTCTGTTTCCATGAACAATGATATTTTTGCTTTAGGTCATACTAAATTTGAAGATATAGTATTGGAGAGTACACACATTTTCACAATATTAATCATTCTACTCAATGAGTGTGAATGCCTTCCCACTTCTGTGTGTGTGTGTGTGTGTGTGTGTGTGTGTGTGTATTTCCTTCCATTTCTTTCATCCATGTTTTATCATTTTTGTTGTAGTGCTCTCTTTCACTCCTTGGCTAGACTTATTCCTTGGTATTTTATATTTTGTAGCTATTTTAAAAGATATTGCTTCTTAGTAGCTGGTTCATTTTTAATTCATAGAAATGGTTCTGAATTTAGTATGTAGATCTTGTTTCCTACAAATGTATTGAATTATTCTATGATAAAAATATTTGGTGGAGTCTTTCAAGTCTTTATGTGAACAAGATCATGTCATATAAGCACAAAGATAGCTTGAGTTTTCCTTTTTAATGTGCATGATTTTTATCTGTCTCTTCTAACAATTCTGGCAAGTATTCTTAATACTGCATTGCATTTAGTAGTAAAAGGGCATCTTTCTTTTGCTCCAGGTTTTAGAAGTAATGCTTTTATCTTTTCCCTATTTAACTGTGGGCTTGTTATGTTTGTCATATAGGGGTTTGTCATATGTTATGGTGAATCTGTTCCTTCCATAGAGAATGTGTGGAGAGTTTTTATGATAAAATGATGTTAAATATTTTTAAATATATTTTTTATTGTAAGGATACTGTACAGAGGGATGACAGTTACATGAGCAAGGTAATGAGTCCATTTACTATGAGCATTGTTACCCCATCCTTTGTTATCAAATACTTTCCTGTGTCTGTGGTTTTTGTTCCTCATTCTGATTCATCCCATTTATTCACACACACACACACACACACACACACACACACACACACAAAGATATCTCATCTTTGACTCCTGCTTATAGATTAACCTTCTTGAAGATGGTATGTAATTTTTAGTTTCTAGTTAGATTAGCTTTTCTAGTATTTTGTTGAGAAATTTTACATATATATTCATCAAGGTTAGTTATCTATCATTTTTTCTTTTGGGATTGAGTTTGGAATCAGTAAATGATGGTCTCACTGAATGAAGTCAAAAGAATTTCATTCATTTAAATTTTTAAAAATAGTTTGAGAACAAGTGATAAGAATTTGTCTTTAAAAGTGGAATTCAGCTGTGAAGCCACCCATTCCTTTGCTTCTCCCTGTTTGTGATATGTTCTTATTTACTACATTGGTCTTTTCCATCATTTGATTTTTTAAAGGAACTTTTTTTTTTTTGGGTCTGGGCTTGGGCGCTGTCCTTCAGCTCAAGGCTAGCGCCATACCACTTGAGCCACAGCACCACTTCCGGCTTTTTGTTTTTGTTTTTGTTTACGTGGTGCTGAGGAATCAAACCCAGGGCTTCATGTATGCGAGGCAAGCGCTCTACCACTGAGCCACCTTCCCAGACTCATTTGATTTTTTAAAAGGGTTGAAACATATTAATGTATTATATAACTCCTTCATGTGCAATGAATTAGATTGAGTGAAAAACTTTGATTTTTATACAAAGCATTGCTTTAAAATTTACAGTATCTCACTGTATCCAAAACACCAATAGATAAAACAGACATTGGTCTTTACTGAGAGAATAGACATTTTAGGTAGACCTTCAAGAAAAGATGTCTAGTAAAGTTTTATATCAAATAAATTTATTCTTTACCTTTTACATTCAATTTTCTTCATTCAGTACAGCATAACATCTTTCCTTTGCAATAACTGAGTATTTCCAATGTTTTCAATGATTGGATTACATTCCAATGTTTAGGTGGAATGCAGTAATTTGATCAAACTCCTTTTTGTGGAACACTTGGTTTTGTTTCAAAGTCTTACATCTAGTGAGAACAAACATAATAAGAAATTGAAAGTAATCAAAAAATAAAAATATGCAAGAATGTCATAAATTCTATTGAAAACATTGCTTTGGTAAGGTATAGAACAGTTGGGAATTAGATGAGGTGATCTCATCTAGAAAATGATGTTAAGTCTGAATGGTGCAACATATACAAAGAAGAAAAAACACTGTGTGGATAGGACGCAAGCAAGGGTTTTATAGTTCCATGAATTGAAGGGACAGAAACTTGGCTTTCTGAAAAATAATTAGGGGTCAAGTCATAAGGAATTCAAAGGTAAAGGAAAGACTTTATTCTTGGTGTAAATGAAAACCCCTTCATAATTTGGAGCAATGAAAAAAGAGACTAGAGCTAGAAAAGGGAAAAAAAATAGAAAGAAAGAATTCCAGTAGAGGAGAATGCCTATAAGTAGAAGGCATAGAGCATATGATTGTGAAGGAATTGATTTGCAAACTGATCACATGACCAATTTACATTTTCAGGGAATCCATTTCCTTACATCTAGGAAAATGCATTATTTCTATATTCATCTATGTTTCCTAAGGTTCTTCAGTAATAGCTTATTTTTTTCATTATATTTACATAGTACATATATAAAAATGCTAAAATTCCATTTTCAACTGATTATTGTTTATATGTAAGTGTTCTGTCATCTTGAGTTGACATAACAAAATACCATTTACTGAGTATTTTAAGCAATAGAACTTTTTGTTCTCTTTATTTTAGAGGGCAGAAATCTAATAGCAAGAAGCCGGCAGGTTTGTTTTCTCATTTAGACTGTCTTCCTTACTGTGGAGAGCCGCCTACTTGCAAGGCCTTCATGTATAAAAGAGATAAAACATAAATACATTTTTCCTGTCTTTTCTAATAAAGCACTAATTCTATCACAAGGGCATCATCCTTATGACTTCATCTAACCAACTCATCTTCCAAAAGTCTCTGCTTCCAAATACTCTAATGTTGAAATTGCCTAAAATTTTAGACAATATAATACAGTCTAGGAGAGTTATCTAACTTTTGTTATCTAACATCTATTAACCAGATAAAATGATTTGATATGTCTATTGTTCTTTTTCCATTTATTGTTTTGAGTTTATCTCTCAGTGAGACAAAGATATAATCTGCTAATAATGACAATTTTGTTTGTTTCTTTTCAGTAGTAATGAGTGTACATTCTCTCTTCTTGTAGGATTTAATTGTTGGGAATTTCTATTTTAAAACTGAAAAATGGTAATAATAACATGTTCCAGATCCTAATTTGAAATTTTTTCAAGTATTTCGCTGTTTGGAATAGCATTTTCGTCTTGGTCCCAATTGTGTGTGTGTGTGTGTGTGTGTGTGTGTGTGTGTGTGTGTGTGAATACACTTCGTAGATTAATAAAAGATTTATGTTGTTTTGTTGTTGTTGTTGTTGTTATACTTTCAAGCATGTAAGGTCCGCTCCTGGATGGCAAGCAGACTCCACCCTCCTCACAGCAAAGTCTCCTCTTAGTACCTGTGTTACCTAGGCAACTGGCACACCTGGAAGAGGTCACATCTGCATCCGCTGAGGTCACATCTGAATTTGATGTGGCCACACCTTTCTCAGCCCATAACCTAGATAAGGCCTAGCCCAGGCTCAGACGCCCTCTTTCCCAGCTCTCTTTTCCAGGCCTTTCCCAGCCTCGTGGAGTGCCAACATGGCCTGGTGCCAGCCAGAACAATGAATAAACCTACCCCTTACCTGAATACCACGTGTGTGGTATGGCTCTTACTTGGCAACCTCTTTTTAAAAACCTAACAGAGCAAATGACAACATAATTTTGATAGCTGTTCTTTTTTTCAGTGCTCATCCAGAGTAATAATACTTTCCAGACATTTCTTTGTGTGGTTCCTTTGCCACCTGTCCCTGAGAGGAGAAGAGGGCTGGCTGCCTAACACTCTGGGCACAAAAAGGTTATCATCTTTGAAAATGAGAGAGTCGTTGTATACAAATCTGGGAGAAGCACTTAGAATTGTCTCTCTATAACTAACCCTTGTACTCCTTTTTGTATTTATAGACTATCTATTTCATATGAATGAAGAATAAGCTAAGGCCCTGAAGATGTTAAATACATTTCTATAATGCCCATCACTACTCTCTTAAGTCTACCCTGGAGCTCATCTGTAAAGAATACGCATGCAAATCCATGGCTTTCTCCCAAACATGCCCTCAGGCTGAGAAGCTTTCTATCCTAGAGAAAACCTCTAGGATAGAAAGCACTTAGGTCTTCTTAGAGAGCAGTCCCTTGACATGAGAAAATGAATGCTCATTGGGATAAATTTCAAGCAATCAGGGACAGTGTTAATCCCTTTACCTCAACTCATTTATTCCTTCTTGAAAATTCTCTCAGCAGTCAGCCAGAATGAGTCTCACTTGCCCACAAATTATTGACTTCCTCCTTCCTTCACTAACAGTGTTTCTTTAGACGTGGCTTTGCTTGTGGGAGAGCTACACCTCAGAAAGTAGGAAATGCCAAGTTAGACTATGTATAATTTATCTCCAAGCTTTGCATGTGTGATACCAAATGAATGCTGGAGGAGTCATGTAGTGCAAATAAGTGCAAGTGATCATTGCTTAGAAATGTGTTATGTTAAATTAAATGTCCTCAAAATATTTGTTCTAAGACATTGCTTTAAATAATTGTAATTTTGGTAGTTATCCTTGTAAAACTATTATGTCCTAAGTCAACAAGAGTGTCGTGTCAATTTTATTTTAATTTTTTTATTTCTAATGTTTCAAATTTCAAAATTCTAAAAGAAGAATACAAATTTCCACATATGCTGCTTTCCAATTTCAATAAATGTCAACATTTGCTTTATTATGTATCCTATTCCACTTAGTCATTTTAAAGTATCATGGAATTTAACATATACACAGAAACATGCATATACCATAATTATATAAAAGGAATTATCCGTGTTACCAGCAGAAAGATTAAACTTTTAGAAATTAGTTGCTTTATGTCCTCTTCCCAGTTCTACTACCACTGACAAAAGTAAATACGATTTTAAATGTATATAGTATTTTAAATTTACAGTGTTTAAAGCAAACAACATAGATTCTATCTTTTTCTCATCCTTTAATCTCTATGGTTTGGAGAAAGGGTGATTTTTGTTTAGTGTGCATTTTGTTTTAGCAACATACTACCTTGTTTTGTGTGGATATAGTTTCTTTGTTTACTTCTAAACCTGATACTTTATATCACTGTCAAGATTTTAAAATTCTAGTGATACTAACTAGACACTATATTGGAAATGAACTATACCACTTTTGGGGGAGAGTGGAGAAAAACTGAAAAATAAGAGACGGGTGACACTGTTCAAATAGAATTACCTGACTTATTAACTCTAACCCAAACCAAGACAAATTCACTCCTTACTGTCTTACATTTTTTCACAAAATTTCCTTAACAAGTGCTTTCTTCAAGTAGAAAGGAACTCAAGTCTGGATTGGGTTAATTAAAGCAAGGTTTGAAATGATGGAGTAAGAGGCATGCTTTTCTACTGTTTTAGACTTAAGTGGGGTATTAGTGTTCTATGTTCAAAGGTAGTATAATAAACAGGTGTTTTGACAGTACTCCCTGCAATCAGAAATTGCTTTATAATACAAATTATTAATAATACCCTTATAACATTGTATCCTGCCTCTATGTCAGCATTTCATTGTTTTATTCAGGCATACAGCAGTATATGTATTTAAAAGCTTTATTTTAGAATGATAGGGCATTTCAGAATGATACTTTTTTGTTGGAATATAACTTACATTAAAATCTAGTTCTGGATTTGTAAGATGATCAAAATTAATTTTGATGATTTCATGAGCATGTATTGTAATTCAGTACTGTATCACTGTAATGTTCAGTAATCCAGATCTACTGTATAATGAGATGCATCTTATTTGGCAAACTGATATCCAAAGGAGGTAATGACTGCTGTCAGACTCAATGTACTGTCATTTATTATGAAAATGTTACTTTCGTGTTGTCAGTGAAAAAACTAAGTTCATAAGGAACTCACCAACTTATTTCTTCAAAATTCAAAATGATTTATATTCTCTTTCCATATAGATATAACATTATACAATAATTCTAAACAAGAAATTGTTTAGCAATTTATTAGAAAGTCTAGATTTCTGATAAAATGTTGGTAGTTTTCCATCTTCAGTAGCATAGAACAAATACATAGTCTCAGTTTTCACCTAATATCATTTTAGATACTAGACAATCCAGTAGACCCAAAATACTGAATACTGAAAGCTCCTAACTTTAAAATACAATTACATATATGAAAATTTAAAATTACAGCCAATCTAGAATGATTCATGACTACTTTTGCCTTAATTTAGACCCAATCTGATGGCTTCATGTTCTGTAACAATAACTTCTAGCATGAAAAATTGAAAATCCTCTAGTCTAGCTTACATATTATACAAATAGAATACATTTTTTTTAACGGAGGAGACAGTGAATGTAAAAGTTTTATTTTGTAGTCTAATTCTCAAACAATAGTCCCAAGACCTTGAACTATGTATTAGTGAAAAGGTGTTTTCTCCAGTATACCTTTTTCCATGAACAGCCGAATCTATTAGGTCATTTCAGGGCAGGGCAGCTCTGTTCTTGGACATGGCAGTTTAGGCCATTTGGATTAATGTTTCCACTAAAGAGTAGAATGTTGAAACATGAATTTTTGTATGTTAATGTACCTATACATCAAACTACTTCTATCTACCTGTCCATCCACTTATCTATTTGTTAGAGATAGAACCAAGCAGTGAGAACTGCAAGCAAAAGACCTAATAAGAAGTAAAAATTTAGTAATGCAATCCTGGATTTTATAGTAACTTTCCACAAGAAGAATTAGCATATTCTTAATGAGTTAGCTAAAATTTTGATGTCTCAAGCCTATCATACTAGTTACATGGGTGGTGGAGACTGCAGACTCATGGATGAAAGCCAGCCCAGACATAAAATTAGTTGAGGCTATGTCTCATCTAATGGCTGGATTAAGTAGCAAGCACCTGTTATCTCAGCAATAGCAAACACACAATGGCTGAGCCTACTGTGTCCTGCCTTGTCATCCCCAGCAATATGGATAAGCACAAGTAGGAGGCTCACCATTTAGGCCAACTAGGGTATAAAAAAGTCAGACACCAGCCAGGTGCTGGTGACACACAACCATAATCCTAGCTACTCGGGAGGCTGAGATCTGAGGATCATAGTTTGAAGCCAGCCTGGGCAGGAAAGTCCGTGAAACTTTTATCTCCAGTTACCCATCAGAAAACTGGAAGTGGTACTATGGCTCCAAGTAGTAGAGGACTAGCCTTGAACAACAAAGTTCAGTGGCAGCACTCAGGCTCTGAGTTCAAGCCCTAGGACTGTCACATAAACACACACACACACACACACACACACACACACACACACACACAGATATTGACTTTAAAAAGGTGGACAAAGGTTCTGGAGGTTGTAGACATGGCTCAAATGGTAGAGCATTTGCCTGGCAGGTATAAAATCTTCAGTTCCATCAATGATAATAGTAATTAATACTAATAATAAATGTGACTATATTTGAAACTGAGCCTATAGGGTAGCAATTTAGGTCAAATGAGTCCGAATCAATTATTATTATTTGTCACAAGAAGACTTTAGAATACAGACACACAGAGAACAGAACTATGAGTACAACAGAGGACAACAGTCAACTAGAAGCCACATTATATATATATATATATATATATATATATAATATGTATATATATATACATATATTATATATATATATATATAATACACAATGTAATTCTATGCTTCCATCAGAAATAATGACATTGCCCCATTTGTTAGGAAATGGAAAGACTTGGAAAAATCATATTAAGTGAAGTAAGCCAGACCCAAAGAAATATAGGTCCCATGGTTTTCCTTATTTGCCATAATTAGTATAGTCTAGGCTAATTTTATCAGATGAACAGGAAAGCTCAAAGGTATGTACATATGACCATATAAGATGATGCTAAGTGAAAGGAACCCCAAGATGTAGACACAAGAGGTTTTTCTTTGTTGTTGTTGTTTTTAATGTACTATGTGATTTTTTTTTGTTTTCTTTGTATGCTCTTCCCTCTATGATATATCCCTGTTGTCTCTGTACTTGATTTTGGTTTCCTGCATCTTATGTATACATTTATCTAATTTGGGGAGGGGAAGGGAAATGACAAAATGCTGAAACAAGAACACAGGATGACCCATTGCAACAACCATAGTATAGTAAAAGTGAATTTTGCAACTTCAGGCAGGGGGAGAACGAGTGAGGAAGGAGGACTAGAGGAGGGATAGTAGAAGAACAAGGGAAGGGGTAATAACACTTGACAAGAAATGTACTCATTCTTTACTCATGTAACTGTAACCCTTCTGTACAGCATCTTTACAATAAAATTAAATTTTAAAAAAATTTTTTAAAAAAGAAATCTATCTGTGGCACTTTGTGACATCATTTGTGATGAATTTTTAAGGAGCCAGTATCCAAGGAAATAAAATATCTATGGGCAATCCCAACAGTGGTGATAATAATCACCACTGGACTATAATTATGGCATTTGAGAATATAAAATGTGATTACATAAGAGGAGGAAAAGATTATAATAGCGCAAATGAAAAGTCTAGATCCAGAAACTGAAATCAAGGTCTCAGAGATGATCTCAATCTCTACCAAAGATAGTATGTACAAATTAGGAAACAATATTCAACTAGATAAATATCAGAAGACAATTTCTTTTAAAAAAAACTTTTTAAAATTTTTTTTTATTTTTGCTTATGTGGTGCTGGGGAATCAAACCCAGGGCCTCATGCATGCAAGGCAAGCGCTCTACCACTGAGCCACCTTTCCAGCCTCTCAGAAAACAATTTCTCAAATGAATCATGGAAAACATAAAAAGATAGAAAATACAACAAAGGGTATATGATACAAAGACAAATAGAGAGCTGTTATGCGCAAGAGGAAGAGAAAATAGCAGTCATTTGAAAGAAATAATAGGTTAGAATTTTAAAATCTTGACAGTGATATAAAGTATCAAGTTTAGAGGTAAACAAAGAAGCTATATCCACACTGACTAAGGTAGTGTACTGCTAAAACAAAATGCCCCCTAACCAAAAATCAAACCAAACAAAACCACTAATAAACAAAACACAAAAAAATAGATAATAAAAACATTCAGGGACAAAAGATGATGTAGCTAAAAGAAGCTAGACAGATTTTTCCACAGAAAAACAAAATTAAAGTTGCTAATAATGGAAACAAAATAATAAACCTATTTAAAAAAACAATCCTAGAAAATCTTCTTCAAAACTGAAATAGAAGGCCTTGTCACCAGAAAAAAAGTAATTACTCTTACAGGAACAATAATAACAACACAAATACTAAATGGAACAGCACAAAAATGTCAGTTCTTCACAACAGGGGCAGCCAAAGTTCATATATTTGAAAATATTATTATAAGAATCCTGATTCAGAGCCAGACATCTTAAATTTGGAGACTCAAATCTAATTAACGATTTAAAAAAACAGATCTGGAGGTTTGTATGAAGTAGTAGAGCACTAGCCATGAATAAAAAATCCTTATGAGAACATGAGGCTTCTGAGTTCAAGCCCCAGTACTGGCAAAATTGTTTTAAGTGAAGTTAAACCAAATCCAAAGAAACATAGGTTGCATGACTTCTCTCAATTGTGGTAGGTAGAATGTACCTATAAATCTACATGTAAACACACTGGATGGTAATTTTTTTTTTTTTGGTCCGGTCATGGGGCCTGAACTCTGGGCCTAGGGGCACTGTCCCTCAGCTCTTCAGCTCAAGGCTAGCGCTCTACCACTTGAGTCACAGCGCCACTTCTGGCTTTTTTATTTTTGCTTGTGTGGTGCTGAGGAATTGAACCCAGGGCCTTGAGCATGCAAGGCAAGCGCTCTACCACTGAGCCACCTTCCCAGCCCTGGATGGTAATTTTTTTAATGCACTGGACATGATAAATTATACAGGTCACTAGGCATTCACACACAGTGAGAACAAAAGAGGACAAGGCACAATGCCTATGTATATCTGATCATAGATTATTTGTTGAAAGAACTCCAGGAAATGGAAGCAAGAGGTTTTTCTTTGTTGCTGTTTCTATTTTGTTTTCTTCTCATCTTGTTTGTTAGTTTATCTGTCTTTGAGAGGGTAAGGAGGTGCACAGAAACAGTGGGACAAAGGATGAACAAATGCAGCAGTGTTACTAGACACTATGTTGAAAATGAACTATACAACTGGATGGGAAGGAAAAACTGAGGAAGAATGAGGGAAGAGATGACACTGTCCAAAAAGAAATTATTTACCTGACTTATGTAACTGGAACCCCTCTGTACATCAACTTTATAATTACAATTTTAAAATGCATGAAAACAAGCATTGGAAAAAATCCTAAAATTAAAGAATTTCATTTTTACAGTGCATGGCTTCTTACAATATATGTCATACAGTGTCCTCATGGAGCGTCAGAATGATCAGAAGATCTGAATATTCAGTCACACAGAATGTCTTCTGAAGAAGCAAAGGTTGTGACTCATAGATCCTATTAATTAAACTATACACACTCCTATTACCCAGTGTGCTGTCACTACAGACATATCTAAGATAATTAATTTAAAATTGACAGAGTTGATTCACTGCCAACCCTGGCCTTTTCACATTTTTATTGAGATAAATTTCACATAACACATTTCACCATATTAAAGTCTAAAATTCATAGGTTTTATTATGTTTCTGGAATTATTTAAACATCATTATTTTCCAATTCCAGAAAATTTTCCTTATCCAAAAAAGGATATCCACATGCAGTATTTAGTCACTCTCTTTCATCTCCTTAGTCACTGGAAAACATTAATATTTTCGAGTCTGGATTGCCTGTTAGAGACATTTATTATAAAGTGCATATAAATATATATATGCCATTTGTGTTTCCCTTTTACTTCATATGATATTTTAATTGCTTTTGCAAAGGTTTAGTATGCATCAATACTTCATTGCCTTATATGACGGAGTTATACACTACTTGGGCACCATACATTGCATATCTTTTTATTAGATAAAAGACTGTTAAATTGTTTCCACTTTTAGGCTGCTATGAGTGATGCTCTGTGAAAGCCTGGGTACATGTTTTAGAATGGATTTACATTGCTAGTTCTTAAAGCTTTATCAAGAAAGTACAATTGCTAGGTCAGATAGTAACTATCTGTTTAGCTTTCTAAGAACTGATAGGCAATTTCTCACAGAATCTGAATCATTTCACTCATACATAGGGCACACACACACACACACACACACACACACATACACACACATCAGCAATTTCTTATGCTTCACTTGTTCCATAGCCTCACCAATACTTGTTATTTTCATTATTTGAGTTATACTTTCCCTGGTAAGTATTAATTGGCATCATATGATAGTGTTAATTTAAATTTCCCTGAGGTCTGATTATGTTGAGCATCACTTAATGTACCTACTGACCATTTGTACATCTTTCACTGAGGAAACATGGACATAAGAAACCAGTTAAGAGTTCTGCCTAACAGTATTGCTTTAGCTATATTTTAACTCATGGCCTAATAGGTTACTATTCCAAGAAGCTATTTATTTTGAACCCTGCATTACAATTTTGGGTACTAATTTATCCATTGGGATCCTTAGGAGCAACAGTCAGAATACAATTTGGACAACATGAATAAGTAAAAATATAATTTTATTGAATGGATGTCAGAGATCTCATAGAAATACTAGAAGGGCACAGCATAGCCTCCTAAAATTGGTAGAAAACAAAGTGAAACTACAGGCATAGCTTAGATTCTTTCCTAACATAATTGCTACTTCCACTGGCAAAAGCACCATGTCGTAATTCATCTTGCCAAAAATAAAAACACTGGGCAGTGAATGAGTGTGCCCTTAAAACCTTAGAGCTACTACATCTGCTATAAAGAATTCTTTATAACATCTAGTTCCTTGTGCTATTAGTTCAAAACATGCCTCAAGGAACTTCATAAAGTTGACCAAATCGAGATGTTATTCCTAAATCCAATCTGTCAGAAGAAATGGCTAAGCTACAGTTTGATACATTCAGCTCCCATAATTTTAATAGGAATTTGCTTCTAGGCAAGATTCAATAAAGCAGAGACTTCTCCAAGCATAGAAAGTAGATATAGACACAAGGCAGCTGTCAAACGTTTAAAAAAATTCTGATGATGTATACAATATAATTATTTTTAAAAGGTTTACACAGTTATAAAATATGTGTGTTCATGTCTGTAAGATATAGGCCTATTCATCAAATAACAAAAGTGTGTAAACCTTATATACTCTTATAACATGAGTACAGCTTAGTTAGCATGCAATGTGATGCCAATACACCAACTGTTCTGATTTTCACAGAAAGAAATTGAACAATTAATTGAGGAATACAATCATAAAAGACCCTGGAAGATATACTATACTACAGTTTGTTTTCAAGGGAATCTACATATATCAATGTAATTACTTTGTTAAAAGTATAAAATGCTGATTTGTATTCCTTTTACCATTAATACACATGATTTTACTTACCTGATGTTACCAGAATAAATACTTTAGTACTGGAAATAATCAAATGAGTTATAATGATATCAATAAAGTAGTGAGGTTATAATGAGAGATTCTACTGCTAATTTAAAATGAAAAAATATTTTTTAAGAAGTCAGCTTTCTAATTTACATTTCATCTTCTCAATTTGTTGAGATTTGGGTTTTAAGAAGAAAAGACCTCAGAGAAAACATATTCTTGAAACTTCCTCTTCTTCATCTACAGGGTTTGGCAATTTTATTTTTATTTTAAAGTGCCAGCTTTTTATTCCATTAATATTTCAATCAGTATTAAGGTTCTGAATTTGTTTGAATACTCCTTCTAGTAAGTATTCTATCTTCCTGTGTTATGTCTTTACTTACAAATGGCTTTTTCTCTCAGTTTGAAGGATTTCCTTTAGTATTTATTTCTTGTATAACAGGGCTGATCAAGAAACATTCTGTCAACCTTTTTGTCTTATTTGGAAACTCTTTACTCCATTTTTAAAGGAAAGCTTTGCTGGGTGCAATCTTCTCAGTTGACAGAGAATTTGGTTGTGAAGTCTCATTCTTTAGTCTCCTGGACAGTAAGATTTCTTCAGAGATGGCTGTCAGGCATTTTGAAGCACTCCTAGGAATTGCTTCTTTTCTTTTGTAGCCTTGAGGGAGTCTCTCTTTATCTTTCACTTGTGAGAGCTTGATTGTATATTGGATCCACTTGATGGAACTAATTGAGCCTGTGACCTTTGACCTTCCTATAGCAGAATATTTGTTCCTGTCTTTAGGTATTTAAAGGTTTCGGCTACACTTTTGGTATTCTCTTGAACTCTGATAGACTGGATTTTTGCTCTCTTAAAATGAAGTTTCTGTAGATGAAGTTCCTGTAGATGCTTCCTCTACACTCTTTTTCTTTGTTATCCATTTATGTATTTTGAGATAACCTGCCTCTGAGTTCAAGATTTCTTTCTGCTCTTTCATGAATCCTGTTTTGGATGCTCTCTATTTTTTTTTCTTTAATTAAGTGTCTTTTCCAGATCAAGAATTTCTGTTTAACTTTTTAGATTGCATTTTTTAAATTAAATGTTTCTGTTAGATTACTGCAGTGTTTCTTGGTGTAATCTTGAAGCTGTCTGAGTTTGCCCAAAACTCTGTTTCAGGTCCTCTGACTGACAGTACTGAGCAGGGCTTTTTCTGCTACTCTCTCCTTTTGAGTTGTAAGAGTTCTCTGTGAGGTCATTGCTTTCTGTATATTTTAGTGCAGAAACCTTTTTATTCTGTATAATACCTGTGTTTTAACTCAGGGCCTGTGCCTGTTAAGCATGCACAGCAACAGTTGAGTCATACCTCAGTGTCATTTTTCTGATACGGTTTTACATTTTCACCAGGGCCTGTGATCACCCTACTTATGTCTCCTATGTGTATGGGGTATTAACCTACACACCCAACTTACTGGTTGACATGAGATATTACTAACATTTTTCCCAAGCTAACCTGGATCTGGATCTTCCTAATTTTCACCTCCCAAGTAAGTGGAATTAAAAGATGTATACCACCTTGCCTGGCCCTTTTGAAAATTCTTGATTGGCACTGATATACAATGTTATCTGGGTACTGAAGGCCTCCAGTAGTTTTTGTGTTACAAATTATTAGTCTACAAAGATTATGGAAATAATACAAGCCTGCTCTTTCTTTAGTATGGTGGATGAAACTCAGCCTGTGTTTGTAAGCTCTGCTGACTCTCAGGGCCAGGTTACTGGAAGCCAGTTTTAACGGATCAAATAACACTCTTTGAAATGAATTGACATCATTTACACCAAGCTAAAATTCTTATTTTCTAAATGATAACAGAGTAAAAGTGTGAAGGAATTACAAAAAATAAATTGAGGAAGAATAACAAAATTCAGAAGATGATTTAATGTGTCATAATGAAAAGGAAACATGCATGAGGGAAGGAATAAGAAACATTGATTAACCTCAATGTTCTAACACAGGGACAAAGCTGATCTTTGCAATTTGGAGCTGTTACCAGAATGTCTTCTTATGATGAGAGATGGGATAATTTATCTTCTAGGAAAAAATCCAAAACATATACCTGAGCTGCTCTCAAAATATATTCTTAATGGCTATAAATGATTCTTCAGGTATTATTAATGTTTGCAAATAGGTCCTTTATTGTATCAGTAAAGCAACCTGTAATAAAGTCTTTAAAATAAATTGTACATTTCAAGCTACAAAATAAAAATCCCGCAACATTTCAAGTTATTTCCAATAGCTGTGGCTAAATAGAAAATAGCACCTTGCAGCTATCATATGTACCATCTCAATCAATTATGCAAAATGGAGAGTATGATAACAAGTAAGGTTGTCTTTAAAACAAAACTTAGAACACCATCAGTAGTTTAACGTTTAGGATTATTTCTCTTGGTCTGTGATCAGATACATTTCATACACATATATATTTCTATGAAATAAATAAAAAATTAATAGCTCTAAAAATAATATACTAAATCATATGTACTAAATCATTCTGCATAATAAAGGTTTGTACTAACAAAATAATATAAAATATTACATAATTTTAGTAGTTATGTTTTATTGCATCTTTACAATAAAAGCTTTTTGAGTCAAATATTCTTATATGTGAATTACAACATTGAAAAATCAAAGACAGTGGTTTTAAGTATTTTCCATGAGAATTTACAATGTAAATCAATTTACAATGTAAAACAAGCATGCTGGTTTCAGTATTCTGTCATATGTACTTATGACATTAATACATCTGAGATTATTGATTCATATTTCTCAATCAGGAAGAGTTTTAATAATAATTTTATTCAGTTATATAAAACCTCCAATTTCAGTAGAAAGTTCCACAGTACACTCATACCAATGATGATTATTTGCTATATATTTAGTGGTTACTCAGATTGGTTGGGGATTTTTTTTGCCTTGAACTTCTTTCATTCCCTTTGCCTGAGATCATATGTTAGCATTTTATCACTTAATAGCATCAAGTATTTTATAATGATTAAAACATTTTCTAAGACCAAATAATTCAGGTAAGAATTTTTTACCCATTTGAATAATACTGACTGTTAACATTCAGGTTGTATTTTCTGCATCCAAACCTCTAGATAGATAAAAGAAAAATGTAAAGACAGGTGGATGAGTAGATAGACAACTAATCAGATGAATAAACAAAGATGTAAACCCTTGCTGTCTTGGGAGTTTGTTGAAAAAAGGCAAAGAATATGTCAATAATAATCAGACCATTTGAAAGAATTATGCCACCATTCACAAATTTTGGTTAAGTGGCTGCTGTTATGGGTCACTTTCCTTTTTCATTTCCTCTCAATAAGTATGGCCAAATAAATACTATTTGCTTACTTTGGATGCTTTATGAAATTGATCTCTTTTCTGGTATTCACTCTCTAACAAATTAGCTCAAAACTTAGCAACTTAAAACATGTGTATCACATGCAGTTCCTGGAGGTTCATTTTCCTAGGTCAGCATGAATGAGTGACTTAGGCTTAGAGTCTCTTGTATGGTTGTGTTCAGGTTATCAGCCAGGTACACTGTCATTTCAGGGCATCATCAGGGTGAAGGAATAGTTTCTCAGTTTATGGTGGTTATTGGGAAGGGCCTCATCCTCCCAACTACCATCTAATATTATTGTTATTCACTTAAGGAAATGGTATATAAATGTATTCCAAGGTCATTATGATCACAATAAAAACAAAAACCACTCCTGATTGACAGATGTCAAGTTTATATACAAAAATATATGAACTAAAAGGTTAAATATCTATTACAGACAAATTAATATATAATATTTTATTGTAACACATCACTTTTCTTTAAAGAGGTTATAGGATACCATCCATATGGCTTATGAGGGTTTGGAGAGGTAATAAGCAAATCCATCATTTTTTAACAGTGATAGAAGTGTGGAGAATCTCATCATCAACTGCTGAAAATTAAAAAGTAGCTGCTGTTTACATTGTTGGGCAGGTATAGTAATCAGTGATACAATGCCACACTCATGTTTCTGTACACAACCTCAAATCATTTAGAGAACCTTGGAAAATAAGCTTCTTGGGGGAAAAGAAACATCATTTTGTCTTCTGATTGTTTACCCTCTTTTACTTTACATTCCTCATTTTAAAAAAAGTTCAGTAATGGCACAGATGACTAGCGACTACAGTTGGAGGGACTCTGTGATGCTAGCAGGGAAACTTTAGAAAGTATTTCGGGGATAAATGGTGGGAGAATACCAGTTGAGTACCACATATGATTCACAGGCAGTGAAATGTCCAGATTTTGAATAAATAGCCTGCACTGAGAATCTATGGGAACAGATCTCTTTCACAAATATATATTGAAGTCTTATAGCACTGAGGATGGAGAAGTGTAGACACACAAACACACCCACACCAATGTTTATATTTTAAAGCAAAAAGATTATTTAAAATGATGGGAAGAGGCATTCTTGATTTTTAAAAAAAAATTTGACATGGCATTGATCTGAATATGGGAAATGACAACATTTTATAGGCAATATACTCATAATCATAGCTGCATGGAAATTTTTCACATCATCTGTAAAATGATTTTTGCTAGAACCTTTCAACTTTTGCCAAGGGCTTTTATTCATTTTATTTGTTGTCAATTTAGTAAAAAATAAAAATAGGCTTCCAAGAGTCTCTATTTTCCCCAGGAGGGAATATATAGCAAGCTTATAAGTGATTAGGTAAAAAAAAAAAAAACAACAACCAGAAATCAATATAAGTTTTCATCCTTAGTTCACATTTGATTATTCAAGATTTTTGCACTTAGTGGAGTTAACTTGGTTCCCAAAGGTAAACTTTTGGCTTTCCATAAGAGGAAACACAATGAGACATGGCTTATCTGACACAGACAATTAATTCAAGAATTTTTGCAAGAATTAATCATAGCCATGGTCCCAGAGTGGTTGAAATTCACACCTCAGAGATGTTTTAACTGTAGGGAGGCCATGATCAATCATGCTGTTCTAGACATCCTATTTTTCTTCTGCTTAATTCTCAAAACTTAGTTTATTTCATTTCTTTTCACTTTTTTTCTTTTTGTCTTTGCTTAAAAAGAATTTTTATTGCCAGGTGCCCGTGGCACACTCCTGTAAGCTTAGCTGCTTAAGAGGTTGAAATTTGTGGTTCGTGGTTTGAAGCCAGCCAGATTAGAAAAGCCTGCGAGACTCATCTCTAATCACAAAAAAAGGCCAGAAGTGGTAGAGCCTTGAGTGGTAGAGCATTGACCTTGAGCAAAAGAAGCTCAGCACCCAGACTCTGAGTTCAAGCCCCAGGATGGACACACAAAATTATTATTATCCATTAGCTTAGATTGGGATGTCATTTTGACATATCTATATATGCATGTAATGTACTTTGATCAGACTTAGCCCCTCCTTCATTCCCTTATTCTCCCTCCTGCTTCTGAAACCAGTTTCCTTGTTCCAATTTGGCACACATTCATGCAGTCTTTGTCCATATTAACTCTCCTTCATCCTCTCTATTCTCACATTCCTGACTAAGGCATAGAACAAGAAAGTGTCCGCATCAAGTAGAGATCTCTTTGTCAAAACAAACGGTCCTTTGCATGGCATAGAGCAATATCATTTTCTCTGAATGGGTCATTCCATGGCTCATATCTGTCATTGACGTGGCCTTAGAGATTAGCTGCTTCCCTGCAAATATGTCCCAAGAGAAAGTATTGATTTAGGAGTTATGTTACCATTATAAAACAGGATGCAAAAAAAATCACTTGACTTTCTTGTTTGTTCAAATCGATTTTAACCTGTATATTTTTGTATATTTTGTACATTTTTCCCATATATTTTGCATAGCTTAGTGAGTGTGTGTCTTCACTGAGCATGCCTGAATCCTATCTGAATTTTGTTAGCAATTGACAATTCATATGCAGGGTCAAATTTCACTTTCTGGAATTTATCAAGACCTAACTTACTTCTTGGTATGTAAGATTGAGAAAGGTTCATTGTTTTATTTATAAAATGTGGATATAGTAAGCTGTGTGTGTATATATACAGGAACCATTAAATTCAATAATGTTTGCATAATTATTTATTATATATTTATTATTATATATTATATAGAATATTATATTTATATATTTATTATAAATTTATTATCTCAATGAAGAATAATTCAATCAATATAAATTACAGAAAGGCTGGTAATAATAATGAGTTGATATATTTCTTGCTCTGAAAATGATGCTAAATATATGCTAAACAAGTTATCTAATAAATAAGTTATCCATAACCACCTATTAACTTGAGCAAATAAAATATTTAATAGCATAACGTATATATTTTTTTCTCTGTTGTTTATTGAATATTTAGTGTTGTCTATACAATGGAAAACACTTTCCTTTTTTATTTACTTTACTTCCTAGCTATCAACAATGAAAGGTTGGAAATAATGTACCAGATTCCTCCACTGAGGAACAGAGTTCAGGTCTCCTTTGCTCCCAGCTTCACTGTTGAGCTTTGGCAGACTTTTGCTTATCTTTATAGCTTTCTCTTACTTTTTTTCTTATCTTACTTTGTGTTGTCTTGTCTTCCTTCCTTCCTTTCTTCATTTCTTTATTATCTTTCTTTATTTACTTCTCCTCTCCTTTTTCTCCTCCTCCTTCTCCTTCCTTCTTTCCTTTTCCTCCACATCCTTCTTCTTCTGCTCCTCCTTCTTCTCTTCCTTCTTTTTGCAAAACTCATATGTAGTTAAGTTTCAAACTATGGCTGTTGCGCTTGGGTTTAGATATACTAGGGTTCTTTCCACTTCATTTCCATATTTCTATCTCTTAAAATTACATACCAAACAAACTTGCAAAGCGAATTTTATTAAATTGTCAAATCTTGATCAAAAGATTTCTTATATGATTATTGGAGATGGAACAAATGTTTTTGTATAGAAATTTGCTATTTTTTCCTGAATTTCTTCTCTGTCAATAAAGTATTTCTTCATTAATACAATTTACTTCTTATTAAATATTTCATTTCCTTTTAATCTTGAATTTTGAGGTGTTGATGTATTTGTACTTCATGACAGATTGAAGTATGCCTAGGTATTAGAGCAAAATGAGCACAATGAATCTAGTTGGTGCTCTGAGAAGTTTCATAAATGAGCAACAAGGGACTAGAGGAATGGACTGTTCAGTGTGTGAGCAACTCTTACTGGCGCTGGTCGTGGTCCTGATGATTCTTGTGTCATTGTATATATAACTCAGCTTTATGGAATCTAGATCCAGATAAAATCTCAGGGAAAGAGCTGATGTTCTGAGTTAGGAATGTACAAGTTACACCAGCAATGGTGATCTGACTTACTATTTTCCCCCATAGGTGGATGAAGAAATAAGATTAATATTAATGGCACTGAGGACTTTTTCCTAAATCAAGAGTGAAATGGAATTGACTATTAAGTGTTCTTCATGGACTATTTCTTAATTTGTGAATTTTAAATCCAAAGTATTGATCAGGCTATATAGTTTTGCCTATGACTTAGTATTTCTCAAAAATTACTTTAGCACATGACTTTATGGGAGTTTATATATCACAGCTATTTATCATACCCAAGGTTTACAAATATTTTTAAAAATGTGATTTTTGGTACTTTGTGTATGCTATTTCCAAAGTTTTGAATAAATGAACATTCCACATTTTATTTGTGGTGCTCTGGAATCAACCCAAAGCTTCACAGTTAAAGGCCCTACTATTGCACTTTGCCCACAAGCAAAGCAATAAAGATTCATATTCTTAGTTCTTTTACTGTTTCTTTTCAAGGGTGGGGCTATACCAGAGTTTGAACTCAGAGCCTTGTACTTGTTAGGCTGGGTAATCTACTGCTTGAACAACACCTATGGCCTTACTTTTTGCTGGTTATTTTGGTGATGGGCTCTTGTAAACATTTTTTGCATGGGTTCGATGGGTTGCATGATTTTCTAAGTCTTGGTCTCATGAGTAGCTTTGATTATAAGGAATTAGCTGGCTATAATTGGCTATTTTTCTGAATTTATTAATGGCTTTCATTTGTTCACTTGCATGCTCAACTTGTACAAGTGAAAAGAAGTCAAACAAATAACAATGGTAAATTTGGTAAGAAAATCTTCCTATACAGATTGGGCAAGATAGTATTATACAACTACTAATTTAACAATTTTTTATTGAATTTGTTACAATTTCTAAGCATGACTCAGTATTATTGGAAGTAGATTTCTCTCAGTTAATTAAAGAAGAGTATACATCATCAATATTTCTAATATACGAATAAATATTATTATTTCTATGAGTGTTGCATGAATCTAAGCCTCAATCTGGACACCAGAGTTGTTGTCCTGTGTCACTCAGTGTAGAGGCCACAAGCATAGATGTGTTTGTCCATATTCTACTGGCTGCGAGGCTGAGAGGTAGAAAACCTGTTGAACCTCCTTGTGCCTCTCCCACAGGAAGACTGTGAAACTCATACTTCATAGAAAAGAATCCTAGTTTGTACCTGCACTTTTGTTCTTTATATTTCACTGAAATAAACCCAAATGTAAATATTGAACCAAACGCATTTAATTGTGGCATTTTTGTAATAATGACTTGAGAGATAAATATTGGAGATACAAATTTTTCTGAATAAATTGAATTTTCAGTTGACTTTCCTAGGGTCTTAAATTTAATAATGACCTATTACAAACTGGAAGTACTGAAGTCATTAAAAATGAATTATCTAATTAAAATAGGTTTCATTTATTTTGTGAATTTTGTTTTTCTTGAGAGAGGGAAAAACTGAGAGGGAGAAAAAAGGAGGGGACATTGTCTGAAAAGAAATGTATTCATTACCTTACTTATATGACTCTAACCCCTCTAAACATCACCTTTAAAATAAAAATAGAAAAATTGAAAAAAGAATAGACAGAAGACTACAATTTATAACTTAGAATTGGAAGTTTATATTTATCAATGAAAAGCCAGAAAGTATCTCCAAAAACGAAGTAGATGATTAACTCCAATCCAGATTTTTTGTTTCCATAAATTTTTGGACAAGCATTAAAATGTAAGATCTCTGTTAAGGAAGATAATGTAGTTGGCTTTTCTTGTAAATACATCTTTTTTTATCTCTACTGAGAAATTCCATTTGAAATTTTGTCCCTGCAATAAGACTTAGATACAACTTTTCCTGTATTTTCATGATATTAGAACAATAGGTTAAACTTCAGGTTCTATATCTTAGCTATGGTAAATAAGGCTGCAATAAACATAGTCGTGCTGGTAGCTTTAGTGTGGTCTTGTTTGTGATCATTTGGGTAAATGCCCAAAAGTGGATTGCTGGGTCATAGGGAAGTTCTATGTGGAGTCTTTTGAGGAACCTCCATACTACTTTCCAAAATGGTTGAACAAGTTTACACTATCACCAACAATGTAGTAAGGTTCCTTTCTGTCCACGTCCCCTCCAGCATCTGTTGTTATTAGAGTTCTTGATTACAGCCATTCTAAATGGGGTGGGTGGTATCTCAATGTTTTTTGATTTGCATTTCTTTTATTGCTAGAGAGGTTGAGCATTTCTTCATGTGTCTATTGGCCATCCATCTTTCCTCTTCAGAGAAGTTTCTCTTTAAGTCGTTAGCCCACTTATTTATTGGGCAGTTGTTTCTTTGAAGATTTGTTTTGGGGGGATTTAAGTAGATGAATGGATCAAGAAAATGTGGCATATATACACAATGGAATTCTATGCCTCCATCAGAAAGAATGCCATTGCCTCATTTCTTAGGAAATAGAAAGACTTGGAAAAAGAAATATAGGTCCCATGGTGCCCATATTTGCAATAACCAGTGTATGTCTGAGTCAAGCAGAAAAGGTCAGATAAGTTGATGTTATGGAAATGAACCCTAAGATATGTATTCAAATGTTTTTTTCTTTCATGCGATTGTTTCTAACACATTTATAAGATTATTTCTTTGCTGCTTTGTATGTCCCTCCCCCATGGTATAACCCCTGCTTTCACTGTATTTGATGTTGGTATAATTTGTGGAGGGGAAGGGAAAAAACAAATCGTTTAAATAGGGATACGGGTGGACCCATTGCAACAATGAGTTGTACAAGTTGTTATGTAGAAAACAAACTTTACAACTTTGGTGGGGGGGAGGGCTGGGTGGGGGAGACCGGGGGAGGATGGGATGGGAAGGGGAAACAATGGAGGAGGTTACAATGCTTGGTAAGAAATGTACTCATTATCTTGCCCATGTAATTGTAAACCCTCTGTACAGTATTTTCACAATTTAAAAAAAATGTTAGAACCAAAAAAAAAAAAACTTCCGGTTCAATGCCTTAGGGAGTTATATAAACCATGTAAGTATTTCCATCATAAAATCTAATTTTGACAAGTGAAAATCAATGAAGCATAAATAAAAATGTACATGAAAATAAGTGTGGTTTACAGTTATTATATTTTAATAATATTGTAAGGCATTAAAAATGATTGTCACAATATTTTAATACCATTCTTTTTAGATCAAGAAGATCAGGTGTTAACTTTGTAGAATATATAATCAAAGTAAACAAATTAATAATTATTGTAAGTTATGCTATTTTTATCATGTGAGAGATAATAAAAAATTACATTCCAACTATATTTTGAATGTTATTCTAATTTAATTTGATAGTGTCAAATTTTACTCTGTTTTGTTGTTAGGACTGTGCTATATCATTTTTTCTTAGTATTTATTTCATTCTTTGCGTTTCAGTTGCTTTTGATTCACATTTAAGGACTTCTGGATTTTTGTAAAACAAGATTTCAAATAAATGTTTATATGCAGTTTAATAAAGTACTGTTTATAAAAGATGCTCATATAAATAACTTCAGGATTTGTAATGCAAAAAGAACTTCTTTAAATGAGGATAGTTTGGGATAACAGATTAATTTGTTCTTGTGATAAAACTAGCAAATACTAAGCAAAGAAAGACAAAGATCAAGTAGATAAATCTTATGTCAGTCTAAAGTGAACTTTATGTTAAGTAGTGTGCTTCCAAACTAAACTTTATTTCTGACTTGATAAAAAAAAGTTCTGATCAGGTAACTATACTTAATGGGTATATGCTGTAACCTACAGAGAAATTACACTTAAGTTTTTATTACTTCCTTTTCATACCCATCTTGATTCTGAAAATGTTAAATACTTTTAGGAATCTATAACTTATTTCTTATGAAACATTGTAGCCTCCTCCTTTGTTTCCCCTTCCCATCCCTTCCCATCCTCACATAACTTATTTTCTTATATCGAAAGGTAAACATACATATAGTATTTACAACACTTTCCAAATTTATTTAAATATCACTAATTTAGAAGTATGAAAGAGAAAAAAAAGCAGGCCAAGATACAGTACTAAAAGTTGAGCATACTTATTTGTCTATCTTCTGCCAAATGACTATTTCCTCACTATTAGATAAATACAATTCGTTATGTTGGAAACCCAACATGTGTGCTGGTATTACAGATGTCAGATTCCTTTCAACACATTTTGTAAGGTGCTATGATATTCTGTTTCTATAGATGTTGAAATAAAATATCCAAACTGGAGAAAAAAGGAAAGAAAATATAGATAAATCAATATAATTTTGAAATCCAAGCTACCTTCATATAATAGATCCCTGTGGCAGTAATATAAGCTAGGTTTATTTTCTTAATAATCTTTTAGTTCCAATCCCAGTAGATATTCGCCTACTAATGTCAAATAATACTATAAATAGTATAAGACCAGATAAAGAGACCAATGGATGGTTTAATCAGTTTAATCCCCTATACAAACGTTTAATGATGGGTGTAAGTTGTTTCCACAAACTTATTTTCTACATGTTCTATATTTTTATCCCTTTGCTTCATTATGACACTGCGGCAAACATTATTCAAAAATGTACCTTGTGACTCTAAATTTTAACCTTTATTAGCTTATGTTACTCTCAGTGCAAAATTTAAATACCTCAGTAAGGCTTCAAGGGTCCTTCAGGACCTCTCCGCATCACATTCATTTTATTTGTTGAGTGTTTACTTTGTGTCAAGAAACAGGAATAAATCTGACCTGTTAGCACATGAAGATGAACAAAACATTATACCTGCTGTGTTTAAGACGTTATGTCGAAAAACTAACTTTACAACTTTGGCGCGAGGGGGAATGGGAAGGGATTGTAAGGGGAAAAAAAGGAGGAGACAACAATGCTTGATAGGAAATGTACAAGGAGGAGACAACAATGCTTGATAGGAAATGTACTCATTTCCTTGCTCATGTAATTGTAACCCCTCTGTACGATATTTTCACAATTAAAAAAAAACTTAGAATGAAGAAGAAAGTAGCATTCCTTTACTTGTGAAGCAGATTTTTGAGAATTTACTCGGATGCTGATGAGATAACATTCACATTTAGACAAACAAATGTGTAAAGTTGTATTGTACTATGAAAGAGATTTTCAATAGGCTAGAAATAAACAAGTAAAGGCAAACAACAAATGATTATAAGTTGCTAAATCTATTAATACTAGAATACTATATGTTGTTAGCATGGTGAAAAATATCAAACTAAATGTGATCATTTGAGTGCATCTTTGTTTTAAACTAAGACAGATGAAATGATGAACCACCATTGTTTCTGAATCAAAGGGCTGTAGATTATGTTGGGGGAGGCCAGAGAGTTGAAGATTAGAACAAAGGCCTGAATGACTAACGAATATGAACATTTGATGGATATTGAACAGTAAGATGTAGATACAGCACATACATATGATCATGACCAGGGGAATGAACTCTCATGCTATTTTCTAAAAGCTTTGATTTCCAGAAGATGCAGTGTTTCTCATTGTCTTTTGACTTTTTCTGTAGTATTTATTCTAGTTATGTTCACAATCACAAAACTTCCTTCCCCTCAAAAATCTTTCTTTAAGAGGGAGAGTCCAAGGATGGATTTTTTCTTTATATGTTGAAGGTAGATTACAACTGCATAAGTAAATACCTTGAGTGATATGCAAGTGTATTGTATTAACTGAGATAGGTAGATTCAAGGGAGATCTCAAGTAATGTAATTCCTTAGAAAGGCAGTTAAATTCCAGCAAAATAAAACACCAAGAAGCACATATTCAGAAGAGTAGGGTGGGGTCAAGTAGAAAGGGGGGACAAATGAAGAGGAGAAAATGAGGAGAATACAGTCAAAATTCCAATATACATCCTACAAAATTAAGAAGAGCGAGGGAAGAAATGGTTAGGAGAGGGATGGGTAGACATGTTGAAAGGGGTGGAACTGCTCAAGAGACATTGTGTTCATAAATTACTTTGTTAAGTGGCAACTCCGTTGTACAACTACTTAAAGATAATCATATTTTCAGATACTCATTTTGGGTTCTTACCTTGTATTCAAATAGTCCTTCCTTTTATCCCTCAGTTGTGGCAAGTTTCAGTTCATGCTGTGAAGCATATATTTGTCTAAATCCATAGGCTGTGGTTTCTTTGGGTAGAAGCTATTTCATTTAAGTTTTTCTATAGGCAGCCCTAGCACAATGGCTGGAACACAGCAAATTTCTGGCAAATATTTGTAGAACAAATGTGTTCATTTCCCAGTGTCAGCTCTGCCTCAATGCCTTTCATTCAATGTTGAGCTTGTTCAGCTCTTGAAATGTCAATCATCTCCAAAGCCAAGCAGCAATGTGAGACATGGTGATTGCTCTTCTAAGTGCCTTCAATTCCAGCTGGGATCCTGTGTCTGGCACTGAAGAAAGGCTCAAGTGACCTAATTAGTCCTTTGGTTATTTCCAAAAAATTCAGAATAATCATTGAACTTGGATAGCCAAAAACAGGGACACACTGATCTAAGGAAGCCAGATGTAAGTCTTTTAGACAGTTTCAATAGTTTCCCAAAGTAGTTTGCATTTTAATTTTTTCCAGGCACTTTTTATATGTTCATTGACTATAAGGTCTTTATTTTTTTTTACTAGATTAGAAATTAACAGTGTAATGTCCAAAGAAATAAGATACAAAATCTCTCTTTCTGGCCCAGCTATAAAAGATCATGTGGCAGCAGAATTCAGCCAGATGCTGTGTATCTTTGCGGAATGTAATTCCCAGGCTAATGAACAGTGAGCTGCTTTCAGATCTCATGCTTCTAATCAAAGTTAGGGAGTCGATGCTAAGAAGGTGACTCTCCCAGAGGAATCAGCAGCTAATGGAGCTTTGACAGGCTTATAATCCTTTTTTTCTAAAAGCCTATCTTTTGTCCTCATAGTCAAAGTTTGTAAGTCTGATGGCTAATGCCAGAAGTAACTAATATCCTGTTGATACCGTGTTTATTCTTCAAACAAGAGAACATTCAGGGAGTGGCTGATGAGTTTAATGCTTTACACAAGTATATAGTGACTATTACTAGGAAATTACACTCAAATCTTTTAAACACTGCTGAAACCCAGGAGAACGTATTGTTACGAACGTTAAAAGTCTAGATACAAAAGTATTACCCTCATTTCAGAAATCTTCATCTTCAGTGTGTTCCAAATCCTTTGCTTATGCTGCTTGGAAGGCCAGACATCTTACCTAGGTTTGCTCCTTTCCCATGCTCCTCTCCAGCTTTCTCCTCTAGTTTGCCTTCTCTTTCCTCAATTTCCTTGCAACAGACTCTGTCATATTTTCAAATTTTAATTGATCTTTTTGAAGCCGATGACATATCTCCAATCTTTCAATTAATTATGGAGAATTAGAGATTTTAGAGTTCATTGCACTATTTTTCCTTTAGTTTTTCTGATCTTTAAAGTGGTAGGTACAGTTTGTACATCCTCTGGTCAGCAGTTTGGGCCTCTCATTTCATTTTTCCTGCATCCTTCCTGCACAAAAGTCTCTCTTGTTAATTCTCTCCTGCCAGCATTTAGCTCACTGCTTGATGACCAAAACTCTCATCGTAATAGTTACATTTACAGTGGCAATGCTGAATGTTTCTGATATGGAGACATTTTTCTTAACCCATACAGTAGTTTTCAGCCTCTGTGAATTTGTCAACATCTGCTGACAATGCATACTAGTAAGTTTTGTCATTGAATGGTTAATAAAAGGACAACTCAAAACTTTCTGGGACAATAATCATTTGAGTTATAATTAATATCACTTGGTGGATTTGTTTCATATCAGATACCCATTTACCACCTCATTCTTAGCATACATAAATATCACTTAATTTTCTCTGATCTTTCCTAACTAAAAATCAAAGGCCCAGTTAATTGTTTATGTAGTATATTGTTGTGAGATTATAAAAAAGAAATTTATATAATTTTCAGGACTATCAAAATATGCAAAAACTTTCCTTAGAAGTAGGTGCTATAGAAAAAATGAAATAAAACAGAGGCATGAAATGAATTCCAACACAAGCTAAAACAAAATCTGTAAAATAAAAATTAAAAAAACCTCATGATACTTTTGGTGATTACAATTGTGTATGTTTATGGTCATGTAGATTGTCTTTAGACATCCTTTGGCAGAATATTCTCTATTTATCACCTAAGTGTGACATTTCTCACATTGCAGTCTATTTACTTTGATTACAATTTCCCACACATGTATATAGTGCTTAGCTGAGAGTGAAGCATAAATTTTGTGAGAAAGAATGCCACAGATGCATGTTCTATTTTCTTTGTGGTGGAGTTGGAACTTAATATGTGAGTGATGAGAGGTCCCACAGAAGTTCTTAGGTATTTTTCTTTCTCTATATGATCAAAGATACCTACTTAATCTGCAGGTGACTGTGATTACTCTTGTAGAAATGCAAAGAGAAATTCAATGAGTAGTTTGTTTTAGGATCCCAAATGTAGGCTCTAAAAGTCACAACACTCTTAAACTCAATGTTTCTGATTTAAAGGCTGCATTTGATTAGAAGACAAACAATGTCCTTGAAAATAAAAGTCAAGTTCTCTGATTGAAAATGAGCACAAAACCAAAGCAAACTTGGAATGTCCCGCGAAGGAGGGTGGGGAAGGATCGCCCACTGGGAAGGTGGTAGGAGCTTCAAAGAGAAAAAAGACCAACAATGAAGGGAAATTAGTGACCATATGGATAGATGAATTTAGATCAGAGTCTTGCCTCTTTTTTCTTTATCAGCTGAACAGAAGTGTGACATCTGGATCATTCAGTCACATGGAAGTTAGTCCTGCACTTAGAGGAGCTAGCTGTTCTGGGTTTGTCTAGTAACAGCCACCATCAGTAACTAACACCAACAGCCACCTGTATGTTGCTTACAGAGTTGGAAGAAAGATAATCATTGTAGTGTCATAGTGCAGAGGGGAGACAAGCATGGAAAGAAACATTTTTCTTAGGGGATAGTGAAGTATAGAAAGTGGAAGACATGGCTTCAGGAATTCTTCTTAGGGGATAGTGAAGTATAGAAAGTGGAAGACATGGCTTCAGGGATTCTAACAATATGGGAAAAACTTGACTGTTCAGGTAAAATTAAACGTATACTTGAGATGCCATCAATAATTAATGCTTTATTGTTTACAAGTTGTTAACATATTTTTATATAAGTAAATGTTTCTTCTATGTTATCTAGATTGTTCCCAACATTCCATCTTTTGTTTCTTATTGCTGCTTATTATTCCAGCTGATTCTCTTATATGAAATAAAAGAATATATATGTATGTATATATGTATGTATCTATCTATCTATCTAAAATCTATCATCATCACCATGATCTATCAATCATAAATCAATCAATCTACTTTTCTATCCATTTAGTCCTACTCTTATTTTTATAACTATAATATTTTTTGGTTGGTTGTCAGGCTTGAATTCAGGGCCTGGGTGCTGTCCCTGAGGCTCTTTGTGCTCAACGTTAATTTTCTACTACTTGAGTCCAACATCACTTCCAGTTTTTGAGTGGTTAATTAAAGAGTCTCATGGGGACTTGTCTGCCCGGGCTGGCTTTGGACTATGATCCTCAGATCTCTTGAGTAGCTAGGATTACAGGTTTAAGCTACTGGCACCTGGCTATAACTATAATTTTAAAAAGTTACATTTTCCATTGAATGCTGCTTAAGACATTGTTACACATTCCATATGTGAAATTTTGGTTTCCCTCTATCTCTTGCCAGTTTACTTTTCTTCATGACAACAATTTGTTGTGAGGTTTTGTTTTTTTTTCCTACTGATGATACCAAGTCACTTGTTGCCAAACCTCAAACAGGTACCACCAAACCAATACAGGTACCACCACTCTCACTACCTGTCCACCACAGGGTTTGCCAACACCACAACTTCTAGCCACAGAAAGTCTGTGGAACCAATGTTTCATATTTCACAATATCAGAGATTTAAAAAATTTTTATCTGTGTGTGTGTGTGTGTGTGTGTGTGTGTGTGCATGCATATGTGTGTGTGTGTGTGTGTGTGTATGTGTGTGTGCCAGTCATGGGGCTTGAACTCAGATCCTAGGTACTGTCCTTGAGCATTTTTGCTCAAGGCTAACACTTTACCACTTTGAGCTACAGCCTTACTTCAAGCTTTATGGTGGTTATTTGGAGATAAGAGTCTCATGGGCTTGCCTCCTGGGACGGCTTCACCTGTCATCGTCAGATCTCAGCCTCCCTAGTAGCTAGGATACCAGGCTTGAGGTATTAGCACCTCATCTTATTTATACTTTATTATAGCCACTTTGGCCTACAACCCTGGTAGGAATGCAAGGATTATGCCAGAAGATGATCTGATTGGCCACCATTATGGAATAATCTTTTTCCCCAGTGCAGTCTAGCTATTTACCTTGCAGGATATCATACAAATTATTTTTGGAGAATGACTTCAGAACAGTTTATTAGACCTAGGTATAACATGGCACTAAGAGATTACTCCAGATGTTTTCCAAAATTTTAAAAATAGTATTATGCAGGTTGGAATGTTAGGGGAGAGGAAGGTGGTCTTAGAAGATGAGAGATAAAACTAGTGTCAGGGGATACAGTCCAAGGTTCTTGTATTCATAATAAAGATGGTGTTAAGCAGCCTATTATTTTCTGTACCTGAGAGATGCTAAGTCAGCAGTTACTTAAGGCAATTTTTTTCTTTCCTTGTAAGTATCCAAAGTTCAAACTTCCAGCCAATTATATTTTCTTGTATAAACTAACAATATGTATTTATGTATCTCACATCACTAAAAGAAACTGCTCCTGTACCATGGAATGATGAACTCTACTGTGTAATTTCTGATTTTTATTATAGGAACTTTTTTACCCATTCACTATGCTTCCAGGTTCTAGAATCATGAAGCAAATGTGTTTAATGTACCTCTATTAGTTTTTAAGTAGAAAATCTAGTATCAGAAAGGGAACAGTTTTAAATGTTTTTTTCTCATTATGCCCATCTCCCAAATTATTTTCTGTACTAACTAGTTTTGTATCCTATAAAAGTCATTCCTTACCAAAATGGCGAGCAAACTTACTACTCTTTCATTCTTAAAAAAAATGTATTTGTAACTTTCATGTTAGGCCAGTGATCCACTTTTTATGGATATTTATATATGGAGTGAGATAGGAGTTGGAAATTCTTTAAACAGTGTTATCTGGGTTTTCAAGTACTTTTTGTGGAAAATACTTTCCTTTTTCCATTAACTTCCTTTGGTGCCTTTGTAAAAGATCAATGGAATATACACAGGCCAATTCATTTCTGGTCTCTCTCCTGATCTATTTAACGTCTCTACATCTTAACCACACTGCCCTGATGATTGTAACTTAAGTTGCACTTTGAAATCAGATATAGGAGGTCCTTTATCTTTCTTTAAACTATGTTAAAAATTGGTTGTTTCAACATTGAATAAAATCAGCTGAAGGGAGAGATATAATATGAGATATGAATATCAGAATGAAAGTATCTTCTTGCCTACTTTCTAGATCTATACAAAAAAGTCCTATATTATTATATACAGTTCAACATCACCATGATTCAAAAGCTATGAATATTTATTAGAAATTTTACTTTGAATTTTGATCTTTTTTCTGTGTTAGTGATAATTGGTGTAATAATTTTCTAATACTGGCTGGTAGCAATGTAGTGGAGTTTAGATGTAGTAAATGAATTTTCAGCTTATGGTAGGTCCATTTAGAAATTGCAGCCTTGAGATAAAGACTATGACCAAGTGTTACACTATTTAGCCAGTTAGGGAGATGCTTGTTTGTTTCTGTGTTTAGTCCTTAGTATTCCATCTCTGATTTCCTAAAATGCTACTGATATATTCTCATATACTCATTAAAGAAATGAAGTGTTTATTTTTAATTTTAAAAAGCCTAAACTCCCTGCATTGCTCAAATAAAAATTGTTTTGATGACTTCCAAATATATCTTGGAGTTTTGAGACAGCTAATACATGAATTTCCACTTGTGGGAGTCAAAGTCAGTATCCCTTCTTGAAAGCTAAATGGTTTTATGTTCATAAATATCATAGCACAGTTAAAATTAATTACATATATTATGATTCCCTTAATATATTTTATTTTATTTTTAATTAAGTTTTTATTGTGAAAATACTGTACAGAGGGGTTCCAGTTACATGAGCAAGGTAATGAGTACATTTCTTATCCATCATTGCCTGCTCCTTTGTTTTTCCCCTACCATCTCTCCTCTTTCACCTCCTCAGCTATACTGTCCCCCATCCTCCACCTCCCAACCCCAACTAAATTGTAAAGTTTGTTTTTTGACATAGCATATTGTACATTTCATTGTTACAATGGGTCAATCTCCATCCCTATTTAAACATTTTTTTTCTTCCCCTCCCCAAATTATACCAACATCAAATACAGAGAAAACAAGGGTTGTACAGTGGGGGAGGGACATACAAAGCAACAAAAAAATCACATGGTACCTTATAAATATATTAGAAACAATAACAATGTAGAAGAAACTACTTGTATATCTCTCATGGAATTCATTTCACTTCACATCATCTTATCTGACCTTTTACAAATGCCCGATATATAAGTGGGATAAAGATTTAAAGCGAAACTTCTCTGAAGAAGAAATAAGAATGGTCAATAGACACATGAAGAAATACTCAACCTCTCTAGCCATAAAAGAAATGCAAATCAAAACAACATTGAGATTCCACCTCACTCCAGTTAGAATAGCTATAATCAGGAACTCTAATAACAACAGATGCTGGAGGAGATGTGGTCAAAAGGGAAACCCTACTGCAGCGTTGGTGGGTGTGTAACTTATTCAACCACTTTGGAAAATAGAATGGAAGTTCCTCAAAAGACTCCACATAGTGCTCCCTTATAACCCAGCATTCCCACGTTTGGGCATTTACTCAAATTATCACAAACAAGACCAGTACCACTATGTTTATTGCAGCATTATTTACCATAGCTAAGATATGGAACCAACCTAGATGCCCCTCAGTAGAGGAATGGATCAAGAAAATGTGGTATATATACACAATGGAATTATATGCCTCCATCAGAAAGAATGACATTGCCCCATTTGTTAGGAAATGGAAAGACTTGGAAAAAATTATATTAAGTGAAGTACGCCAGGCCCAAAGAAACATAGGTCCCATGGTTTGCTATAACTAGTATATGTGGAGACAAACAGAAAAAGAAATAAAATATATTTTATTTCAGTTGCCTTTGAATTTTCTTTTTTGTACATTTTTATTGTAAAAATAGTGTACAGAGAGGGGTTTAAGTTACATGAGCAAGGTAATGAGTACATTTCCTATCGAGCATTGTTGCCTCCTCCTTTGTTTTAGCCTACCATCCTGCAAACCTCAGAACTGGCAAAATAATAATAAAAAATAAATAAATGTATTACACTATGGTAGTGAAAAACATTTTTTTCAATTACAAATTAATTTGAATAGTTTTCATAAGATTATTGGACAAAGGTACCTTGGGTGAAATGCTATTCCTTCTTTTATTTTGCATTTTATAAAAAAGTAACTATACTAAATATATGTATATATTTGTATATTTACAAAATATGGAAGTTTTGGCAACATCTGGATATAAACATTTACCTGCTCTTGTTGAGGTTTGCTTGAATTTGTATATATCTTTATGGTACATTTAATTAACTGGTGCCATGATTCTGTTTCTGTTTCTTTTTCAAAGATTATATTTTGATTGTATTTGTACATTTAGTGTTTTTGAAAATAAAACACATCCAAGAAACACTACTTTCCCTCAAATCTCACATAGATGCAAAGACATTAATTTTGGGGGACTTTAACACACCACTATCACCATTGATAGATGAACTTGGCAAAAACTCAACAGAGAAACCACAGATCTAAACAACGTCATAGATGAAATAGATTTAGCATCTACCAAATATTTCACCCAGCAGCATCAGAATGCACGTTTTTCTCAGTAGCACATGGAACATTTTCCAAAATAGACCAAATTTTAGGTCACAAAGCAAACTTATCCAAATTCAGAAATATTGAAGTTATACCTTGCATGCTCTTAGACCACAAGGGAATAAAATTAGAACTCAACACCAAAATCCACCAAAGAAAAACCTGTAACACATGGAGGCTGGACAACACACTGTTGAATCCAGTGGGTCATGGAAAAGATAAGAGAGGAAATTCAAATGTTCATGATATTCAACAAAAATGAAAACACAAAGTACCAGCTCCTCTGGCACACAGAAAAGGAAGTACTCCGAGGCAAGTATATAGCTCTGAGTTCCTACATCAACAAATTAGAGAGATCTGAAACCAACAATTTAATGAGACATCTGAACATCCTTGAAAATGAGCAGCAAGCTAAACCCCAATCCAGTAGAGGGAAAGAAATAATTAAAATTAAATCAGAATTAAATGAATTAGAATCCAAAAAAAAAAACACACAAAGAATCAACAAAACAGAGTTGGTTCTTCAAAAAAATTAACAACATTGACAGACCCTTAGCAAATCTTATCAAAAAGAAGAGAACACACCCAAATAAACAAACTCAGAGATGAGCATGGAAACATCACCACAGAAACAACCAAGATTCAGAACATTCTAAAGGAATACTTCTCAAACCTTTATGCTAATATATTTGAGAATCTGGAAAAAATGGATGATTTTCTAGCAAATATCCACATGCTGAAACTAAACCAAGATGAGTTGAACCAAATTAACAGGCCCATATCAAGCACTGAAATAGAAACAGCAATAAGAGACCTCCCATCTAAGAAAAGCTCAGAACCAGATGGATTTACAGCAGAATTCTACAAAGCCTTCAAAGCAGAACTCACACCAATACTCTTTCAACTCTTCAATGAAATTGAAAGAGAAAGTTCACTATTTAACTCTTTCTATGAAGCCATCATAACCCTCATCCCCAAACCAGGCAGAGACTCATCAAAGAAAGAAAAGTATAGACCCATTTCTTTGATGAACCTCGATGCAAAACTTCTCAACAAAATATTGGCCAATCAATTTCAACAACTCACCCAAAAAATCATATACCACAATCAAACAGGATTCATTTCAGGGAGGCAAAGCTGGTTCAATATATGCAAATCAATTAATATAATTCATCACATCAACAAGAGCAAGGGTAAGGACCACATGATTATCTTAATACGTGCAGAAAAAGCATTTGACAAGATTCGACACCCATTTATGATGAAGGCTCTGGAAAAATTAGGAATCTGTGAAACATTCCTCAATACAATAAAGTCTGTAAATGAGAATCCAGCAGTCAGCATTATACTTAATGGTGAAAAACTAAAGCCATTTCTTCTTAACTCAGGAACGAGACAAGGATGCCCACTCTCTCTACTTCTCTTCAATTTAGTATTAGAATGCTTAGCTACAGCAATAAGAAAAGATGCAAACATACAGGGGATCCAAATAGGGAAACATGAAGCAAAACTCTCCATCTTTACAGATGACATGATCTTGTATTTAAAGAATCCCATGGACTCCATTCTTAAATTACTCAAGCTGATTTAAAACTTTGGCAAAGTAGCAGGGTATAAAATTAACCCTCAAAAAACAATGGCTTTTCTGGATGCCAATGAGAAGAGTGGGCTGAAATCAGGAAAGCGAACTCCATTTCATTTGTAATTGGCCCTAAAAAATAAAATACCTATTTATTAATTTGACCAAAGAAGTGAAGGACCTCTATGATGAAAACTTTAATAACCTGAAAAGGGAAATCAAAACTGAACTTAGAAAGTGGCAAAATCTCCCATGCTTCTGGATTGGAGGATCAACATCTTGAAAATGGCAATACTTCCCAAGTCTATCTACAAATTTAATGTGATACCTATCTATATTACAGCCTCATGCTTCAAGGAAATAGAAAAGGCAATCCAAAAATTTATATGGAACAATGAAAGACCTGGAATAGCAAAAACGATCGTTAACAGAAAGAACAGTGCTGGATGAATATCAGTACCAAATTTCAAACTCTACTACAAAGCTAGAGTAATCAAAACAGCTTGGTACTGGCAAAAGAAAACCTCAGGACCAATGGAATAGAATTGGAAACCCAGAAATGAACCCACAGACTTATGGACACATAATCTTCGATAAGGGAACTAAAAAATTAGAATGGTAGAAAGACGGCTTCTTCAGTAAATGGTACTGGCAAAATTGGTTAATCACCTGTAGAAAACTAAAGACAGATCTTTATATAACACTGCACCAAAATCAACTCCAAGTGGATCAAAAACCTCGGAGTCAAAGAAGATACCCTGAAAACATTACAGGATGGAATAGGAAATACTTTCGGGCTCCTTGGCACAGGCCGCAATTTTCTTAATAGAGACCCAGAAACACAACAAATCAAAGAAGGGTTGAACAAATGGGACTGCATAAAGCTGCAGAGCTTCTGCCTGGCAAAGGACATAGCTAGCAAGATCATTAGAAAGCCCACGGACTGGGAAAAGATCTTCAATATCCACACAACATACAAGGGTCTCATATCTAAAATATGCTTGGAATTCAAAAATTAAATCTCCTAACAACAAATCCTCAAAGAAACAACTGCCCAATAAATAAGTGGGCTCAAGACTTAAAGAGAATGTTTTCTGAAGAGGAAATAAGAATGGCCAATAGACACATGAAGAAATGCTCAACCTCTCTAGGCATAAAAGAAATGCAAATCAAAATAACATTGAGATTCCACCTTACCCCAGTTAGAAAAGCTATAATCAAGAACTCTAAGAACAACAGATACTGGAGGGATGTAGACAGAAGGGAACCTTACTGCATTGTTGGTGGGAGTGTAAACTTGTTCAACCACTTTGGAAAGTAGTATGGAGGTTCCTCAAAAGACTCCACATAGAGCTCCCCTATGACCCAGCAATCCTACTTTTGGGCATTTACCCAAATGATCACAAACAAGACCATACTAAAGCTACCAGCACAACTATGTTTATTGCAGCATTATTTACCATAACTAAGATATGGAACTAACCCAGATGCCCCTCAGTAGATGAATGGATCAAGAGAATGTGGTATATATACACAATGGAATTTTATGCCTCATCAGAAAGAATGACATTGCCCCATTTGTTAGGAAATGGAAAGACTTGGAAAAAATTATATTAAGTAAGCCAGGCCCAAAGAAAAATAAGTCCCATGGTTTCCCTTAATTGCAATAACTAGTATATGTCAGAAACAAGCAGAAAAGGTCAAATAAGATGACATTAAGCAAAATGAACCCCAAGATAAGGACATAAGTAGTTTTTTTTCTTTCTTGCTATTGCTTCTAACGTATTTATAAGGTATTACATGATTTTTTTTGTTGCTTTGTATGTCCCTCCCCCACGATATAACCCCTGTTTTCACTTTATTTAATGTTGGTATAATTTGGGGAGGACAAGGGAAAAAACAAATTGTTTAAAAAGGGATACAGGTTGACCCATTGAAACAATTAGGTGTCCAAGACACTATGTTGCAAAATGAACTTTACAATTTAGGCAGGGGGGGGGGAGGGGAGTTGATTGTAATTGTGGAGATGGGAGGGAAGAAATGGTAGGAGAAAAACAAAGGAGGAGACAAAAATGCTTGATACGAAATGTACTCATTGCCTTGCTCATTTTTCTGTAACCCTCCTCTACAGTATTCTCACAATAAAAACTTATTTAAAAAAGAAAATAATTTATATAAAATATGTAGCAGAAATTTCAATTCTTTGAAATAATGGGAACTTTTTTCCAAGACAATCTTTGTAGAGTCTACAATTTTCTTGTATATTGATTTGAGAGTTCTATTCTGTCAGTTTGAATATATGTGTTCTTTACTGTGTCAACTTGAATTGATGTGTAGGTCTAGATATCTCATGCTGTTCCACTTATGTGTTCAGTACTCCGTATCTACTTTTTATATGTGTACAGGAAATTTCCAACCATTGTGGACTAATTTCACACTTGTTCTTTTTCTCTTACATCTCATACCTTTATCTACTATAAAATTTTAGAACTGTTTATGAAACAAATGCTATACTGATGAATGGAATTGCACTGTTTCTTGTATCACTTTGAAGAGGTTTCACATACAGGAAATATTGAATCTGTGGTCTTGCTGTGATTTTTAGATCACTAATATATTCTTTGGTGTCTTAGATACAGTTTTATAATTTTAGTTCTCATCCTGGATATTTTGTGTTTTGCAGTCTTTCGTTGGTCTGCTTTAATTGTTTAATGTCTGAGTAATGATCTGTATGAATGTTTGACTTATTTTTATATAGCAACTTTAAATCTATCTCTTGTGTTTAGAAAATTATTTTGAAAACTGTGTTTAGAAAACTGGTGGCCACAAGGTCAGTAGCCACATCACTGGTGGCTATAGGCATCTAAGTGATGATTCTGAGAAGAAGCTGTTGAACAGGACAGGTTTGAGACAAAGATAGGTGGACACAGAAGAGGATCTAGAAGCCTAAAATGAACAAAAATCAGACATATGTCTTACAGTAGTGCCTGCCACCAGAGTAGATCATCTAATATGAAGTTGGGTGGTAGTGATTTCTTCTCTTGTTGATATCTTTCTGTATTTCCTAATCTCTTCTCAGTGCTGCTTCCTTTTCTACCCCTTCTCCCACTGATGGATGACTCTAGTCTATCTAACAATATTATCATAATCACTGATGTTCATTCCTCTTCTGTTATTTCTGTTTTCCAAATGCATCTTGGAATTACCTAATACCAATTATTAACTACTAATAATTTTTATTAGTATGTCATTATTAGTTTTCTACTTCCAGTATCTTGAGAAGCTTATTCTGAACCATTTCGTTTTTTACAAGGTTATATTGATTCTTCATGCTCTTCCTGTTTTCTGACTTTATCCGGAGAAAGAGGGAATCAAATTGTTCACAGTAGGCACACTCTGGTTGTAATGTAATTTGGATTTAAAATGCAGGCAAGTTTCAATATGTTTCAGTAATTTTGCTGTAAATGTTTCCTTTGCTTCCTTATGTTAAAGGAGTTAGCATGAAAGATTATAGGCTTTAACATTCTTCTCCCTGCATTTATCAGAATGATCATTTAAGTTTTTCCCTTTAATCTCTTAATATGGCAAAATAAATTTGTATCTGTTTTCATATTTGCCCAAGTCTAGAATTCTGAGTTAATCTCAAATTCTTCATCATGCTGTACTTATTTTCTGATTTTTCTTTTGGACTTTTGTATCTATAATCAGGGGTGAGATTGATATGAAAAATTTCCATTTTTCCTATCTTTATCTGTTTATATATAAATATTATACTAACACTGTGAGTTGTGAGATATTTTTCCTTAACCATTCTATAGAAAACATTATTGTCTTTTATTTAATGCTTTTCATGACTTGCTAAAATAACTTTCTTACTGTGGTTGATGTGGGGGAAATTTTTACTTGCTGAAATTAAATTCTTCAATAGTTACTGAAAAAGTATTTCTTCTTGTTGAATTTTTCTAGGAATTTGTTCATTTTATCTAAGTTTAAAGATGTGTTAAAATCCATTTTTCAGCTTTTTTAATACTCTTTGCTGAATTCTCTTTCATTAGAAGGTGTGGATGGTTATTACATGCTTCCGTTGTTTTTCTATCTGAAGTTCTCTTTGCCAAGAGTGACACTGTGACTCAGAATGTTGTCTACTACTGCTTGTGAAATTTATGGTCTTATAATGCTAAACTGTTCAACTGCTGAGATTTTTCAGCCTGCCAAGGATATATTTTTGTGATGCACACACTGATAACTCTTTTCTCACTCCATCTCACACATTTTCAACATAACATAGAAGCAAACATGGCTATGCGTGGATATCAGATCCTATCAAGAAAGGGGAATGAACTCAGATTCTGCTATTAAGTTCTCTATTTTATCTCCACAACAGATATAGTAATTAGCCAGGGTTTCATTTTCCTTTCTGTTTATTGGATATTTAACATAATACTTTACTAGTGAAACTGCAAAATAATTCCTAGAGAGCTACAGAGACCAGTTGTGACATGAAACATGTCCAGACACATTGATGAATGATTACATGTTTATTTGAATTTGGTAATAAACTTCACTCCTTTATGCTGTGTTAATACTTTAAGTTACAGCTGATTTAAATTTGCAATTTTTAATTATTTTATAATCATAGTTTTGATACATTTCATGAGAATATCTAAACATTATACATAATAAAAAACTACAAATGTTTATTACAATGTTAGACAAACACTTACCTTCCTAATAACTATGTGTGTATTTCTAATGTTTTATAACTGAATTTCTCATTTCAACCTTGTCTATCATAAATTGAGGAAACTGTTATAGGCTCTCTGTACTGCTCTGTGTGTGTGTGTGTGTGTATGTGTGTGTGTGTATAAATCATGGCTTCATTTTATTAAAAATGTGTTATTTGGTGTGAATTGTCTATTAATTATATAGATACAAATTAATTTGTCTTATTTGCCTCCTACAATATTTTAGCATTGAATATTGCTTGGAAATGTGTGGGAAATACAGTTTGAAATCAGATCAAAATCCCAGAGAAGGTCAGAGGTTAGATCTGGATTATATGTACACAAAGATGGTAGATGAATCCTTGGGGAGTGAATGTTGTAAGAGTGGCTAAAATCAGTTGGCAGAAAACAAGAACCAGGAAGGAGTCTGGCAAAAGAGACTATATGAAAAGGGCTGAGTTTCCAGCAGCTCCAAAGCACCTGACATGTGTAGAAAAGTTGAGCCCTAGTTCCTGCCAGCGATTCAACTACACAGTGGAAAGTAAGACAGAGAGTTGAATTGTTTTCAATGTTTATTTCATTAGGTATCTTCAGATTCTGTAACATTGTCTGGCATGTAGTAGACAGTAATACAATCCATTTAATGAGTAACACAATTTTGATTATTAATTTAAAACCAAAATGGGGCTGGGAAGGTGGCTCAGTGGTAGAGCGCTTGCCTTGCATGCCTGAGGCCCTGGGTTCAATTCCTCAGCACCACATAAGCAAAAAGAAAAAAGCTGGAAGTGGCGCTGTGGCTCAAGTGGTATAGCGCTAGCCTTGAGCTGAAGAGCTGAAGGACAGCGCCCAGGCCCAGAGTTCAGGCCCCACGACCAGACCAAAAAAAAAAACAAACCCAAAAATAATGCAATGATGTAGGACTCAAGACAAGTACATTCCAGTGTTCAAATCATGTATGTTCCATACAACAGGGTAGGTACAATAAGTGTTAAGAATGAGAGACTATATTGTAATGCAGTTTGAAAGACCTTGATCATTAAAGAATTTATAAAGAATTTGACATGAAATATCAAATATTTATATCATCACATTTTCCCCTTAATCTGTCCTTTCTATTTTCATGGAGATATAATGTTTATTATTAATGCTCAGCTTATTTGTTCTAACCTTAATAGCCCACTCAGGACAAAAATGAGCAGTTTTTGTAAAGTGAAATTTAAAATAAATTGGCAAATGAATAATTACTATTTAAAAATTTTTTGTCTATTTGTTAATAATTCAAATACAATGCAAAACAAATATTTTCAATTATAGGTAAGAATAAAATATACAAATCTTATATTTCAGAAATCTTTTGAAGTATTAGTCCTACTTCAGGAATTATATAATGAAAATATCCAACTATCTCACTTTATAAAGGTCATAAACTCATTTAAAATTGTTTAGTAATACAATGGGAAATAAATTGCTGATCCAACTAATAAGCAACAAAAAGTGTATACATGTTAACTCAAGGTGAAAATTATTTCTATGCTACTCACTGGTTTAAAAGTTATACTTAAAATAATTTATATAATTTTGTGAAGTAATGCTGTTTTTTCAATATACTTTCCAGAAGCTTTTCAACAATAAGAAGACTATTCTCAGGACATTAGACACTTCAAAAGAGGACTTAGTTTTTCAGTATATGTTGTTCCCACATTTAAAGCTATTTTCCTAAGAAGAAAATAAGACTAACTTAAATAAATGCCTTTATATATCTCTATATTTATAAAATGATGTCAATCTAACTCTGGTTTCCTTGAAATTATATTCAGAATCTATGACATACCTTAAAAACCACGTTTGAAAATTACAAAGCTTTAGGATTACTAAAATAACGTAGAATTTCTATGTTAAATTCTATATTAAATTTTATTGACATTTTGATCTTGTATGCTAATTTATGAATAAATAGTACCAGCAATATAGAATAATAAATTCCATTGGCTTCTTTTCCGATTTGAAAACATATACACTTTGGTACACTTGATAACTTCAGTCTTTCTTCCTGTGCCTTGACAGATGCATTTTGTAAAACCACAGATAGCATCACCCTAACAACTATTCTCCTTCATAGACTCATTTATTTACCACTCCTAGAAGATCATGAATATTTACCACTGAAAATGTGGAGTATGATGTTTTGTAGGAGCAGTCTATATGTCCTTGGTGTGTTCAAAACTGACTTTTTATTGTTCTCATGGCCTGTTATCTGAATTGAGAATTCACATTGGCCATGTCCAAAATTTTCATCAGTACTACCATTTACTGGAAAGATTCTTGGTACTTGGTTCTGGCCAATGTTTCTATTGCATTGGTAAGAACTTCTGCTGTTGCTTAAAAAAACGTCGTTTGTCTCACTTGAAGTGTTTATTATGGAAATGCTATTCCTTTTGGATGACAACATACACTACATATCATAACTATTATTATTAGAATAAGTGGTTACATTTAAATGTGGTACACCTAATAATATGTGTGTACTCTCATCCTTGTGGTCTACACTCAGATTTTATATGCTGTGAAAGAGCAGCATACTCGTTTCTATTAGCTGTAAGTTAACTCATAGTAAATCACAGTACCAGTAAGAACAGCATTATGAGACTAATGCACCTTTGCATCCCTGAAATGAAGCCAACTTGATCATGTTTTGCTATCTTATTGATTTATTGTTGGAATCTTAGGACTTTCAATAATCAGAAATCTCAATATTGGTCATGGTAGAAGAGGATTTCTAAAATATAAAAATATATTTAGGTTTTATTTTGAGAATAATGATGTCATCTTTTGATGTTTTCCCTGATTAAGAACAATACTAGGTGACAGGGTCATAACGTAAAGATGAATAAAAGAAAATCAGGCACTGGTTGATTTGTAATTCCACCTACTCGGGAAGCAGAGATCTGAGGATACCAGTTCAAATCCAGCCTGGGCAGAAAAGTCTGTGAGATTATTATTTCCAATTAATCACCAAAAAAGCTGAAGGTGGAGCTGTGGCTTAAATGGCAGAGTTCTAACTTTGAGCAAAGAAGCTCTGGATAGTACCCAGGCCCTCTGAATTCAAGTACCATGACTGGCATTTTTTAATGAAAAAAGGAAGAAAGAAAGAAAATAAAGATTTTTCAATGCATTTGGAAGCATTTAAAGCATTTAAAAATACTATATGTGAATGTGTTTTTTAACACTGAGGAATTTTACTTTTGAAAAGTTGAATCTTTAAGCAAACAGATATTTTCTTTGCAAATATTTGAGAAAACATGTTGGTAGACTATGCAGATTTTATTCTATCTGCTAAAGAAATAGCAAAGACGTGGATCATTTTTTGAAATATGAGTTTGCAAATATTGATAGATGCTCAAATAATATTTATGCCATACACACATACATTCTCACAAGCATATTCACTCTCAGAACCACCACATAATTCACCATTATCCAGCAATCAGTTTTAGACTTTTTTTGTTTTATAAATAGCTTAAGATCTAGTAGTAGAAAAACAAAGGAGGCAGTAACTATGTTCAACAAGAAATGTACTCATTACCTTACTCATGTAACTGTAAACCCTCTGTACAGCATCTTTACAATAAAATAAATTTTAAAATCTCATTCCTTTGGTTTCCTCTTAAATAATAAAAATCCCTTTAAAAATAATTTTATTGTTGTTTTCCTATCTAAAATAAAAGGATGATATGCCCACAAACCTCTGACTACAAAGTAATACTCTAAATAATAATAACTAGAAAACCTGACTCAGAGTTTTGGAGAGCACAGTTAAACTTTATAACGGAACTCATAGAAAAGATTGGAAAGCTGTCATCATTTTGCTCATATATTCTGAAATGGCGCTTGAAAGCAAGTTAGTTTTTTTCTTCTCCAAACATCGCATCACTGCACATTGTTTTAGCTACCTTCCACGTCTGTGCTCATTTTATTATGATTGAATCAAATTTGCCTAAATTCTACACAAGTACAACAGCCTTGGGAGAAAGTACTGAAAAATTCTAACAAAGTACTAACAGCTCAGCAAGAAAAAGAAAGAACTTAGCATTTCAACTCCACTTTATTCTAACTACTCTCATATTTTAGAAATAGTTTCCTGCCAGTTGGAAGCAGTGATCTACCCAGGGGAGAAGTCAATGAAGGTACTGTCTAACATCTTTTCAGTGATTAGCTTCTCCCTTCATTTTTGTTTGTGGTGGGTTTGCATAATGTTGGCATTGAGTCACTACTCTTCTTTTTTTAAAAAAAAAAATTAACTATGCCTTGGAAGATGAAAACATAATCTGGTTTCTCACTCCCTGTGATTAATTTCTAGAATATCCTATGTGAGGGATCCTAAATGATGCTGTGCCTACCAAGCTGTGGTGGACATCTGCTTAGAAGAAGTGAGGAACTGGCCAGCCCTCTTTCTGTGGGTGTCACGCATGCTTGATGGTGCCAAGGAGAAATATGGAGAAGATGAGAAGGAAGCCATTCACTCAGTTTGTGTTTCATATTCTGTGCCAACTTAATGTGTATTAATGATGCATTTTAGCAATAAAGCTCTTTAATGATCATTAAGCAGAAATTGCCATTCCTCATTAATAGCTGATCATTTTATAACACATTGGCTAATTTCTCATTAAATTCAATATAAATTGAATGACAAGGTTTTTTTGTGTGTGAATATTGCTAAATGGAAGCATCTCTTTGTTTATTTTCCAAAGAAAATAATAAACATCTTTGGAAGAAGATTGGACATCCCTCCGGGTTATAATTAGAGAACAAAGTAGAAAGCTTCTCTTTTAAATGTTTAAAATTAACATTCAAAGCAAAAGGGCAATTCTGCCATGGAATGCAAGGTTCAGATTGGCAAACAAGAAAGATATTTGATTCACAGTTTTAGAGATGCAACAAAGGAAATGCATTCTGAGATTGCCAGTAGTGAAGAGGAGAGAAGAGGCAGTGATTTCCATACCCCCTCACTTCACCTATCTGACCAGACATGGTTTAAAAACAGATCATGTACAGAGATGTAACTAGGAGATTTTGGCCCACTCAGAGAAACATGAAAGTACCCCTTTTCTGGTTTATTTATATAGATCTTAGAAGGTTAAAGGACACATAGACTGGGTTCCTGACATTTCTTTGCCCTCAAGAAAAATTCCAATATGTTAAATGATATTTATAGTTGTAATGACAAGTGTTGATTGAAAGTAAATTTTCTCTACATAGAAAGTTTCATTTAAATTTTTAGTTATATTTAGCACTCACAGAAGTTAGTTTTGGGTAGCATTTATATGCATAGAAAATGGTAAAAAAATGTTTCTTCTGACTTATTAGATTTGAGTGGTTTTAACAACCTTATTTATTTATTTTACATTCTTTTTATTTAGTTATTTAGACTCATTTTTGAGCAATATCAATGTTTATTCTGTTGCTCCAGGCTAGAGTTCTCTAGTTTATTCCAGAATACATTAGACTAGGATACATTAATTAGACAGAAAGTCTCCAGTTTTAGCCACCTGTCTGATATTGTTAAAATCTTAGAGGACAAATACTTGACTAATACTTCTTCTAATGCAGTGATTGTCACTGCCAATGTGTGATTCAAGACTAAGTATAATTTATATGTACTTCCTGGAAAAGGTTATTACAATTATCAGGACTTGATCCATACCCTTGTAAATGCTAATTCTTATCAAGAGAGAAGAATTCTTTTTAAACCTTCCTATTTAATGCATGACCAGTCTTGGAGACACTGGACAATTTGGGGCAAGAGGACTTCTTTAAAGAATGAGAAAAATCCTGCTAAGCGGATTTGCGTCCATTTAGAGGATCAAGGAAGTATGTATGCATTTCTTTAAAGGAAGCTTGACTGTTGATTACCCATTTAGATAAGCTAATTTCTCAAAGAAAATAGAGTAAGGTTTTTCAGGTTTAGAAGAGAAGAGAGCAGGAAGTTGTAACTTGACATAAGAGTAAAGGCTAGTACATGTAATAATGTATCTATTCTACTATTGTAGAAATTCTAGGGAATGTGACAATTTTACCCCTGTGCCATGGTTTTCTAAAATTAAACGACATGAAATACCTACATAATACAGGCAAATTATGTCTTATTTTGGCATGAATTATTTGGGCAAATGCTACAACAATCAACTTCTTCGAGGCTGACATTAAGAACAGTTTGATTCTTATGCTAAGCATTAGGGAATCCACTTTTATACTAAAAAGATAACAGTTTTTTTTTATCAGGTAAACCATTATTACTCTCTTCTACCTGTTCCCTCAAAGATTTTTTTAAAGTATATTGTAGGAATACAACCAAGGCTCATTGTAACAGGCATCCTTTCTTCCTGAAGAAGAATTACAGTTATTTATTTATTTGTCGGTCATGGGGTTTGAATTCTGGGTCTGGCCACTGTGCCTCAGCTCTTCAGCTCAAGGCTAGCACTCTATCACTTGAGCTACAGCGCCACTTCCGGCTTTCTGGTGGTTCATTGGAGCTAAGAATCTGATGGCCTTTCCTGCTTGGGCTGGCTTTGAACCACGATCCTCAAATCTCAGCCTCCTGAGTAGCTAGGGTTACAGGCTGAAGCACCAGTGCCCGGCCAAGAATTAAAATTTAATGGCAACAAAAAGGATAACATTACTTTTCTCAGACAGCTTCTATCCAAAGTCAAGCCAGAAGATAAAAATCTTCCACTTTGCTAATATGTTTGACTAGACATGCTGGAAATTTTCCGATTTTAAGACACCTAAGATGATAGAATTTAAAGTGTTGGGCATTGAGATACCACCTCACTCCAGTTAGAATGGCTAAAATCAAGAACTAAACAACAGATGCTGGAGGGGATGTGGACAGAAGGGAACCCTACTGCATTGTTGGTGGGACTGTAAACTTGTTCAACCACTTTGGAAAATAGTATGGAGGTTCCTCAAAAGACTTCACATAGAGCTCCCCTATGACCCAGCAATCCCACTTTTGTGCATTTCCCCAAATGTTTACGAACAAGACCACACTAAAGCTACCAGCACGACTATGTTTATTGCAGCACTATTTACTATAGTTAAGATATAGAAACAACCCAGATGCCCCTCAGTAGATGAATGGATCAAGAAAATGTGGTCTATATACACAATGGAATTCTATGCCTCCATCAGAAAGAATGACATTTCCCCATTTGTTAGGAAATGGAAAGGCTTGGAAAAAATTAATTAAGTGAAGTAAGCCAGGCCCAAAGAAACATAGGTCCCATGGTTTCCCTTATTTGCAATAACTAGTATATGTCTGAGTCAAGCAGAAAAGGTCAGATAAGTTGATGTTAGGGAAATGAACCCTAAGATAGGTATTCAAATGCTTTTTTTTCTTTCATGTGATTGTTTCTAACACATTTATAAGATTATTTCTTTGTTGCTTTGTATGTCCCTCCCCCACAGTATAACCCCTGCTTTCACTGTATTTGATGTCGGTATAATTTGTAGAGGGGAAGGGGAAAAACAAATCGTTTAAATAGGGATACGGGTGGACCCATTGCAACAATGAGATGTACAAGTCGTTATGTCGAAAACAAACTTCACAACTTTGGTGTGAGGAGGTGGGGGAGTGGGAGGAAGATGGGAAGGGATGGGAAGGGGAAACAAAGGAGGAGGTTACAATGCTTGATAAGAAATATACTCATTATTTTGCCCATGTAATTTTAAATCCTCTGTACAGTATTTTCACAATAAAATAAAATGTGTGTTAATGGCAAAAAAAGTGTTGGGAAACAATAATATAAGTGTAGAGGTGAACTTTAAGAAAAATTCTAGTTCAAATCATTGATGGAATGGAAAGCTGAAGTGTCATGTTTACAGGCAGAAACTTTGGTTTTAGTCCTTCAGATGAAGGAAGTTCAATGATTTCTCCCAATGTCCACATGAAAATAAGAGACAGAGAGAGCAGTGGTGGTAAAGAGCTGGAACTGCATTTTCCATGGAAATGTGGGATGGACCAAAGTGCTAGACAGATCTTCAGTGAAAGTATGGAATAGAAAAATCACAGCTTTCCCAGTTATCTTTCCCATGGGAAGATAGCTGAAAAACTTTAAATTTGTGATTTGGAGTGTGAGTGAAGGGTAAATAAAATCAATATGCCTCCCAGCAATTGTGCAGTAGATGTTATTGAGTATCTCTAGCATTTGATCTGGACTCATATTCAATTTAAGCTGCAGCTGTCCTGTACAGTTTCCATTCATTTACCAAATTTGTCATCTCTTATAATCACTTTCCACCCATAATTCTTAACTGAAAAACTTAATACCTCTCAGACACACAATCCTCAGTCAATGGAACTAGAAAACACATTTCTCAACTCTTGTCTTTCAAAGAGAAGAGTATGAGAAAAATTTCACTCTTTTTCCTAGAAGACCGCAGAAGAAGTGAGCTCATCTGCTGCTAGCAACGATTGTAACTCAATTTTTGACATTTTATTGAATGGCATTGTGCATTATGCCTACCTTTGGTCCTCAGCTCCACCCAGACCTGAGCTTCTCCCAGCCCCGGAGTCCCACCTTACAGGTGACCCCTTCCTCTCTCAGCCCAGACCCACCTGAGCTCCCATCTACCTCACTTCCTACCCAATGATCCTGCTGTTACCTAGACTGTGGAGGGTGCCCCGCACTCCCTCTCTGGGGGAAATATGGCTCCTCTAATAAACCTTGTAATAATCTTTCTCCTGTGTCTGCCTGCCTCTGCGTGGTCCCCTGGGATGGCTGTGAAGGATCCTTTCTGGCATCCTTCTTTGGATGTCTGTCTCTATTTCTGTCTTCTTGAAATCCTGAGATCTTACCCCAAACACTTGAACTTCTACACAGTCATTTAACCTTGCTAACTCTTCCTAAGGAATACAAACTAAGAAAACAAATTTCAACTTATGAGAATTTGGGGTCAAATTTACACTATGTATGAGACCTGAAAATCCTCAAGCTAAAAACATTTATGTCAAATTAGGCCCATGTCAGTCAATCCTCGCATACAACTCACAAGAAAAATAAAGTTAAAAACCCAAAACAACTAATAATAAACTCTCTCATTAACATCACCTAGTATCATTTCAGACAAAGCCCTCCTAAAATGAATTAAGAATTCAAAATTACAAGCCAGAAGAATAAATAACTCATTCAAAACAGTATCAAGAGCTAAAAGGTTTGCTGTGTTAACTTTGGTTTAAATAACAACAATCATGCTATTGTACAGACAGTGTACATTGAGGTGGTTTGTTTCTGCTTTCCTACTGTTGGTAACTTCTTCTGCCAATATACAATGGAAGAATCAATGGCTGATAGCTGGGACTTTTAAAATAAGTGACAGGGAGATCAGGATCTCCTTCAAATGTGACCCACACACTTGACCATCACATCAGCGCTGAATGTTGGCTGGTGGGTTCAGAGTCTTCCCTACAGAGCCGTTTCACAACATGACAGCTCTCTGTTCCCAGTATGAGGAATATAGATCAAGTAGGAGACTGTAATGTCTTCAAAAATCTAACCTCATAGGTCACACATTGTCACTGCTGAAATATCCTGTCACAAAGATGAGCCACATTAAACGAGGGAAAGTAATGCACAGGGATGTGAATACCACGAGGCAGGTTTATTAGGGAAATCTGGGCCATTGGTGAGCTCAGAGCTTATGAAGGATTTGCATAATATCAACTTTAAAAAAACCACAAGAATTGTGTTTCATAGAATTCCCTTCCTAGCAGAGTCCTTTGTCAATGTGGGTGAGTAGAGATATTTTAAGATTGGAAAGGGTGAACTGAAGCAGGGATCCAGGTATGTTTTTATTCTCACAAAGTCAGTGTTGAGAATAAGGCACTCTTGCAGCTCATATTGGTGTCCCTTTTTCTGTGACTCACCCTGTTGGAGCGGGGCAACAAAGGTCCATAGAAATGTTGCCACTGCCACATCCCCTCTTTTAGCACCCTTGACTTCTGAAGAGGGTGTATTCTAACTTCTGTCCTAGCAACTTCAACAGGTCACTCACTCCAACCAAGAGTTGGACTCTTGTAAGCAGTGAAAGACTACCTAGATGCCCGTCTCCTTGAAGGGTTCTCACTCGCTTTTACAGGTCTTCAGTTCCCACATTCTGCACCCATCTTTACTTTGTTACTGCTTGTTCTGAAGACTTCAGGCTCAGCATCAGAAGCAGAAACAATTTTCTAGCAAGATACTTCATACAGCTACCACAAATACAAAAAACAAATCCCTGTAACAAATTCCTCTATTATATACAAATCTGTGTTTTTGCTACTTGGATCAAACTTTGACTGACACAGAGATTATAATATCAGTAGCTCTTAAAATATAGGAAATAGGAAAAGAGGAAATTAATCACTACAAGAGATGAATAACATTTACAGAGATATTTGAAAAGAATCCAGACAAAATTATGAAAATAAAATATATTAAAGAAAGAAAAGTCTTGTAATGCATATGTTTATTGTTAGGTATATGCTTTGATCAGGATGTAGCTGGCTTTGAGAAAATCCCAAATAAACAGCAGTTCAAGTAAAATTGATTTTTATATCTCCTTCACAAATACAAGCTATTTAGGATGCTTATGACTGATAAGCCATTTACACATTATTGTTAACCCATTCTCTTTTGGAACTTCTTCAAAAATATACTATATATATTTAAGTATATATATGTATATATAATATATACATACAGTATACACACACATGTACATACACACACACACACACACACACACACAGAATAACATAGCTGATCCACACTTAGCCACCATGTCTGCACTGCCAGATAGTAGATGTTTTAGCAAGTTTAGGATATAATAACAAATAATGAAACAACATGTATTTATCACAGTCTAGAGCACAGAAGTTAAAAACAAAACAAGACAAAATAAGGTGCTATCATATTGAGGGATCACCTTCTGGTTTGTAGAGGGCAAACTTATCCTATTCAGCTAGAACAAAGAGAGGTAGCCTTTTCCTGGCTTCATTTCATAACAGTAAGACTTCCACTTGTGAGAACCTCATCCTTGTGACCTAATTAATTTCAAATGCCACCTCCAAATGTTACCACACTAGGATAAGGATTTCAACAAAGACAAAACGTCACTTTATTGTAATAAGAAAGAAGAATCATCTGCTTCTTTCCATTTAAGACTGTGATCCAAATGTTGTCTATACCAATTTTACCTATCTATCAAGTATCTGACCATAACTAGCTTCATTAAAGGCTTGTAAATGATGTGTTTAAGTAGGTGAACATTATACCCAAATAAAAATTGTATTATTGCAAGGGAATATGAATATTGAGAGACTTCATGTTCACACACATTTGTGTGTGTGCGTGTGGTGTGTGTGTGTACCATTACTGAGGCTTGAACTCAGGGCCTGGGCCCTGTCCTCTAGCTTTATTCCTCAAGACTGGCATGGTATCACATGAGCTATGTTAGGAAAATGGAGGAGAACGGAAAAGGAATAGGCCAGACTCCGACAGGTGAGGAATTGTATTAAGGGTCACAGACCTGCCCGCAGGTCTAGAGGTTGTGCAAGGGAGCTGGGACAGGATCTGGGTTTTATAGGAGGTCCGAGCAAGGAGTCTGTATGGGCCTGAGACAATAGGGTGGGGGTCAATCTTTCAAGCCATAATTACACTTTTGACTTCTTTATAGTTAATTGGAGATAAACGTCTCATAGTTTTTCTTCCAGGGCTGGTTTTGAACCAAAATCTCAACTCTCAGCCTTTTCAGTAGGTATAATTATAGGCATGAACCACTAGCACCAATTATGAGAAAACATTGTGGCCATTAACACAGAACAGTTAAAAAGCAGATAGCAATTCCTTAAAGTCAGGTGCAAATAAGGATTTTTAAAAGATTAAGGCAAATTTGGGAAAGAAGATAATAATAATAAAGTAAAACAATAGATTTAACAAGGAGAGATGTAATAGGCATGAGATATGGTTACAATTTTTAATAAATAAAATGCATCCTAATATTTGAGGATATTAGGTCCTCAAAGCAATATAAAATGAGTAAAATTATACACATGTGCACATGCACATATATTTTGTAGCAAACTTCCAAGTCCTTCATAAAAATCTATGCATCAATCTATAGTTGTACTTATATGAAGTAAGGAAATCTCTAAGAAATCTCTAAGCACTTCTTAACTAATCTAATAAGCATGCAAAAAATGACCTGAATCCCTAGAAAGAGCCAAAGAACAGTGAACTGCCTGTAAGACAGTTTGTCTCTGTCCCGAGACAAATGTTGATATTGATACTGTGTTCTGGAATCTGAACCTCAAGCATCTGATCCTAAGCAATCTGGGGTTGTGACAGCAAGCTTGGTCCCACATCTTTCTAAATGAAGCTCTTATCAGAAATAACTTTAAATTCTCCCAAGAGAAACCCAACTAAGGATTTCCATGAAAGAAATTAAGCCACTGTGAATCAGACATGAGAAATAACAAATAGTGAACATATTATTACAATTTTCAAAACCTTCAGATATTATGATTGTCAGAAATGGGATGTAAATTAACTTTAAATAAAGTATTTAATTAAATAATATATAAATCAGTAAATAGAATATTATCAAGAAAGACCATATACAGAATTCAGCTTTTAGCAATGTTTTGAAAATATAAGCATCTAGCAAACATGAAAATGATGAGTTAAATAGTTTTTGAATAAACAATTGATAAAAGAGGACTGTGGTCCAAGGGAGAGAAACTTGAATCACCTGTTTGAACTCTACCAAGTGTATTGCAAGAAGGCGTTCCTTTGTATGAATCTCACTGAATTAAAGGAACAAAGATCAGAGTTAAGGCAGGGTGAGATATGTGGAATATGAAGTGTGTAGGTAAATTGCCAATGAGAAAGAACGTACTTGAAGGCAGGACTCCAGGACCAAGCACAAGAATTCCCTTTAGTGTACTACTAAGAAGTCAATTACCTATGCTGAAGGGAAAGTCAGTGATCAGAGAGCTTTAACTAAACAATGCCCAGAGTTCAAGCAAGACAAGGAAACATTTGCTTTTCCAGACTCTACAATAAACTGAATATCCTGGGCATTCAGTGGATAAGGTGCAGCATTATTACAGAGGTCAGGTTTTATCTTAGAGGTAACATAGCCCTTAGGGATAGGATCCATTAACATCAACATCTAAAAACAGTTCTCTAAGGCATCCTGCTGCTCCTGAAAAAAAGTATCAAAGTAGATAATCATGAGCAGAATCTTCTCTGGGAACCACTGGCAGAGTAGAGGAATCAGGAATATATTTATCAGTTGCAGACTTGGTGTGTACAAATGTGACTTAGCCAACAATTCCTTTATACCTCTTTTACCTCTAGGCTTTCTACTGGATTTTTTAAATGATGAATATCTGAGAAAAATTCCCCTAACAGAAAATAGGAAGAGGAAAAAATAAAGCACTTTAGTTGTTGTTGTTTAACAAGCTTTGTCTTTAAAAGAAATAAGTAAACTCAGTACATTCTGATGGGATTTTATCAGAGCCAAACTGGTGAAGAGAAGTACAAACGCCAGTAGTTTCATTTTCCATGTGCGAAAAGACAATACCAGAGTCCTGCCTACACTCACAACTCTACTCCACTTGAGGGTAAGAAAAATGGAGAAATGTGACATCCACCTTTCATAGACATTAGTTCAGTAACTACCGAAACCTAAATAATATAGAATGTGTCCCCTCCACACTTTACTATCTTCTGAACAAAGTATGAATGCTAATGAAGAAAAAGATACAAATCACGCTGAGACAAAAGATGATTTGAGGAGGAAGAACAGCATCTGAATCTATAGAACGGGAACATCAAAATTATCAGACTGAGAAGTTAAAATAAGTAAGTGAAGAAAATAGCATGCATGAAGAAAGGGCAATTTAAGCAAGAGATGGAAATGCTGATTAATAAACTCCAAATAGACAAAGATATTCACAAGACACTATGTTGGAAATGAACCTTACAACTTTTGGGGGTGGGGAGAGAGGGAGAGGTAGGGGAGGGAAAGGATAGTGGGAGAAAAACAAAGAAAGGGGTAACAAGGCCCAACAAGAAATGTACTCATTACCTTACTGATGTAACTATAAACTCTCTACTACCTCTTAGTAGATTGGAAGCATCTGAGTAAAAGAAATCTCTGAGCTTGAAAGTGGAATAGAAACTTCTAAAACTGAAATGTCAAGATAGAGATGATTAAAAATAACAGCATAGGATATTTAGAATCTATGGGATAACTATACAAGTATAATACACATATAACTGGAGTACCAGAAGAAGAAAAGAACATAAAGAAACAAAAGAAATATTTGATGAAAAATATGAATGCAAGATATTAAGTTCATATTAAGTGCCAAATAACAGATGTGGAAAACCAAGGACTTATTAACCAGAATAAATTTAAAATATTAATTACATCTATCTTAGTATATATATAGTAATTAAGCTACAGAAAATCAAAGATATTTTTTTAAAAATCATAAAAGAAGCCTCAGAAAACAGAAACCATACTTACAGAGATGCAAAGATTAGGATTGAATCTGGCTTCCCACCAAATTCATGTTAAGCAAGAAGAGAGTGGAGGACAACTTTAAAATTGCTGACTGAAAAAAAACAAAGAAATGAAAAATGAAGTAGAAAAACCAAACCAGAATTCTGAACTGAAAAATTTATCCTTCAAGAGTAAAGGAAGAAATACTAAATTCCGCAGAGAAACCAACGCTGAGGGATGTTGATTCTTGTAAATTTGCTTTTTAAGAAAGTTGGAAAGAATATCTTCAGAAGAAAGGAAAATAAAATGTCAAAAACCCAGATATACCAAAGGAAGATAAAGGATAAAATAAAAATAATTAAAAATTTTTAAATTATCTTTAGTTGCCACTTAACAAAGCAGTTTATAAATACAAAAGATCTTGATCCATGTCACCTTTTCAACATTCTAACCCATACCTCCACTCCCCAACTCTTTACATTCTTCTTAATTTTGTAGAATATATATAGGATTTTTGACTGTATTTTTCCCCTCTTCTCCTCTTCATTTGTCTACTCCTTTCCCTTTGACCCCACCTCTTTTTGAGTACTCACTTCCTGGTGTTTTATTTTGCTGAACTTTGATTTTGCTTTTCTAAGAAAGTACACTATTTGAGTTCTCGCTAGAATCTACAGTATTTCAGTTAATACATTTTATTAAACTTGTATACCACCCAACATTTTTACCTACAAGTTTATAAACAAAATCTAGCTTTTCATAATGGAAAACATGGGTTCTTTGTCTGCGCCTGACTTACTTCACTTAACGTAATTTTTCCATGTCTTTCCATTTCTTTGCAAATGGCACAATATCATTCTTTCTAATGGATGAGTAAAATTCCATTGTATGTGTATATCACATTTTCTTGATACATTGGTCCATAGAGGAGCATCTGAGCTGATTCCATAACTTGGCTATGGTGAATAGTGCTACAATAATTGTACTACTGGGCCTTTATCCAAAAGCTAACAACCCAGGATACTGTAAACCACCACCAAAACTTATTTTACTTATTCTTTACTGATCTCATAGAAAATGGTTTGTCTGAAGTATTAATAGCAACTGATTTTGAATATCTATGTATATATGCCACTTGTGAAATAGTATAGTGTTATTGAAAGTGAGCTTGTGAATATACATTATACAGGGCAACAGACAATAAATATTTGAAAATTAGCAAGCAATGCTCTAAGAAGAGAAAGATGCTTGTCTTCAATTAATAACAAAAATCCAGAAGTGGAAGTATGACTTAAATAGTAGAGTGCCAGCCTTGAGAGAAAAAGCAAAGGGTCAGTGCCCAGGCTCTGAGTTCAGGTCTCAGTACAAACAAGCCAAACATGGAATTGAGACACTGACCCTTCAGAAAAATTATTTTAAAAGCATATACATGCCTAAATAAAAAGTGAAAAATTATGAAAGTCTTGGAAAGACATATCTAATTACTTGTAGATCTTGGTGAAAGTTTTTGATATGATATTAATGCTACAGACATACAATATTTATAAGATACAGCTGTATGACCATGAAAAGGGAAAAAATGATAAGTTTAACTTGTTAAAAATTTACAGTTCTTACTCTGTGGAAAATATTATCAAGAAAAGAAGCTGGAAGCCAGTGGCTCATGCCTGTGATACCAGCTACTCAGGCAGGTGGCTGAGATCTGAGGATTGTGTTTCAAAGCTAGTCCGGGCAAAAAAGTCCTTGAGACATTTATCTCCAATAAACCACCAGAAAACTGGAAGTGGCACTGTTGCTCAGTGGTAGAGCACTAGCCTTGAGCTGAATAGCTGAGGGACAGCGCCCAGGTCCAGAGTTCAAGCCCCAACACTGACAGAAAAAATAAAAGAATAGAAAAAAGAAAAGGACAAGCCATATACAGGGGGGAAATATTTGCCAAACATAAAACTCCAAAAGGATTATTATTCCAAATACATAATATAAAATCTTTAAATCTTTAAAATGGGCAAAAAAAATATTGCCACTTCACCACAAAAGATACAGATTTGACAAATATCAAAATAACATAAAAATGAAAATAGCATATCCTAAATTATTAGGAAAACATAAAACAACACAAACCTACCACTAAACATGCATTAGAATGCCTCAAATCCAGAGCCTCATCACCACTTTCCTATGCTGTGAGGATGTGGAACTCATTTGATGCTGTTGAGGATCCAAAATCTTATGACCACTCTGAAAGACAATTTTGAGGTGTCTTATAAAACATAGACTAGCAATTATCTTCCTCGATATTGACCCAATGGAGTCCAAAGCATTTTCATACAAAACCTACACTTGGTGTGTATAACAAGTTTATTCATAATTACCAAATCATAGAAGCAATTATCTTGCCTTTAAGTGGCCAAATTCGTAAGTGAATTGTGTATTTTTAACTCCAATATAGGATAGTCTTCGGTGCTAACACAATGGCTCTACTAGGCTATGAAAAGTCATAGAATAAACTTCAACACATTTTACTAAGTAAAAGAAGCCAATCTGAAAATGCTAAATATTGACATCAAATATAGTGAAAGCAGGGGTTATACTGTGGGGGAGGGACATACAAAGCAACAAAGAGATAATCTTATAAATGCGTTAGAAACACATGCATGAAAGAAAAAAACATTAAAATACACATCTAATGGTTCATTTTCCTGACATCACATTATCTGACCTTTTCCGCTTGACTCATACATATACTAGATATTACAAATAAGGGAAACCATGGGACCTATGTTTCTTTGGGCCTGGCTTACTTCACTTAATATCATTTTTTCCAAGTCTTTCCATTTCCTAACAAATGGGGGCAATGTCATTCTTTCTGATGGAGGCATAGAATTCCATTGTGTATATATACCACATTTTCTTGATCCATTCATCTACTGAGGGGCATCTGGGTTGGTTCCATATCATAGCTATGGTAAATAATGCTGCAATAAACATAGTTGTGCTGGTAGCTTTAGTGTGGTCTTGTTTGTAAACATTTGGGTAAATGCGCAAAAGTGGGATTGCTGGGTCATAGGGTCAGTATAACTTGTGGAGGAGATGGGGAAAAACCAGTTGTTTAAGGATACAGGTGGACCTGTTGCAACAATGAGAAGTACAAGTTGTCATGTCCAAAACGAGCTTTACAATGTCGGTGCGGGGTGGGGGGGGGAGTAAAGGGGGAAAGGAGAAGGATTGGGATTGGGGGGGAGGGGAGAGGCAGGGAAGGGATGTGAAGGGTAAACAAAGGAGGAGGCTGAAATGCTTGGTAAGAAATGTACGCATTATCCTGCCCATGTAATTGTAACTCCTCTGTACAGCATGTTCACAAATAAAATAAAATTAAAAAAAAGAAAATGCTAAATATTGTATTGTTCAAATATCTGACATTTTGGAAATGAAAACCTATTGGTACAGTAAAAAAAAATCCAGTAGTTTCCAGACAGTGGGGGAGAGGGTGAATAGAATAAGCACAGATGGTTTTTAGATCAATGAAACTGTTTTATGAACCTGGTGATAACTCATACCAATAATAGCTACTTGGACAACTGAGGTCAGCATAGTAGTTCAAGATTACCCTTGGAAGAAAATTAGCAATACACTATCTAAACCAATAGCAGAGTTCTATTGTGGCATGCCTAAACAGGAAGATAGTGGTCCAGGTCTGAGCAGACAAAAATTGAGATTGGGGATGCAGAGGTGCTAGTATTTACATGCCAGGTGCTTCAATACTTGAGACACATATCTAAGCCCAAAATCTTATTTTTTAAATAACCAGGAAAAAATGATTGGAGGCTTAATTCAAGTTGTAGAGTCAATGAAATGCTGAGCTCAAACTGTACATAATCAAAATAAAAAGGTAAAGGATATAGGCAAATAAATAGAAAAAAGGTAAGGAAGCAGTTATACTATTCAGTACATATCCTATGAATTTAGAAAAACTGAGGGAAGGGTGGACTAGGAGTGATGTAGAAGAATGATGTAATATCAATCATGAGGCATTGTACTTATAAACTGACATACTGAATGGTAACCTCTTTGTACAACAGGTAATGATATCAAAAATAGAATTAAAGTATAATTAGGATACTAAAAAGAAATTTACAATGGTCGATAAATGCAATTATAAATGTGTAAAATTCTATAGAACACATACTATCAAAATTCAGGACCAACACGGCATGGCCCCTGAGGCATATTGTTGTGTCAGTATAGGTTCATTAGCCATAAGCAATGTGCCATTGTGTTGGGGTTGGTGGTAATAAGAGCAAAAGCAGGTGTGAGGATGTGGGTGAGGGAGATACTTCTCTAATAAAAAAATTCTATAAGTATCTACAATGAAGAAAAATACAAATAATGACAAGCTTCTCTTGTTTCTTTTGCAACTCTGTGATTTGTGCAAGAGAAATAGTTCTTTACAGTGAGCCCTAGGGTCCAGAGTCAAGACCAAAAAAGCATCATATCCTCAATAATGGTGGGTGATTGGGTATTAACAGCAGTACCAAAAAAACTTGAGCAATGCAAGGCTTTATATATAATCCAGATTTTATATTCAAATTTATTTTAACTGATTCATAAAATGTAAAATTTATGCATATTTGTAGGGTACTATGTATTAAGAATATCTATTAGGGCCGGGTGCTGGTGGCTCACGCCTGTAATCCTAGCTACTCAGGAGGCTGAGATCTGAGGATCGAAGTTCAAAGCCAGCCAGGGCAGGAGAGACCATGAGACTCCTATCTCCAATAAACCACCAGAAAACCGGAAGTGGTGCTGTAGCTCAAGTGATAGAGTGCTCGCCTTGAGCTGAAGAGCTGAGGGACAGTGTCCAGGCCCGGAGTTCAAGCCCCCCGACTGACAAAAAAAAAAAAAGAATATTGATTAGGCTAAACTATCCCTCTCTTCAAACTCTGTTTCCTCATAATGCAGACATCCATACTCTTTTCTCTAGCTCTTGAAATGCACAGTGCATTATCAGTATCTTTCTGCTGTGCAATTGCATACATCCCAGGACTTCTTACACCTGTATAACTGTAGCTCAGAAATCTGTTGATTAATCTCTTCACTTTTCTCTCTGCAGAGCTCTTAATAACGTCTCTCCTCTGTCTCCCAAATAAAATTTGTTCTTATTTTGTGTAAATGTATTGGGGGACCTCACTTTTCATTTTGCCTGGGGCTCACAGGTGGCTCTGCCTGGGACCACTTAAGAGTTAATTTTCGACTCCAGGTGGCCCAGCCCTGGCCTATCTCCAAGATCCCTTCCTTATTCCATGATGGCCTAATTTATTAGACTTCATTTCACCCAGTACGTTCTTCAAGGTCACCTCGTGCTGACTTTTGGCAGCATGAATTTCAAGCCTTCTGAGTAGAGACCCCAGGAAATTATGAAGTATGCATAGATATATTTATAGTACCTCAGGTTGTGATTTCATATTACATTGCTTCCAAATTATTCTCCTTTCCTACCGATGGAAGTTACTATGTGAAAATCCTAGATGAGGATATAGAAATAATTATAATATTTTACTTTTAAGATCTCTAAACAATTGAGGAATTTATAGAATAAACTTAACCTAGCATATATATGCCAAAAATGAACTCTTAAAACTAGCCCAAAGTAAATTTTGTATTACACAAATCAAAGTTTTGCTGGCTAAAATAAAACACAAAAATTCAAATCTTAAGTATCAATCTGCAGGTAAACAAGTGAGGCCTTCCTATAGCCCTTTAAAATCTTGTAAGTTACTCCTCAAAGGGAATAGAAAGTCAGCTATAGAGTACAATTCATCAAAAACATAAAGCTTTTTTTTCTCACTAAAGACCAAATGATGTTTACAAAACCATCTATCTGAAAATAGACACTAAGAAGACTACCTCTAAGAAAATTAAATTCTTGAAGTCTTAATTAAATGTACAATAGGCAATGTGTGCCAAACTGACAAAAGACCTTAGAAGTCTCTTTATCTGCCTAGTGTTGTGCACTTGGAGCATGAATTTATCTTCTCCCTGTGATTGTCCTCTCCTAGCCCATGAAACACAAGGGACTAGTATTGAAAATAAGAAGAAACATAGAGCAAACAGCAGTATGACTTTTAGATTTTTATAGTAAGTTTTTTATTGTGAAAATACTTTACAGAGGAGTTACAGTTACATGAGCAAGGTAATGAGTACATTTCTTATCAAGCATTGTTGTCTCCTCCTTGATTTTTCCCCTACCATCCCTTCCTTCCCACCTCTACAACTACACTCTCCCCTACCCACCTGCCTAAATTGCAAAGTATGTTTTTCAACATAGTCTCTTGTACATCTCATTGTTACAATTGGGCAACCTGTATCCTTATTTGAACATTTTGTTCTTTCCCTCCCCCTCCTCAAATTATACTAACACCAAATACAGTGAAAACAGGGGTTATGATTTGGGGGAAGAACATACAAAGCAACAACAAATTCACTCGGCACCTTTTAAATACATTAGAAACAATAGCAAGAAAGAAAAAAACCACTTGTGTCCCTATCTTGGGGTTTATTTTGCTTGACTTCATCTTATCTGGTCATATGTACATAGCTTTTGAAGTTTTCTACTTGAACCAGACAAATACTAGTTATTGCAAATTATGGAAACCATGGGACCTATGTTTCTTTGGGCCTGGCTTACTTCACTTAATATAATTTTTTCAAGTCTTTCTGTTTTCTAAAAAATGGGGCATTGCCATTCTTTTAGATGGAGGCATAGAATTCATATATATACCTATATATATACACGCATATATACATATATATATTAAGAAAATGTGGTGTATATATATATGCATATATGTATATACATACATATATGCATATATATACATATATATACATGTATATATACATATGTATATACATACATATATATATATGTATATATGTATGTATATACATATGTACATGCATACATATATACGTATATACATACATATATACGTATGTATGTATGTATATACGTATGTATGTATATATACATATATATGTATATACATACATATATATGTATATACATATGTGTATATATATATATATATATATACACCACATTTTCTTAATATATTCATTTACTGAGGGGCATCCGGGTTGGTTCCATATTGTAGCCATGGTGAATAATTATGCAAAAAACATAGTTGTGCTGGTAGCTTTAGGATCATCTTGTTTATGATCATTGGGATAAATGCCCAAAAATGGGATTGCTAGCTCACAAGGGAGCTCTATGTGGAGTCTTTTGAGGAACCTCCATACTACTTTCTAAAGTGCTTGAAAAAGTTTACATTCCCTCCAACAATGCAATAGGGTTTCTCTTTTAGCCACATCTTCTCCAGCAGCTGTTGTTATTAGAGTTCTTGATTATAGCATTTCTAACTGGGGTGAGGTGCAATCTCAATGTTGTTTTCATTTGCATTTCTTTTATGGCTAAAGAGGTTGAGCAATTCTTCTTTTGTCTATTGGCCATCCTTCTTTCTTCTTCAGAGAAGTTTCTTTTTAAGTCATTTGCCCACTTATTTATTGGGCAGTTGTTTCTTTGAGGATTTGTTGTTGGGGGATTTAATTTTTTGAGTTCCAAGTGTATTGTAGATATGAGACCCTTGTCTGTTGTATGGCTAGTGAAGATCTTCTCCCAGTCCGGGGGCTTTTTATTGATCTTGCTAGCTATGTCCTTTGCCATGCAGAAGCTCTGCAGCTTCATGCAATCCCATTTGTTCAACCCTTCTTTGATTTGTTGTGTTTCTGGGTCTCTATTAAGAAAATCTCAGCCTGTGCCAAGGAGCCCTAGAGTATTTCCTATTCCATCCTGTAATGTTTTCAGGTTATCTTTTTTGACTCCAAGGTCTTTGATCCATTTAGAGTTGGTTTTGGTGCAGGGTGATATATGATATATAAAGATCTAGCTTTAGTTTTCTACAGGTGATTAACCAAATTTTGCAAGCACCATTTACTGAAGAGGCTGTCTTTCTCCCATTGTATTTTTTAGCTCCTTTTTTGAAGATTACGTGTCTATATATCTGTGGGTTCATTTCTGGGCTTCCAATTCTATTCCATTGGTCCTGAGGTCTGCTCTTGTGCCAGTACCAAGCTGTTTTGATTACTATGGCTTTGTAGTAGAGTTTGAAATTTGGTATTGATATTCTTCAGCACTGTTCTTTCTGATAAGGGCCATTTTTGCTATTCGGGGTCTTTTATTGTTCTATATGAATTTTTGTATTGTCTCTTCTATTTCCTTGAAGCATGAGGTTGGAATATTGATAAGTATCACATTGAAGTTGTAGATAGCCTTGGGAAGTATTGCCATTTTCATGATGTTGATCTACCAATCCAGAGGATGGGAGGTTTTCCACATTCTAAGCTCTGTTTTGATTTTCTTTTTGAGGTTATTAAAGTTTTCATCATAGAGGTCCTTCACTTCTTTAGTTGTTCCTAGGTATTTTATTTTTTGTGGAGATATTACAAAAGGAGTTGCTTTCCTGAATTCAGCCACACTCTCCTCATTGTTGTCATACAAAAAAGCCATTGATTTTTGAGGGTTAATTTTATACCCTGCTACTTTGCCGAAGTTTCAAGTCAGCTCAAGTAATTTCGGGATGGAATCCATGGAATCCTTTAAATACAAGATCATGTCATCTTGGAAGTGGGAGAGTTTTACTTCATCTTTCCCTACTTGGATCCCCTATATGTTTGCATCTTGTCTTATTGCTGTATCTATGTATTCTAATATCAAATTGAAGAGAAGTGGAGAGAATGGACATCCTTGTCTTGTTCCTGAGTTAAGAGGAAATGGCTTTAGTTTTTCACCATTAAGTATAATGCTGACGGCTGGATTCTCATTTACAGCCATGTTCCATGTTCCATGTTCCATGGATTCCTAATTTTTCCAGAGCCTTCATCATAAAGGGGTGTTGGATCTTGTCGAATGCTTTTTCTGCGTGTATTAAGATAGCCATGTGGTTCCTACTCTTGCTCTTGTTGATGTGATGAATTATATTAATTGATTGCATACATTGAACCAGCTTTGCATCCCTGGAATGAATCATGTTTGATCGTGGTGTATGATTTTTTGGGTGAGTTGTGGAAGTTGATTGGCCAATATTTTGTTGAGAAGTTTTGCATCGAGGTTCATCAAAGAAATGGGTCTTTAGTTCTCTTTCTTTGATGCGTCTCTGCCTGGTTTTGGGATGAGGGTTATGATGGCTTCATAGAAAGAGTTCGATAGTGAACTTTCTCTTTCAATTTCATTGAAGAGTTGGAGGAGTATTGGTGTGAGCTCTGCTTTGAAGGCCTTGTAGAATTCTGCTATAAATCCATCTGGTTCTGGGCTTTTCTTAGATGGGAGGTCTCTTATTGCTGTTTCTATTTCAATGCTTGATATGGCCCTGTTAATTTGGTTCAACTCATCTTGGTTTAGTTTCAGCATGTGGATATTTGCTAGGAAATCGTCCATTTCTTTCAGATTCTCAAACATATTAGCATAAAGGTTTGAGAAGTATTCCCTTAGAATGTTCTGAATCTTGGTTGTTTCTGTGGTGATGTTTCCATGCTCATCTCTGAGTTTATTTGGGTGTGTTCCCTTCTTGTCAATGTGGTTATTTTTTTTTTTTGAAGAACCAACTCTTTGTTTTGTTGATTCTTTCTAGGTTGTTTTTTTTATTCTAATTCATTTAATTCTGATTTAATTTTAATTATTTCTTTCCCTCTACTGGATTGGGGTTTAGCTTGCTGCTCTTTTTCAAGGATGTTCAAGATGTCTCATTAAATTGTTGGTTTCAGATCTCTCTAATTTGTTGATGTAGGAACTCAGAGCTATAAACTTAACTCTCTGTACTGCCTTTGCTGTGTCCCAGAGGAGCTGGTAATTTGTGTGTTCATTTTTGTTGAATATCATGAATATTTGAGTTTCCTTTCTAATCTCTTCCATGACCGACTGGTGACTCAACAGTGTGTTGTTATTGGTGACTTTTGGTTTTGAGTTCTAATTTTATTCCCTTGTTGTATGAGAGAATGCAGGGACTAACTTCAATGATTCTGAATTTGGACAAGATTCTTTTTGACCTAAAATGTCGTATATTTTGGAAAATCTTCCATGTGCTGCTGAGAAAAACATATATTCTGATGCTGCTGAGTGAAATAGTAGATGTCTGTTAAATAATGTTGATCTATGTAGTTGTTTAGATCTTTAGTTTCTCTGTTTAGTTTTTGCTGAGTTGATCTATGTAGTGGGGATAGTGGTGTGTTAAAGTTCCACAAAATTAATGTCTTTTGATCTATGTGAGATTTGAGGGAAGGTTGTGTTTCTTGGATAAGTTTGGGTGCTCCATTGTTTGGTGAAGAGATAATTAGCATTATAATATCTTCCTGAATGAGAGATCCCTTAATCAGTATGTAGTGACCTTATTTATCTTTTCTCACTAATTTTAATTTGAAGTCTATTTTATCTTCTATTAAGGTTGCAACTCCTGCCTGTTTATGGGGACCATTTGCTTGGTAGATTTTGTTCCATCCTTCACTTTCAAAATATGTTTGTTTCATGGGCAAGGTGTGACTCTTGAAGGCAGCAGATAGAAGGATCTTGATTTTTAACCCGTGTCCACAGTCTCTGTCATTTAATTGGAGAATTAAGTCCATTAATGTTGAGAGTTAGGACTGAGAGGTATTTGGTAGTTGCTGCCATGTTATACACCTTCTTGGGGTCTGTGACAACGGGGTTCTTCCTATGGTTCTTGGATTCTCAGTTTGGGTGTGGTTTCTTGGCCGTTATTATGGTCTTGTTGGTTTCCTATGTGTAGGACATCTTTAAGTATCTTTTGTAGGGCTGGTTTGGTGGAGATATGTTGTTTCAGTTTTTCTTTGCTATGAAAGGTTTTTATTTGACCTTCCATTATGGGGAATTTAGTTGGGTACAATATTTTTGGTTGATAATTGTTTGTCTTTAGGGCATGGCATATATCGTTTCTGACTCTTCTTGCATTAATTGTCTCTGCTGAGAAATCTGAGGTTATTCTAATTGGTTTCCCTTAATAGGTGATTGATTTTTTCTCCTTGACAACTTTAAGGATCCTTTCCTTGGTCTGAATTGATCCTGTGCGGATTATAATGTGATGGTGGGATGTCCTGTTCTGGTCTGATCTCTTTGGGGTTCTAAAAGCTTCTTATATCTAAATAGGCCTGTCATTTTGCATGTTTGAGAAGTTCCCTGGTAGGATTCTGTTAAATATGTTTTCTAGACCATTAACTTTAGTCTCTAGGTGCTCCTCTACACCCATTATTCTCAGATTAGGCTTTCTGATGGTATCTTCCAAAGGTTGAATAGATCTATCATCTTTCTTGGATTTGTCTTGGATAGTTGTATGTTCTTTCTCTGTAATCTAGGCTGTCTCCAATCCAGAGATTCGATCTTCTGCATGGTCTATCCTACTGTCAAGACTTTCTACTTTTTTTTATTTCCTTTCCTTTTAATTGGTTGTCTTTGATGTCTTCAAATTCTTTGTTGGAGCTTTTCTTTAGATTTTGTATGAACTTCTTTACTTCCTTAATTTGGTGCTCAGTGTTTATTCTCAAATCCCTTATTTGATTGGTTATGTTTTCCTTGGACCCCCTTTCCTTCTGACAGGCTCTATTCAGCCTTTCCTTTGTGGTTGGTCTCCGGGATTCCTTCAGCTCTCTTTTTATGTATTCCATGAATGCCTCTATTGATCTTGGTCTATTCTCATCCTGCTCACATAATCCTCTATTACTCTTTAATTAGCCACCTCATGCTCACACAATCTTGTATTTCTCTTTGTTCTCAGCCTGCTCAAGCAATACCTTTATTAATCTTTGATTAGCTTCTTCATGCTCATGAGTATCCCGTATTAATTTTTGGTTAGATTTATCATGCTTGTGAAGTTCCTTTATTAAACTTTGGTTTGCCTTGTCTCGCTCCCTATCACACTCATATTGAGTCCTTTGAAGGATTTCTATCTTTTCATTCACCACGTTTACCAGTAGAGCTTTTTGGGAACTCTCCTCTGGATTACTTATTAACTGTTCTATCACCTGATTATCATGAGTGGGAGTTGAGATACCCGGACTTGCCATTTTTCTTGTGTTTCTCCAGCTTGTTTTGCCCATTTGTTACAAAAGTAACACCAATTTTGTACTAGAACACTATGTTAAGGCAAATATTAACAAGAATCCTGTAGTTGCACAGTCAAAATGGCTGCAGATACAATCTAGTTCAACAGATACAGTCTATTCAACATCAAACGACTATGGATTAATGGGCTAAGAACATCAAAGAGGGATTCAGCAGACCAGAAAATAATAAGCTTAGGGAGAATTGTAAGGAAAATTAGGATTATAGGGATGTGTAGATATAAAAGGTAAGAGTGAATTTAAACAAGTCCTAATCTCAGAGAGGAAAGAGATAGTACAGAATGAAAGGAGAGAGATAAAGAAAGAAGAAAAAATGAAAAAAATTTAAATTTAAAAAATGAAGCACTTAAAATTTTGTAAGTACAAAGAAATGATATTGAGAGAATAAAAGGATAGGATGAGAGGAGGAGAGAGATAAAAAGGAAACATGGAAAAATAAAATATAAAAAATTAAAAAATGGAATACTTAAAAATTATATAGGTATAAAGAAATAAGACTACTATTAAAGAAGTTAAGCCTAAGAGGTTGTGAATTGAGTAATAATTTTCTGAATTATGTATGTATACAATGAGGGATAAGGTCTAATAATTGACGATGGGTATATTTGGGGATGAGCAGAACAGCAGTTAAGTCACACAAAAGAGAAAGAAAAAAAAATGTACCAAAATGTTAAAAGAGATTTAAACACACACACACACACACACACACACACACACACACACACACACACACACACACAAACACACACAGACACACACACCTAAAATAAAAATCATGAAAGAAAAATACAGAAAACAGTTTTTTCATTAAAAATTAGGTAGAAAAAAGAGTTCTTTAATTTTTTTTTTTTTGGCGGGGGAGATCTTGTATCTCCCCTGTGTCCATACCAGACTCTTGGAGTCTCTGGTTTTCTTGTGGTGTTTGGTTTTCCTGTGGCTTGATTGGTTTCTTAAGTCAGTTCATTTGAGCAGGCAGAAAGAAGCTCTGCCTTACCCAGGACTTTGTGATCCTCCTCCCAGGCTAGTTCAGTGGGAAGGTGATCTCTGAGTATCACAAAAGAGGGACATGGCTGTTTCCTCTAATTTGGAGTTGCTGTGATGAGGCTAGGTTCTGGGTAGAGTTGAGGCCTATCAGCAATCAGTAGCTTTTCCCTGAAGGGCTATCTCCTGAAACACTCACATCCTGGAGCCATTCTCAGGATTTATGTTTACTGAGTTTCAGTTGTTTGTCTTTTACCCCTTCTACTGCTGAGACTGCAGACCTGGGATGCAGTGGCAAGAGGCAGCCCCTGGCTCTGTTTACCCAGTGAAGAAAGTCACTCCTTTGTGGGTGGAAACTTTCTCTGCCTGTGAAGGGCAAATTTCCCCTGGGTGGAGCTGAGCCTGGCAGGTCGGTTCAGGTTCGTGTGACCTGTGGAATGGCTCTTATTATTTTCTTCTAAGGCCTGAGTTGGAGCTAGCTTCTCTAGCCCGGCCTTTGTCAGTATCAAAGATGGAATTCTTCTCTGGTGGTGGGGGAAGGGCTACCTTCCCACTGCTGCTCTGTGAGAAGGAGTGGGAATGTTTTGGGTCTACTCATGTCAGACTCTTGGTTCTTGGGCTGTCCCTATTCTGGGATCAGCAGGATGAAGATTTCTGCTCCTTGTCAGTTCATGCTGGTGGTGAGTAAAATTTGCTCCTACACCACGTCTGATGCCTTTTTCCTGGACTCTCTCTATTGCAATGGTGGCCACGGGAGCTGCCGCCACCACTGTCATTGCAGCTACTGGCAAGTGCTCAGATCTGTCTCCTTGACTAAACTGCCTGGATTTTCCCTCTCTGACCAAACTCTGTGATGGCATACTTGCTGTGATTCTCTAGCCTAGGACTGTTCACTGGAACAATAAAACGGCTTTTTATGGAAGAGCATGTTTAGCCTCCAGCTTCTCTGCCATCTTCCTGACTTTTAGATTTTATGAACTGCACAATATGTTTTCCTGAACAACATGGACATCCCAAGAATTAGAATTAGAATGGCTGGATTTTTTACTAATGTTTTCGAAGCTGCTAATAAGAGTCTTAATTTTTCTTCATCACAGATCTCTTGAACCTCCTCTGGCACACATGAAGAAGTTAACATGTACACAAGAATTTTCCAAAGTTCACAAGGACAAGAAACTTCAGAATATGCTATCCCCAAATTCAACACATTTAGTACTTTAAGCTGAGGGAATTGAAAACACCATAGGAACAGACTGATTTCTCTCACCATTGGCCCTCTCCAGAAGCAAACTAAAAAGACCTGAAAGAATTCACCTCACCCCTTCTATCCTAAAGCAGGTGAGAAAGACTACCTGATCTTCCTCTGAAAACAGGTCAGAAGATTTTCATTCCAGAAAGACCTACTCTAGTCCCACAGTTAAGAGGCATCACAAAAAGAACACCCAGAAGAATCTGATTGAACAGGCTTCATTCATGCTAAGTGCTTCCCAGTTTATTATCTTGTGGTTACAATCATTTCTCTCCTATCATGTTTCTCTATACCCATCTAATTATTCTTTAATAGTGTTTCTCTGTCTTAGGCTCTGTAAATAAATTTGTGTTATTTTCTATTCATGTCAATCTAATTTTAATATAGGGGTTTTTAGTCATAAACTTAGCGGTTGATGAAGAGAATGAATGGTTCTTCTAAACAGCTTCATAGCCACTGCTTAGCATAGTCACCTGGGAAAATGACTGGATATATATCACATTGTTAACATAAACTTCCAAATTCATTACTTACTATCACCAACTTATAGTTTACAACTATCTATTCCCTTTCTCAATCATTAACTCATCAATTTTTCACAAGTTGGAAAGCAGCATTTTTATTTCACACAATTCAAACTACGTGCCTTTAAAAACAATTGAAACTCAGTAAACATAAATCCTGAGAATGGCTCCAGGATGTGAGAAACATCAAAGGAATTGAGTACTTTGGAGAATTATACAGATCCAGCGTCCACTCCAAGGGATGTTGTATCCTTTCCCTGTTCTGGTTTGGACTCTCTTTATCAAACTACTTAAATGTGAGATAAAAACACCTGCTCCTCTTTTAATTAAGGAGAACAGTCAGCAAATAAGACAAAACAATACAAAATCCAAAACAACATCATTACCACCGCTGCCACTACCACTACCAATGACAGGTATCATTTAGCATCAGCAGAAACTGAACAAGTAATAGTATTCAACCCTTCTACTTTTTACAAAAATGTCCACTGAAACATCATGCTTACACAAGGAAAGTTGTGCAAAATGCACTAAAGTCAAATATTAAGCAGAAAAACATTCATAAAACACTTGGCATTCACAACACAATTTGGGCTACCAGCCAAACACTCCAACAGCTTCAAACACTAGGTAACTTAAATGTATGATTTGCAACTGATAATGCATAATTTCCAAAGAGCTCTAGGTAGGTAAACAGTGGTGATGCAGTGAGTTATTTGTGCCAAGTATTTATGTTTATGCTGCCTGATTACTCCAGCTCTCTAGAGGTTAAGATGTCTATCGCCCGCTGTTCCTCAGCTGCTGAGATCAGAGAATATAGCACAGATGGAGTGAGCTCTGTTTTCAGGGCTCCTGCTTCAGAAAGATAAGGTTGCAGGTTGGAAAAGTATTTAGCTTTGCCTCACTCTGAAAGAACCTGAACAGCCATCAATAATAGTTACTTCTCTACAGTTATGTCAGACAACACTGCCTGGGATACACAAGGGACATTTGATGAAATGGAGTTATGTAAATCACTTGAAATGCCTATGGCTTCTTTTAGGTTTTTGTCATCTCTCTCTCTCTCCCTCTCTCTCTATTTCTCTCTCCCCTCTCTTTCTGCTTTTCTCCTCTTTCTCTCTTCTTCTACCCCCCACATCTCTCTTGTCTATGTCTCCTGTAGGCCTACTAGTAGAATGCCATGATTTGGTTCAAATATTTGAAATATCAGGCCATATTTCTTCACCAGGTTCCTTGACCATGTTTAGTGTACTATGCTTTAGCATGCCTGCACTCATTATACTGTGAGTCACAATACCATTTTCTTAAGTTGGAAAAATTTCAGCACTTTGCTTTGCTGATTTGGGAATGTGCTAAATCTGTGTATAACCTTGCAATTCAACTAAGGGCAACTTGTAGAGGCCAAAGGAAGGTAAATGTAAACTCTAGTACCTTAGATACCACAACTCTTAATTTTATCCAAAGATAGAGGTCATTTCACATGAAAACTCCTATGAAAATCTTTAAAAACAACTTCTTCACCCCATCTTCCTGTTATTGGAGAGTAAGCTAGATGAGGTCAAAATATGCCACTAGGTAGTGCTTCAGATTCATTATAATTTATTTTATTGGATATCTGCAATAGTTTCAGTTCCTTGTGAAACAACAATTGTCTAAGCATACATCTAAGCATAATCAGTGATCAAATACTGCCTAATCCATTTTCACTTCTTTCCCTTTTGACAAGTTCTCAAATACTGTTTTTCCACTAAATACTCTGGGGATTCTTGGCTAATAAGCTGAGATGACTTTCAGTGGTATATCTCTTCACTTTTGCCATTTATCAGGAATACCAGGTACAAATCTATCTTACATGGAAACAATGATAAGAAATTCACTGTCACAAAGATTTACAGCATTGAATGAATTAATATGCCTTGCCTCAGTTAATTTTATATATAAAAATACACTTGGAAATTAATTAGCTAATTTGGAAGTGAGTCTAGCTGTGTAATATATGCTGTCCTCAAATTTACTATCCTCCTGCCTCAACCTGCTGAGTTCTGAGGTTACAAAAATGTAATGCCAAAACTTATACACCATATACCCTCTTATACTACTATTGCCTTATCATTTGCTGTTACTACAGTAATTTGACTCTCCCCTCTAACCTCAATTTAAGCTGCTTCTTACTATGAAACAACTGATTTATGGTGAACATGTTAATATTTACACATGGCTTACCAAAGCCTACAATGAATATTCACACTGTCATGTAAGCTAGGCAATTTAGTTGGAACTAGGTAGGTTCTTTCTTATTTTAGCTGAGACTGTTTTACCTAAACATTGAAGAAACTCCACTGAATGTAAATTTATAGTTTAGTCTATAGAACAAAAACTATTCAAATGTATTAAAATTATTTTCAAATGTTTGTTTATATATAAATATATATGTGTATATATAAATTTTAAACTTTAGCTTAATTACAAGGTTTAGAATAATTTGTAATTCTGAGAAGAAAATGATCTTCTAGATGAATGTGCTTCTAATTTGACATAAAATCCAATTAGAAAATAGCAATATACTTAACTCTTTTAAGAGATTACATCTTCAAGTAGACCTTGAGTTCAGAATAACAACGTCGAGATTCTATTTGTAGAAGCCAATCAGGCTTATTTGAGTCAGAATTATTTGTGATAACATATTTTGCAACTTAGAAAACTTTACCTGTGTTAGTTTTCCATGACCATGAAAAGTATCTAGAAAGACAAAAACAAAAATATTGGTAAAGAAAGGCTTTCAGTATTCTGGCTTCACACTCATGTGTCAGATGGCTCCATAGCTTTTTTTTTCCTTAGATAAGGCCAATTATCATGGTGGAGAGGGTGTGAAAAAGCAGAGTTCCTCACTACAAGGCAGACATGAAGCAGAGGGTCAGAGCCAGGGAGGGACAAGAACAAGAAATATCGAGGGTTAAGTTACATAAGTCAGATAATGAGTACATTTATTTTTGAACAGTGACACCCCTCCTTCATTTTCTCCCTCTCTTTCCCTTCTCTACCCTCTTTCCCCCACCAAGTTATAAAGTTGATTTCCAACATAGTGTCTCATGAGTTATCACGGATGAGTTGTCTTACCCTTTGTCCCACCATTTCAATGATTCCCTGATGCTTGTCCAAATCAGATAACCATATACACAAGAGAAAGAGACCAGAAATAAAAAATAGTGACAACAGGGGGTAAGCCAGTAAAAAAAGAGAAAAATAAGATATAATTGCAAACAGTACAAAAAATGAACTCCAATTTATAGAGTTCATTTGGTTAAATGTCATTTTATATGGTCATTTTATATGCACACAGCTACTGAACCAATGTGATCCTTCCCTAAGAATATACTCCTTTATTTGCACTGTGTGAATGTCTAGAGTACTGTTTACTTAATTATGCCCAAGTGTAATTATTTCTCATTTACTACCCATTGGGGTCACTTATATATTTATACATACAGGCTAGTTATTACAAAAGAGAGAAACAATGAAACCTATGTTTCCTTGATTCTCTTTGACTTCCCTTAATGTAATTTTCTACAAGTCTTTCCATTTAGTTATGAATGGGGAACCAACATTCTTTCTGATGAATGCATAGACTTCCATTGTGTAAATATACCACATTTTCTTGATCCATTCATCTACTGTGGGGCGTTTGGGTTGATTCCATATCTTAGATATGGTAAAGAATGTTGCAATGAACAAGGTGGTGCTGGTGGCTTTGGTGCTGGCTGGTTTGTGGTCATTTGAGTAAACGCTGGGTCATGGGAAGGTCTATGTTTAGTCTTTTGAGGAACCTCTATACCACTTTCCAGAGTGGTTGAACCAGTTTTCATTCCCACTAACAGTGTAGTATCCCTGACAGCATCTGTTATTATTTGTTCTATTGATAACGGCCCTTCTAACGGAGGTAAGGTAGAACCTCAATTTGTTTTGATTTGCATATCTTTTATGGACACAGATGTTGAACATTTCTTCATGTGTCTATTGACGATTCTTCTTTCTTTTTTTTTTGAAGTCTCTCTTTAAGTCTTTAGCCCACTTATTCGTATGGTTGTTGTTCCTTTGATGATTTTTTTGCGGGGGAGGATTTAATGTTTGGAGCTCTAAGTATATTTTAGATATGAGGCCCTTGTCTAATGCATAGCTAGTAAAGATCTTTTCCCATTCTGTGGGCTTTTTATCTTCTAGCTATGTCCTTTTCCATGCAGAAGCTCTTAAGTTTGTTGTATTTCCATTTATCCAGCCTTCCTTTTATTACTTGTTTTTCTGAATCTTTACCTAGGAAGTTTGGACCTGTGCCAAGGACCCCTAGTGTTTCCCCTATCCCTTCTTGTAATATTTTCAGGGTATCAGGTCTTCCATTGAGGTCTTTGATCCATTTGCAGTTGATTCTGGTGCAGGATGATATCTAATTTCAGTTTTCTACACATGTATAGCTAATTCTGCCAGCACTATTTGTTGAAGAGGCTGTCTTTCTCCCATCCTGTGTTTTGAGCTCACTTTTCAAGGATAAGGTCTGTGGGTTATTTTCTGGGTCTTCTATTGGTCCTCAGGCCTGTTCTTGTGCCAATAACAAGCTGTGTTTATTACTATGGCTTTGTAATAGAGTTTGTTATTGATATTCCTCCAGCACTGTTTTTCCTGCTAACGATGGTTTTTGCTATTTGGAGTCTTCTATTATTTCATATAAATTTTTTTATTGATTCTTATATATCAATGAAAATTGTTGGGATTTTGATAGGTATTGCATTGAATTTGTAGGTAGTTTTTGGCAGTATTGCCATTTTAATCATGAAATCCTCCCAATCCAGGAGCATGGGAGGTTTTCCACTTTCTTAAGTCAGCTTACTTTCCTTTTTCATGTTTCAAAGATTTCATCAAAAAGGCCCTTCACATCTTTGGTTACTTCCTAGGTAATTTTTTAGGGTATTATAGGAGTTGTTATTCTGATTTAGCCTTGCTCTTCTCATTGTTGGCATACAGAAAAGCTATTGATTTTTTGTGGGTTAATCTTATATCTTGATACCTCACCCAAGTTTCAGATCAGGTCAAGTAATTTGGGAGAGAAATCTATTAGGTACTTTAAATACAGGATCATGTCATCTGCAAAGAGGGAGAATTTTACTTCTTTCCCTATTTGGATCCCCTTTATATATGCATCTTGCCTTATTGCTCTTGCTAGCAATTCCAAAACTATATTGAAGAGGAGTTGAGAGAGTAGATATCTTTGTCTCATTCCTTATTTAGAGGAAATAGTTTTAACTTTTTGCTAGCAGCTTTACTGCTAGCTGTAGGTTTGTCATATACAACCTTTATTATATTGTGGAATGTTACATGGGTTCCTAGTTTCAAATCCATATCTGGTTTTGGGCTGAGGGTATGCTGGTTTCATAGAATGATTTTGGTACTGATTTTTCCCTTTCAATTCCATGGAAGAGTTTCAGGAGTATTAGAGTAACTTCTCCGCTGAAGACCTTATAGAATTCAGCTGTGGTCCTGGGCTTTTCTTAGATGGGAGGTCTTCTATTGAAATTTGTTTCATTACTTGTTATGGGTCTATTTAGTTGATTTAAATCTTCTTGGTTTAGTTTGAGTATATAAATATGTGCTAGTAATTCTTCCATTTCTTCCAGATTCTCCAATTTGATGGCCTAGACATTTGCAAAGTACTCCCTCATTATATTTTGAATCTTACTTGTTTCTATCATGATTTTATTACTTGGGTGTGTTCTTTTTTTTTCTTTTTGGTCAGATTCCCTAAAGGTCTGTCAACTTAATTTTTTCAAAGAACCAATTCTTTGTTGATACTGTCTGTAGTTGTGTCCTTCCCTACTTTTATTTGACCACCTTTATCTTAGATCCTCTGCCCTTTTCCCAAAATCAGGTGTCCAGGCCAACCCTAGTCACAATTGTTAGCTCCAACCCCATCTCTGAAGCTACACATATTTCTAGCCTCCAGCTGCATTAGAGGCAACAAAGATGTGTTAAAGACATGAACAATCAATGTGCTTGGATCTATGTGTGTTTTTAGGGTTAATAGTATTTGTTTGATGAAGTTGGGTGCTACAGCATTGGTGTACAATATTTAGCATTCTTATCCTGTAGGAAAAATGCTCTTATTAGCATGTAATGTCTTTCTTTGTTACTTCTCCCTAATTTTAATTTGAAGTCTATTTTATCTTCTATTACTATTGCAACTACAGCCTCTTTATGAGGTCTATTTGCTTCATAAATTTTGAAGACAGCAGATGGTAGATCTTGCTTTTGAATCCAACTAGAAAAGCTATGACTTGTTTTGTTGTTTACCTACACATGCTACTCACTTATTCATTTACTTTTTATAATATATTTTTATTGTAATGATACTGTAGAAAGGGGTTAGAGTTACATGAGTAAGATAATGAGTACATTTCCTATTGATGATTGTTATCTCCTCCTTTGATTTTTCCCTACCATCCCTTCCCTCACCACTTTCCCAACTTCTCCCTCTCCCACAAAGTTGTATTTTTTCAACATAGTGTCTTGTACATTTCATTGTTACAACATGTCAACCTATATCCTGATTTCCGCATTTTGTTATTTCCCTTCCCCTCCCCAAATTAGAAAAATGTATATACAAAGTGCAGGGCTTATACTATGGGGGAAGAATATACAAAAGAAACAAAAAAAATCACATAGTACATTGAAAATACATTAGAAACAATCAAAACAAAGATTAAAGCTCTTGTGTTCCTATCTTAGGGTTCATTTCACTTAACATCATCTTATATAATTATATGTACATAGCTTTTGAGCTTTTCTGTTGTACTAGACATATACTAGTTGTTGCAGATAAGGAAAACCATGGGACCTATGTTTCTTTGGGGCTGGCTTACTTCACTTAATGTAATTTTTTCCAAGTCTTTCCATTTCCTAACAAGTGGGGCGGTGTTATTCTGATGGAGGTATGGAATTCCATTCTGTGTGTGTGTTTGTGTGTGTGTATCATGTTTTCTTGATTCATTAATCTACAGAGGGGCTGGCTTGTTTCTATATCTTAGCTATGATGAATAAAGCTGCAATAAACATAGTTGTTCTGGTAGCTTTAGTATGGCCTTTTTTTGTGATCGTTTGGGTAAATGCCCAAAAGCAGGATTGCTGGCTCATAAGGGAACTCTATGTGGAGTCTTTTGAGGAACCTACATACTGCTTTCCAGAATGGTTGAACAAGTTTACACTCCTACCAACAATGCAGTAAGGGTTCCCTTTTGGCCACATCCACCCTCCCACCCCCCAGCATCTGTTCTTGTAAGTTTTCTTGACTAAAGCCATTCTAATTGGGGTGAGGTGGAATCTCAATATTGTTTTGATTTGCATTTCTTTTATGGTTAGAGAAGTTGAATATTTCTTCCTGTGTCTATTGGCCATTCTTATTTTCTCTTCAGAGAATTCTCTCTTTAAATCTTTAGCCTACTTATTAATTGGGCAGTTTTTTTTTGCTTTACTTAATTGCTGTTTTGTTCAACCCATCTTGGATTATTAGCTTTGTCTATTAATCGGAGAGTTAAGTCCATTAACATAGAAAATTAGGACTGAGAAGTGTTTGATAGTTCCTGCCATGTTTTCAACCTTCTTAGGGTATATGTCTTATCATTTCTTAGTACGTTTATCTGGATCTCTGGTAAGGGACTGTTTCTCTGACAACATCATATTCTTGTTTGTTTTCTATGTGTAGTACATCTTTAAATATCTACTGTAATGCTGGTTTGGGGAAAATAAATTGTTTCAATTTTTCCTTGTTGTAGAAGGTTTTCATTTGTCCCTCCGTGATAAAGGAGAGCTTAGCTGTGTAGACTATACTTTGTTGTTAGTTCTTTGTCTTTAAAGTGTGGCATAACTTATCCTATTCTTTCCTTGCTTTCATAGTAACAGCTAAGAAATCTATAATTGGTTTTCATGATAGGTAATTGATCTTTCCTCCCTGACAACTTTAAGAATCTATTGATCCTGTGTGGATTACAAAGTGGTATTGAAATGTTCTATTCTGGTCTGTTTGGGGTCCTAAAAACTTCTTGGTTCTGAATGGGCCTATCATTTTAGATGTTGGAGAAGTTATCTGCTAGAATTTTGTTAACTATATTTATTAATCCTTTAGCTTCCTTCTCTTGATCTTCCTCAGTATCTAATAGCCTTATATAGGTCCTCTGATTGAAGCCTGAAGATCCTATCAGGATTTTTCTTGTGCATTGGATTTGTTCTGAGTAATTTTCTTTTCTTTATAATATCTAGTATATTTTTTATTCCAGAACCTGTCTTGTATGTCATCTAATCTTATGTCAAGACTTCCTGCTTTGTTTTTTATTTCCCTGCCTTCAAAGTAATTGATATTTTTTGATGGCTTCAATTTTTTCAGTGAAGCCTTGTTTTGGCTCCTATATATATATATTTCTTTACTTCCTTGATTTGATTTTCTGTGTATTCTCTCATATCCTTTAACTAAGTGACCTTTTTTTTCATTGGAATCCCTTTTTCTTCACTTGGAATTCATTTAGTTTTCTATTTGTGAATCCCATTAATTCCTCTAAAAATCTTTGGTTAGTCTTATCACACTCATGCATAGCCCTATGCAGGCTTTTTTATCTTTTCATTTAACATATTTTTTCATTTAAAATACTTCATCACAAGTGTGTTTTTAGTATTTTGAGAATGATTTTCTACACTGCTCTATTGCCTGAATTTTTTGAGTGGGAGTTGAGGTTCCTTAAGTTGTCATTTTCCCTATCTTTCTATGTTCAGCCCATCTGGAAACAAAAGCAAACCCAATACCACAAACAGATCACAATTTTAAGTCAAAAACAAACCCAGGTCCCTGTAATTGCACAGACTTTAGAGATTCAAAATCATAGATAGGTATTTCCTTCTCTAACTCCCCTTTTCTTTGTTAGGGGAAGGGTATTGTAGTTCAGGAAGGAGATTATATATAGGTATAGCCAGTGAGCAAATCTGCTGTAGGCAATACAATCCAAACTAAAAGGCTAAGAGGATGAGCCAATTAGACACAGTCAAAATGGAACACAGTCTAACTCACAGACAAACTTATGGATCAATAGACTAAAAAAAAAAAACAGCAGAGGAGAGAAGGATCAGAAGTAAAGGAAAACAGGTTAAGTTGAAATTAAGAGAAATATTAAGAGATATAATGGAAAATAGAGAGAGGAGCAAATAAGAATATAGGAATAGGGAAAGGAACAGAAGGAAGAGCACTAAGACCTGAACTTTTTTAATTTTTAAAAATTTATAAATAATAATAATATTTAAAAATAAAAATTTAAAAATAAATTATATATAATAACATTTTAAAAATTATTTAAAAACAAATAATAGTAGATGCTGGCAGGGATGTGGCCCAAAGGGTAATTGGTAGGAATAGAAACTGGTTCAACCACTCTAAAAAGCAGTATGGAGGTTCCTCAAAAGACATAGAACTCCCTTATGATCCAGCAATTCCACTCCTGGGCATTTACCCAAATAATCACAAGCAAGGCAACACTAAAGCTATAAGAACAAGTATGTTCATTGCAGCATTATTTACCATAGCTAAAATATGGAGCTCACCTCCAGATACCCCTTAATAGATGAATGGATCAAGAAAATGTGGTATATATACACAATGGAATTCTGTGCTTCCATCAGAAAGAATGACATTTCCCCATATTAAGTAAGCCAGACCCAAAGAAACATAGACTCCATGGGTTCCCTCATTTGTAATAATTAGTATATATCTAAGATAGTCCTAACAAAGGATCCCAATAGCTCAATAGCTGTGTGTATATATCCATATAAAATCATGCTAATCGAAATGAACTCCAAATATGGAAACAAGAGATTTTGTTGTTGTTAACCTTGTTGTCATCAATGCACTGTAACAAGTTCTTTCTTTTTAATTTTCTTTCTTTCTTTTTTCCTTTGGTTTATCCCTGGTAATCACTGTTCTTGATTCTGATACCCTGTATCTTGTACATACATTTATCTGATTTGGGGAAGGGAAGGAGAATAACAAAATGGTGAAACAAGGACAAAGGATGAACCAATGCAACATTGAAATTCACAAGACATTAGGTTGGAAATAAACTTTACAAATTCAGGTGGGGGAGGGAGAGGAGTAGGGAGAGAGGTAGTTGGAGAAAAACAGGGTAACAATGTTTGACAAGAAATGTACTCATGGGCTGAGATGTAGCTCAGTGGCAAAGCGCTTGCCTAGCAAGTGCAACCGCCTGGGTTCGATCCCCAGTACCAAAAAAGAAAAGACAAAAAAAAAATACAGTTAAAAAAAGAAATGTACTCATTACCATACCTACGTAATTGCAACCTCTCTGTACAGCACCTTTCTAACAAAATAAAGTAAAATTTTTAAAAAATAATATATATAAATAATAAAATTTAAAATACTAAGAAATTGGAATTGAGCAATCAAAAATATAGCCAAAATTAACAGAAGAGCAATTAAAAAGAGAAAAAAGGAAAAAAAAGTACTCCAATTTGTTTGGGAGACCTTGTGTCTCCCTGATGTCCACTATTCAGCTTGGTGGAGTCTTTATTTCCTTGTGGTACTCAGCCTTCCTTGTAGCTTAGTTGGATTCAGAAGCCTTCTTGATATGGAGGTGTTCCTGTTTCCTAAATTCCTACACTCAAGTCTGGCTGAACCTGACTTAAAACTCAAAATGGACAAACGAATTCTCGAATCAGTTGATTTGAGAGGCCAGAATAAAGTTTTGCCTCACAATATTTACAATCTTGGTGTTTTTGTAGGCCTTACCCCACGCTTACTGGGAGGGGGAAGTTGCTTTTTCAAGTACAGAAGGAAGGAGGTGGCTGTTTTATGCGGCTTAGAATCTCTGCAGCAAGCTTGGGTGTGGCTGGTACTGTAGCATATCTGAATCAGTGGCTAGTTCCTGAAACCCTCCTTAAGCCAAGCCTGAAATGGCCCTCAGTTTTTACGACCTGTCCAGATATTTTTTTTTTTTCAGTGAATTTTAGAGACTTTTGGTTTTGTAATTCCAAAGCGCCTGGCTAGCTTCAGTTTGAGCTGCAATATGTCTCTAAGTCTGAGCTTGTCCTTGCTCGCTGCTGAGGGAGGACCTGCCTTTCTCTCTTAGGGCGCCTGCTTCCCCCTGGTCAGGGCATGGCTGCCTCCCTCTGGGAATAGCTGTTTCCCCCTGGTAAGGCTTCCTCCCTCTGGGCAGGGGAGGAGCAAGGATATCAGGTTCCTTTGTCCCCTCCCCAAAATGCTGCTTGCTTCTCTGGCTCATGCAAGGCTCTATGCCACTTTCAAAAATGGCGTTCTGATTAGGTAAGGGGAAGGTTTCCTTCAGAAACTGTTCTCTGGGAGGGAGGATGTCTGTTGTTGGGCACTCACTCTTTCCCGTGGTGTTTTGGACCACTGACGATGAGACTAGCTGTCTTTCTGTCCATCCATAGTTGACTGGGATATGGGGTCCAGCTCCTGGTCTTTAAATTCAAGCTGGAGTTGAGTGGAAACCCTTGGGTGCACTGTGGCTGTTGCAGCCTGCGGCTCTGGCTCTGACTTAGCTCTCCAGGCTGCTCTTGCCGCTGTGGGCAGGCGCTTGAATTCTGTCTTCTTATTTAAGACGGTAACAGTTTTCTCCTCTGGTAAAAGATTCTGTAATAACTATAGTTTACTTGGTGTGACTCTCTAGACATGGATAGAATGATTGGATCCCTAAAACTCTGCTTCTTTAGAGAGAGCTCTAATGGTTCCCTGTTTTTTTTTTCCCCTGCCATCTTCTCTGAACTCCTCAAGAAATTGGGATTCACATTCCCAATAATGCCAACGTACTATGACATAATAAACGAATCAATCCATGAATTAGCTCAGGATCCTCCTGCTTCAATCACTTCCCTAAAGTGCATCAGCTGACAACCAAATCTTTATAATTCATTAGTTTGTTGAAGACATCAGATTCAAACCATAGCAATGTTCTTTTTAGATGTCCCTGATTTTCACACCTTGGGAAGATGGAGGCCACAGGTTCCTAAAAGACATCTGCGTGTTCACATCCTCCCAGAGGACTGCAGAGTCAGTGAACACTTATGGTACAGATATGTTGGCATTGTCTCCTCTGACATAGCACTTCCACATTTCTTTGGTAAGAGGTAGATTAGAAAACAATAGCTCTAAAGTATCTCTTTACCTCCTATGATCTCTTGCAAGCAAGAGAACACATTATTATTCTCTTGGCTCTATGTTAAGGATGAGTTCATTCAATATATTCTAGTACAATATTATTAAGGGATCCTCCATCAAGAGGGGTTTTTGAAATACTCACTATTATATGAGGAAGTGTAATCCCTTAGGTCTAATACCAATTTCTAAATGTAATTTCTACTGCACCCTTTGTTTTGGAAAAGTACTAGAAAGGGCCACATAGCTTATTGAAACTCATTCTTATATATTTGTAATTTTTGTGTCTTATTGAGAAAGAATAGAGACTAATCAACCAAGCAAAGAGTTTCACAGGGTGAAGTAGACAGCAGCTTTGGAACATTGCTTCCACTCTCTTCAAGTAGCACTATCCTTTTAACATTCCTATGTGACATCATGTACAAAATACTGCTAACCAGGAAATATCCTTGTTTGGTGACTAGTTTTTCTTGGAGCTTTAAGGCCGATTATTGATATAGTAGATCTAGTAGCTTTCTATGTTGGCTCAAAGCTTCCATTATAATTCACAATGTTAGACATAGGGCAGGAAGACCCTCAGGTAAACAAAGACACTCTCCTATCAGGGAGGATATTCTAAGGGCCCAGGAGTCATTGTCCAGCAGCTGGGTACAAAGGCTATACATCTCTTTGGGCAAGGTTAAATCTTCTACTTTACACTTTCCAAATATACATTGACAAGAGAATTTTAATTTTTAAAAAAAAGCAATGTTAGATCTTTGAGGCTACTAGAACCACAAAATGCATTGCTTGGTAATTTCCAGACATTAAACAAGAACAAATGACTTAATTAGTATACCCCAATCCATAGAGCTTCTTGTTTGTTCCTGTCAGAAGTGTGCCTTTTAAGAGTAAGTTATGTGAGAAAAAGGCCATTTAACCTTTCATACAATAATGTGAATCTGCTACATAGTATGGAGAGGTGGTACATAGACATAATGACAAAATTTCCCTTAGCACAACCTCTTCGAACTCCTAGCAACTAACAAGAACTGCATTCCACTTTCCCAAAGAGATTTTTATGAATGCAACAAAAACACAAAGACATTATGAGATGCGAACAATGCATTTCTCCTTTACAGACCTTTATTCAAACTTAAGAAATTCCTTTCAGCTATTCTCAGCACTATTTCTAGTAATGTAAGCATTTTCAAACTACAGAATCAATGTAGTCCAGTAATAATGATACTTACAAATGTAACCTGGATGCATTACAGAAACATGATCAAGGTCAAAATTCTCAGTGTAGCTGGGTGCTGGTGGCTCACACCTGGAATCCTAGCTACTCAGGAGGCTAAGATCTGAGTATCACAGTTCAGAGCCAGACCAAGCAGGAAGGTCCATGAAACCCTTATCTTCAATTAACCATCAGAAAAGTGGAATTGGTGCTGTGGCTCAAAGTGGTAGAGCACTAATCTTGAGCAGAAAAACTCAGGGAGAGTGCCTAGGCCTTGAATTCAAGTCCCATGCCTGAACAACAACAAACATTCTGTGTAAAACTTCTATACAGGGGTATGAAATTTCTTTCAGATATGTAATTTCCTTGGAATACATAAGAAAGTTTTAATTTTTTCATTGTGAAAATACTGTACAGAGGGGTTACAATTACATGGGCAAGATAATGAGTACATTTCTTATCAAGAATTGCAGCCTCCTCCTTTGTTTACCCTTCACATCCCTTCCCAGCCTCCCCCCCCCAAAGTTGTAAAGTTCGTCTTTCCACATAACAACTTGTACATCTCATTGTTGCAATGGGTCCACCTGTATCCCTATTTAAACGATTTGTTTTTTCCCTTCCCCTCTACAAATTATATCAACCTCAAACACAGTGAAAGCAGGGGTTATACCGTGGGGGAGGGACATACAAAGCAACAAAGAAATAATCTTGTAAACGTGTTAGAAACAATCACCTGAAAGAAAAAAAACATTTGAATACATATCTTAGGGTTCATTTCCCTAACATCAACTTATCTGACCTTTTCTGCTTGACTCAGACATATACTAGTTATTGCAAATAAGGGAAACCATGGGACCTATGTTTCTTTGGGCCTGGCTTACTTCACTTTATATAATTTTTTTCCAAGTCTTTCCATTTCCTAACAAATGGGGCAATGTCATTCTTTCTGACTGAGGCATAGAATTCCATTGTATATATATACTACATTTTCTTGATCCATTCATCTACTGAGGGGCATTTGGGTTGGTTCTATATCTTAGCTATAGTAAATAATGCTGCTATAAACATAGTCGCGCTGGTAGTTTTAGCATGGCAAAGGACATAGCTAGCAAGATTAATAGAAAGCCCACAGATTGGGAGAAGATCTGCACTAGCCTTACAACAGACAAGGGTCTCATATCTAAAATATACCTAGAACTCAAAAAATTAAATCCCCCAACAACAAATCTTCAAAGAAACAACTGCCCAATAAATAAGTGGGCTAAAGACTTAAAGAGAAATTTTCTGAAGAGGAAAGAAGGATGGCCAATAGACACATGAAATGCTCAACCTCCCTAGCCATAAAAGAAATACAAATCAAAACAACATTGACATACCACCTCACCCCAGTTAGAATGGCTGTAGTAAAGAACTCTAATAACAGATGCTGGAGGGGATGTGGACAGAAGGGAACCTTACTGCATTGTTGGTGGGAGTGTAAACTTGTTCAACCACTTTGGAAAGCAGTATGGAGATTCCTCAAAAGACTCCACATAGAGCTCCCCTAGGATCCAGCAATCACACTTTTGGGCATTTACCCAACTGATCACAAACAAGGCCACATGAAAGTTTAAATTTTGTTAGTTTTTTAAAATCAAATAATATCAGAAACTTTGTCTCCAAGCACAACCAACTTATTTTTACATATGTAAAATTTTTTTTATCTTTCATTTGCAAAAACAACATTGTGTTTTAGCTAACATATAAGTCTTACCAACAGTCTTTACTCTTTCAGTAATTATAAGCAAATTTTATAATACAATGTAAGAAACTAGCTGGATTTATTTATGCTTCTTTAAATTTGTGTTCTTTATTTAATAACTTGAATGTCAAAATATATGCCCTTTATAAGCCCATGTTTCTTATTTCACAAATGAATAATTTCAGCTATCAACATTGCACAGCGTTAGAATAACTTAAAGAGGAATAACATTAATATATTCTTACTTTTGTAAGTTGTAAACTGATTGCAGAGGTGTATTATAGTTGCTAATCTGTCTTGTAAGTGTCCAACACTATTAGCTTCTTAGTAATACTCTTTTAGCAGAAAGAATATTTATGGAAATGGATAAATGAAATCAGGTATTTTGTGACCAAAAGAAGGGTCTGGAATCTTTGGCTTCAAAATGAGAAGTGGTTTTGCTAATTGATTATATCATGGACATTTTTCATAAACTGAATGAGCTAAATCCATTGTTTCAAAATATCTTGCCAAAAAATTTCCTTTAAAGTTAAAAAACTTAAATATTTAAACTTTAATAAAATTGTAACAATATTTAAATATAATTGAACATGTTAACTTTAATAAAATTATAGCAATATTTAAGTATCATCATTACTCCAACTCTCTGTCCAGATCTTTAAACAGAGCATACCAAAACTGGGTTTCTTGAGGTTGATCAATCTATAAAATGATTAATTACAGAGGAATGATGGAAGTAAAAGGGAGATTCAGGTAATAAAATGGGAAAAATATCCAAGCAAATATTAGCTATCATGACCACTTAACCAAAAGCACTTTGGAAGAGAGAGCTCTTTGATCTGTAAAAAGAATTACCATGGTAGGAAAAACTCCTTGTACATGAGCATGGTTCTTTGCTTAGGGATACAATCAGTATAAGTTTGTTTTAGGGGAACAATCCAGAAGAGTGTGGACTCCACCTTCTTTTATTTAGATCATTTGGCCAAGCTACCTATCAGCAGTAAGAAGGAAATTAGAAGGCTCAAAGCCAGTTGAGTATTATATGTAAATCATTACATTAGACCAGTAAGCAAGGTAAAAATAGGTATTGGAAACACAAATCTATTCTACATGTACCAAGTGAAACAATGGGTATTTAAGAAGTAGACTAACAAATACATTGCACTGTTACTGTCAAAGTCTTGGTAAAGCACTTTTGAGTAACTCTCCAAAAAACCAAGGCAAACAAATAATATAAATAACAAATTTTAAAAGAGTTTTTTAATTCATATTGTAACATGCTCTTTACGTTCAACAAGCCTGAAGTATAACTGACACTACTTGCCAAATGATTTATTAAAAATAGTAATTTTCTGTGACATTCTGTTGTCTTGTTTTGGCCTGAAATTCTAAATAAATTCTAGTAACTGACATTATTAATAGCCTAACATGCTTATCAATTTACAGATATGAACACATTTCTTGAACAGTTTAAGAAATAAAATGAAAATTGTGAATAGGACTGATTGCAAACTGTTACATTTCAATACCCATTTTCTGCAAGTAAGTTCATTAATTATAAAAAAAAATAGCCTTATTTATCTTGTTAGGATATACAGTCAAGCCCACAGGCTGCCTGTGCTAAGGAGATGGAGTATGTGGCTTACAGACCTAAGAAAGTGGGATATGAGATATAAGGCTCACTGAAACTTGCTAACCAGGAGATACATTTACTGACAAAATTAATGTTTACTGGCAGCCAGAATAACAGATAGGGTCCACTAGTGACAGTACCCTTTTTATAGTTTTTTACCATCAATTTCCAGGCTAAGCCAGCAGCACTTTTCTGTCATGGTACTGCACAGCCAAAAGGGCCCATCACACTTTTACGGTCCGGTTGTGGTAAGCCAGAAGATAACTTGTGTCCTCTGCCCAAGATGCCTCTTTACCACACTGCTGCATACAGGAGGAGAGATTAATAGGTTAGGCTATAGAAGCAATGGTAGCCTTCTCTTCCCATAGCCTGAGTTCCAAGTAATAGCTGACAGCATTTTGAAAGAAATATTTCCTTAAAATAGTACTATCTCCCTGTTCTGGTTTGGGATTTTTCTACCTCTCTTCCAATTTTTTTCTTGGATTGGCTAGAGCCTTGGGAACAAAGAATTTCAGAGACATATTCTACCTCTCTCAACTGTATATGTTGTTAGGATCAGTTATGAACTAATAACAACTATAATGCAATTCAATCTAGAAGAGAATGCATTTATTAAAGTCAGTATAAGAGAATTTAAAATGTTAGTTGTATATTATGTGGTAAAGCAAAGCTGCAGTGTAATAAAATGACATAAGCTGAAATAACATTGTAATATTCAACTTAGTGATAGATGAGGAAATAATGAGTTGAAATTGCAAAAGAAAAATTAAAAGATTAAAAGAAGAAATCATTCATTTTGTGTTTTAAAGGACTGATGAAGCTATCAAATAATTGTTTTCCAAGAAGAAAAACATAGAGATGGGGTTTCTCTATCCTGGAAGAATTTACAATCAGCTATCTTCCATGTTTTGAGGTCTGCTATTTTATTTCCATTCATATCCTTTTGGTTGTCCTTGAACAAAATACTTCTACAAAAATCTTCCAGAACAATATATGGCATGTCTTCTAAAATCTTTCTCTTGTGATGTTTTTGAAGTGCTTAATATTTATCACTTTAATTTCTACCCCATCCTTTAATTCATTATATGGGGAAGAAATGGCTGATACTGTCCCCAAATTTAGCCAGCTATGCCTATTTTATGAACAAAGTGTCTCAGTCCACATTTTGCAGCTATAATAGAGCACTACAATAATGGCAGGTTTAGAAGTAACAAAATTCTACATGGCTCATAGTTCCAAGAGCTGAGCAGGCCAAATGTAAGGGGCTACAACTGGCATAGGTCTTCTGCTCTATATCTAATTGTCTTGATTTTTTTAATGTGTATTACTTGAAATAATTTTGTAAAATATTTTAATTAGTCTTGATTCATAGGGAGATTTTTTTGTCCATGATAATTCTTTAAAATGTACATATTTATTCTCTCAGATTCACTTTAAGATATTTTTCAAGTTAAAAATTTGCCTTGGGCTTGTTACTGGCATTGAGCTAAACTTACTATTAATGAGTTGGTTTATCTGTCTTGTCTCAGTAGAACCATTATCCACTCATAAATTCCCATGAACTGTCTCAACATGCAGCTAATAACTGTGAAAACTGCTCTACCTCACATTATTGCATGAAATATGGATCAGCTAGACTTGTGATATTTCCTCTCTCTCTCTCTTTAGCTCTCTCTCTCTCTCTCTTTCTTTCTCTCAATAAATTTCTATGGACTTTTTTTGCCTAACCCCAATATTCTGTAGTGCATATTATTTGAAATTGGCAGATGTTGTTGCTGATGTTTGTAAAATGAGTTGTTTATTTGGGGTCTCCACAGCATCTCCAATTGAATTCCAGAAACCCTATAATTCTCACGCTGTAGAGGAGTCCATTCATTTATTTATTTGGTGACAGAAATTTTATTCCACTGTACTGAGCAAATATAAATAATTGATGATTTAGGGCATTTTTGTATATAATCAATACATATATTTTATTGCCTCAGATATTATGTAAAAATGTAAAAGTGTTTATTGTTATTTTTCATGTATTTGTTTTCTTTTATAAAAGTACATGTTTTTAAATTTTTTTACTGCATATTAAGGTATCGTTGCATATTTTACCTTAATAATATGCTAATTTAGGTCAACAGGTTCCTAGTTTAAAATATCCCCTTCAAAGTAGTGATGTTCTTCACTTTCATCTCTCCTCATTTCTTTTATATTTTAACTTAACATGTCAATATTTCTGCTCTAAAATTGAATGTCTATACTCTCAAATTTTCCTTTATTATCATGTCTTATAAAATATTTAGGGTTTATATTTTTCTAATAATTAATTTTACTGAACAGCATTTTTACTGTTAAAACTGTATACTCTGTTAAGTTCAATTCTATGTAGCTTACCATTTGCAAATGTAATGTTTAATGAATATTTGGAAATATTTTTTGGAATGTAGCCTCCTACTTTTATTCCCTCCTCTTTGTTCTTTTTCTTTTATCCTCTAAAATTTCTATTCTCTGTTAGTATTTTCCAGAATCTTAATGTTTGTGCTAAATATTTCTTTTTAATTTGCCTTTATTAAATCTTTTCTCTTCTTTTTGTGGGAGGTACAGTCTTGGGCTTGAACTCAGGCCTGCTCATTGAATTTTTCTGAGTTTTTCTGCTCAAGTCTAGTTACCACTAGAGCCACAGCTCCACTTTCTGCCTTTTGGTAGTTAATTGAAGATAAGTCTCACAGACGTTCCTTCGTAAGCTGTCCTTGAACCACAATCCTCAGATCTCAGAATCCCGAGTAGCTAAGATTACAGACATGAGCCACTGGCACCCAGCTTCAAAACTTGTTTTTATAATGCAAACAATGTACCTTACTTGACCAATAGCGATTCTCAAACTGTGCCTACCAACATAATAAATCTTTGATACCAATGTTAGTCCAAGAAATGAAAACTTTGCTTTCAAAACTTTTATCTGGAGGTAGCATGTGACTTAAGCTTATCTGTTATGTGACATATAACTGGAGTGTCCCAAGGAGTACTGTGAATAAGATATTCTCCTCCATAGCAAGTGGATAATGTGTGAAAATCCAGTCTTGCCTCTCCTGTATGCTGCCCTGCCATGGAACCTCCTATGTGGTTTTTATTGCTGTGGGAATTGTATAATAACTTAGGCAAAACAGACAAAAATGTAGGATATTGCAATAGGAATCTCTATTTCATCATTTTCTTTAATAATGGATGGAATTTTAGTTGTTTTCATGGCTGCATGGAATAAGATCTATGTTACCAACTTTTTTTTAAGGCTAGTTCATATCAGATTATTAAGTTCTGACATAGTTCTGCAACTTTGGATTGTTTCTTCCTCTCTTGTTTTTCCTCTCGTTTCTGCAATGCAGATAATATGGCTCTAGTAAAGGCAATTCCTTATGCCATCAAGTGAAATAATGGAAATTGATGTGACATGATCGATGGCGTGGCTTTTCTGGCTTTGAGGAACTCCTCTCCAGCTCTGTCCCATGTATCTGAACCTTTATGCAATGAATAAATTCTACATTTTATACCTTGTGTTTTTTGCCTTTCCTATGACTTACATCCTGAGCTAATTTTCATAAATACTCACCCAGATTCCATAAGAGGCAAAGGATAATGGGTTAAGTGCTCATTACATGAAATAATATTTTCTTGCCTCTTGTTTGTTTTCTCTATTTGTTTGTAGTAAAATGATCTGTCACATTCCAAAGTGAAAACTGCACAGTTATTGCCATAAACTTTTATTATAAGCGGTATTTGTTTTATCACGTTCTTTGTATTCTCAAAGAAAAAAAAATAAATGTGGGCAACAATTTATTAGAATTAATTCTATTGAGATTGCTTGAAGCAACACCACATTTGAAAACAAAACTACCAATCCCTATAATTGATTTTGATAGGCAGTGCTTTGAAAGAAAATGATCCTTTGTAAGATAACACTTAAACTTCCATATTCCAAAGCTATCATGTAAAATCTTTGGCATCGTTGGAAATTTTTATTCATTTCTTTTGTTTTTAATGCTAGGGATATAAAACAAAGCTTTGATCTTTCTAGGCAAGAGCTCTAAACTTGAGATAGACCATCACTGACAATTTTCTTTTAATTTGGTACTTCATATATGTATATTTTTGAATACGTGCTTGAAATCTAATATTCAAAATTCTACTTTTTTAGGGAGCATGCTATTTATCATATATTATAAGCCACCTATAAAGTTCTTATTTTTTCCTTATTCAAATGCACATATTTTTAATGTTATTATTAAAATGTAGAGCCTTCTTTTAAAAAATTATGTTGTATGAGGAGTTTTGGAAAGTGGGCTGAATTTTTAAAGTTAATACATATAATAGTTAATTCTTAGCTCCTATCACAAAGAATGTTTAGGGGTAAAGTAGTTACTTCCTCAAGTAGCCTGAGGATAACAATACTTCATGAAAGTACAGGTGTTATATTTCCCAGCTGAATGGTCGCTTAGTGTCAGCCCATGTCTTTAAGTTACCTCCTATTCTTTGACTCCTATTTGACTGTCTTGTAGTTGTGTCTATGAACATGGTCCATGCATTCATTGCCTTGAGAATCACTGCAGGATACTTGCTATATGCTGATCTCTAGCTATACTTTAGCCAAACTTTTATTTTACAAAGAGTCCCCAAGCTCAAAAGGAAAGCAGTTTTATACCTCATTTGACTGATGCTTCTGGCCATAACCCCCAATGATCTGGTAATATTTTAGATCTCTGCTTAAGGTGTTTCACTGTCCAATAATCAGTGAAGAGCTAACAGACTATTTGCATTCCTTTTTCTGTGGCCAACAACTGACTTAATGATCCTTGAAAGAATTTTACTGTTTGATGGCTCTTGCTATTCTGATGCCTACTTTCTGTAATTTTACAGAAAACTTACTATCTTTGCAGTTAAGCCTTCTATCCTCACTTATTCTTCTAATCTTATTACTTCCAGTTTCACCCTAAAGGAAAGTTGGAAGTCAATTACAGCTGACTTTTTTTATGTGTATGATGTGCTAGTCCTAGAGCTTAGCTTCAGGGCTTGGGTGCTGTCCTTTAGCTTTTTTGGTCAAGGCTGAAACTCTAACAATGAAGCTATATCTTGATATATGGCATTTTGGTGGTTATTTGGAAATCAGAATCTCAGACTTTCCTATTTAGAGCTGGGTCTGAAACATGAGACATACTTTATGATAATCAAAATTATGATCTAACACTGACAGGCATACATTTAATGAAGTTCAACTTCTATTTTTCCTTTTTTTCTATATTGTAGTTATAATTAGCTATTTGCATTAATAATTCTTCAGGTTTTTTTAAGTAACAGTGTAGCTTTTGGCGAATATTTTTGTATTCTTATACTCCGATTCAATCAACAACTTATTTCTCATTGTTTCTGAATTGTCCAGTATTATGTAATTCAGAACTTTCCTGATTAATTATGAATTTATAAATAAAAATTCATTGTTGAAATATGACAATAGCAACTTGCATATGTACGTGTAAACAATTACTTGAATTTCAAGATGCATTGAATATCATTTATTTTAACTGTAAAACAATTTGTCAGTACCATATTGTTCTGAAGTTACCAAACTTATAATAAAAATCATATATATTGATGTTAGGTCAAGCACACTATTTTGCTTCTTTTAAGATTTGCTTCTCTTAACTGTATTTTATATAAGGTCTAAAAAAGAATTTATTTAATTATTTCAATGAATTGAACTGACTTTTCATTATCCTGAGGATTAGGCTCAGGTGATAAATCTTTGATTTGTTATAACTTTTATTTATGCACAATTACCTTAATTTCCCCTGGAATTTTATGTTTATACATCCAGAATTCTTAATCTTCTTTAAGTTCTATAGCAATATTGTTTCAGTTTCACCTGGAGGGAGATGTCCCACTTAACTATTGGTACAAAGCCAGAATGTTCTCATGCTAGCCAGCCATGTTTATAATGGGGTATTGTAAAATAGATTTATGATTTGGAGTTTTGTAGAGTCAGGAAGTACAATTTCTTTTCACTTTCTGAGAAATTTCTGATTCAGTACTTCTGAATACTTTTTGAATTCTTGACTCAATACTATTAGAGAAATTAAGAGCAATAAGCTTTTAGGAGTAAATAGAGTTGTAAAGTTTTAAAACTCAGAATATTTTTGTTTAAAATACATTGAATAGAACACTCCATTGAAAATAATGGAAGGGAACTGGCGCACAGAGAGGGGTACGAAGTGTTTCCTCCTATCTAGCAAAGGGAAATTGAAGTCAGCTCCTAAGGCTCATCAGATATGGAAGTATGTAAAGAAAGTTATTCAATTATAGCTCACAAACCCATTATCATGACCTGGAACACTGCCTTTTTTTTTGGGGGGGGGGTCGGTCATGGGGCTTGAACTCTGGGCCTGGGCGCTGTCCCTCAGCTCTTCAGCTCAAGGCGAGCGCTCTACCACTTGACTACAGCGCCACTTCCGGTTTTTCTGGTGGTTTATTGGAGATAGGAGTCTCACGGTCTCTCCTGCCCGGGCTGGCTTTGAACCGCGATCCTCAGATCTCAGCCTCCTGAGTAGCTAGGATTACAGGCGTGAGCCACCAGCGCCCGGCTCTGGAACACTGCCTTTTATCTCTAGTGACACAGCTAAAGAAATAAGCCATCTTAACTGTGACCAAGGAGAAAACAGTTATATTTTTAATAAGTTGTTAAGGCCTAATAATGAGCTGTTATGACACTTTACAGTCTTACCAGAGACAAAGAAGATTTGGGATGACCTGCCAACTTTTCTCTCCAAGCTTCACTGAGCACTCATGGGAAATCTTGTACAGCACAGAAGAACTGAAACAGATTGCATATGAAGTTGAGATGTGTAAGGTCTACTGTCATCTAAGGAGAAGAAAGCAGATTGAGAGAAATCCCTAGGTACTACAGGTACCCATCAAGCAGTGACATGATTGACCTCTAAAAATATGTATGCAAGGCAGAATAGTTTGGAGAAAATCTCCAGGCCATCTGCTATCTATTGTGTATAGGAAAACATCTGAGAACAGCTAAGAGTATCCCTTATGGTACAAGTGCACAGAGATTACTGAAGTCTGAAGACTTTGTAGAATTGATGAGATCACCACAGCACCCAGGTTTTTACTAAGAGCATGGAATGAGTCCATCTGTGCTGAATATGGGAAAGAAACATGAACTAATATCCCCAGGGTGAGTGATGAAGTATGAGTACAGAAACAGAAATGTAGTATATGCCTTGGGATCTCAACTTTGCTAAAGGAAATTTTCTGGACATGCTCTCCAATAATTTGAACATATATTCAACTAAGGAAATCTACTTAGGGCAACAACAAATTCTAGACCTACCTTCACTGTAGACTAAGTGACTTGGAAGAAAAAAAAGTGTTCTGTTTTCTAGGCATATATGAATGTCAGATAAATTTTGATGTCAGAAATTATGTGTAAACTAAAGATATTAAAACAATTATCTATGCCTAGAAAATGTAGTATATACATACAAGGGAATTCTATGCCTACATCAGAAAGAATGGCACTGCCCCATTTGTTAGGAAATGGAAAGACTTAGAAAAAAATTATATTAAGTGAAATAAGCCAGACCCGAAGCAACATAGGTCCCATAGGCATATACCTAGTATATGTCTAGGATAATCTTACCAGACAAGCAGAAAGGGTCAAAAGCTATGTACATATGACCATATAAGATGATGCAAAGCAAAATGAACCCAAAGATTTGGACAGAGGAGGTTTTTTTTCTTTGTTGCTGTTGTTTTTAATGTACTATGTGATTTTTTTCGTTTCTTTTGTATGGTCTTCCCCCATGGTATAACATCTGTTGTCACTGTATTTGATTCTGGTGCTCTGCATCTTGTATATTCATTTTTCTAATTTGGGAAGAGGAAGGGAAATTAAAAAAATGCTGAAACAAGTATATAGGTTGACCCATTGTAACAATGATATGTACAAGACACTATGTCGAAAAAGAAATTTACAACTGCAGGGGCAGGGAGGGAGGAGTTGGGTTGGGGAGGGAAGGGATAGTAGGGAAAAAACAAAGGAGGTGGTAAAGATGCTTGATAGGAAATTTACTCATTATCTTACTCATGTAACTGTGACCTCTCTGTACAGTATATATATTTTTTTTATTGTGAAAATCCCATACAGAGGAGTTACAATTACATGGGCAAAATAATGAGTACATTTCTTATCAAGCATTGTTGCCTCTTCCTTTGTTTCCCCTTTCCATCTCCCCCCACACCCCCCAACCTCCCCACCAAAGTTGTAAAGTTTGTTTTTCGACATAACGATTTTCTGTACATTATTTTTACAATAAAAATTCACAAAAAAACCTGAAAAGCAAAAAGGCTTATCTGAGAAATGGAGAGGAAACAAAATAAGAAAAATTATCAAATAAGTAGTCAAGAAATGTATGAATTAAAGTGATTTTAAGATAACAAAAATGTTAAAGGGTGTTTTGAAAGTATCAGCTATTTTAAATGACCGAATAAGCAATTATACTCAGCTGAAGATGGGCTTGGCCACATGTTCTTTAGAGTGCTGTAGGGACCCCATCCAATCTTCTACAAGATTCTCAGACTTCAATAACCTCTGTACCTCTGTACTATATCTGTCCTCAGATATTTTCTCTATATTTAGTAGAGAGCTGATGACCTGGAGATAAATGTGTTGAAGGAGGTGTCTACAGGCTGATGATAAGAAGAGCAGATGAAAATGATCATTACTGCTAACTGTTATAAAGAATACAGTTAAAAGGAGATATTAGAAATGAAAAACATGATAAGAGAAGTGACATTGGCGTTTTTTCCTGAAGAGCTAATTAGCAGACTACACATAAGCAAGGAGAGAATTAATTAGTGATTAAATATAAGTCAGTAGAAACTGGTCAAGTTCAAATATTGAAAGTAAAAGACTGAGTAAAAGAGAACATAGGCAGTTTTTCTGTATATGTATTTGAATATAAATATAGTATGAAGCATCTCTAGTTTGAGCCAAGAAAAGGACTACAGCAGAAAACATACTTTTGAGAGATCATAGAAAATATTTCTACAATATTAATGAGACAACAATTTGAAGGATAAACATAGTGTAGGTGAAGAAACTATTAATAGGCACATCTTAGATGAACTACTGCAACAAATTGGAAAAATATACAATAGTTAAAAAGAACCTGGAAACAAAGGACATTACATTCAGCATAATGCTCTTACTAGTGTTGTTGATAACTTACCAGGAACAATTGAAGCCAGAAAATGTTGGAATAACATCTTTAGGGATTAGAGAAAAATATCACATACATAAATTTCTATATTCAAAAATTAATTTCCTGTAAAATAAAGGAAATTGGAGACATATTCCTGTGGATAAAAGCTCAAAGAATTCATTCATAATAACTGTACACAACAGCAAATATCAAAAGTACCTCAAGTATAGAAAATTAATTCCAGCAAGCCCAACACATCAGTCTAGAATGCCAGAAATAGTTGGTATTTAAGTATAGTTTAGTTAAAAAATACTTTCACATATTTACATTTATATTTGTGTCATTACAACAACATAATATATGCATATCAGTATTATTGAATAACTTGTAAATGTTATTGGCTTCAGTAATGCAACAATGGAATGTGAAATCTATTGCATGTGAAGAATTAGATGGTAAGGGCACAAGGACCTACAGGTGTATGACAATCCAACTATACTTCTGTACAAATTTTTTGCAATGTTTATTTGGTAGATTTCTTTGGACAGTAGTCTGTGCTGATTAATGATGTGTAAGAGAACCAAAAAATAAATAACACAAATGGACATGACTAAAGATCAACAGGAAGATAAAATAGAATACTGAAAATAGCAACTCACTCTAGAGATGGAAAACAAATACCATTGTAGCAGACTTAAATACAAACATATCAATTATTACATTAAAAGTAAATGTCATTTGGTTCTTCCAGTAAGTTTGCTGAAGACAGAGTGGAAGTTGAAGATATTTACTTATGGTAACACTCATGAATAATAAAGGGTGATATCATTTGGAATCACAGGACAGCCATTATGATATCAATGTAGTTTTCAAATTGTTAAAACTGAAAAGAGGGAAGGAAAATGGATTCTGTACAAGTAGGTTCAGATTGTGAAGTACCTTTTAAATTACATTGTAGTAAGGGTATATGTTATCAGTATGATTATTTTTTTTCAAATCAAGAAAGCATTTTTATTTTTTTTACATGTCACATTTATCCTTAATTCACACTGAAATTTTCACCATCACTGAAAATACTGCTGCTCATTTTTTGTCATTTCAAAAAGGTCTCATGTACAGACATTAGTATAACTTGTGATTCTGAGATTTTTGAAACAATACTGTCTATGCCAAACTGTCTGGTGACAGGTTCTCAATGTGAGCATTCAACAATGACCTCTCACCATGATGAGATGATACAGTCTGGTCTTCTACTCCAATTGTCACACAGAGCCAAGAGGTTCACATTTGTGAACAGTAGTATCACAAGTCCCGTCATCTGATGAAGGCAGTGAAGGTGTGCTCCCTATTTTTTTTCTCTTCCAAGATGTTTATAAAAACGACATTAGAAAAACTATAATATTTTAAATAAGGGTAATATTTTAAAAATTAGTTGATAGAAGAATCTAATAAAAATTGAACAATGTTGTAACATTTAATAAGGTAAAGATATTACAGAGCAGTCCCATGTGTAAAAGCAGCATTCAGAAACTCTGGATGAACATACTTCCACAGCAACAACACTGATTTCCAATTTGTCAGGACTACAGTATGAATAATTTTGTAATTTGTATAATTAAATTGTATAAGAACACAAGTACACTTTGACAAAATTTAGTCACAAGAGATTTTTTTTCAGTACTGAGAATTAAGCCCTTCCCATTGAGCCACACCAGAGATCCACAACGACTTTTATCAATCACTTTTGTGGTTGGCTCTGAGGAAGTTTTTAGCTATAAAGAAGGGTTTCCTTATACTTAAAAAGTGTAGAAATCATTGATGTAAACCATCAAAACACTGCTGCAAGTCTGTTCTGAGATTTTACTTTCCACATCATGCAAAATACTGTACAGCAACTCTGATGTGTCATTTATGGTGAAGTTTTAGAAAGAGGCAAGTATACTTGAGTTTTATTTCACTTTAGCAAAATATATCCAAATATCACCATTGAATAAATATGTAAAAATTATGGTTGCTTTAAGATTCTCATAGTTTGACTTTTTAATTACATGAGAGAGTTCATTTGTTGTAGAGACGAACATGCAAATTCAGAAACACTGACTTCATCACCTTTATCTCTAGGCTCTGTTATATACTGAGGATGCACTGAGATACTTAGAAGAGATCATGATTAACATTGAAAATAGTCTTGAAAATATTCTATGCTACATATTGTGTTGGTGTATCATATGGAAACCCTTTCATTGAATAGTATCAAAATAATCTCTTCCCAGTGGCTGTGTCCAATTTCAGATTATTAACAAACCTGTAAGCTGTTAGGTCCCCAAAACAAATATAGATAACATAGATGCCCACTGGTTCTCAATTTGTGAAATACAGTGTACTTCATCAGTAGTATGAGACCATAGGTCAGATTAATTCAAGTTAAGAAGGGGAGAAAGAAGGTACAACATTGCCAGGCGCCAGTGGTTCACGCCTGTAATAGTAGCTATGCAGTAGGCTGAGATCTGAGTATCGAGGTTCAAAGCCAGCCCGGACACAAAAGTCCGTGAGACTCTTATCTCCAATAAAGTACCAGAAAACCGGAAGTGGCACTGTGGATCAGCGCTAACCAGCTGAAGAGCTAAGGGACAACACACTCTCAGGCCCATGAACAATAACAAAAACAATAACAAAAATAAAGAAGGTACAACCTTCTTGAGAAACTAAGTAAAGCCTTGGCATAGTATTTTTTTTTTAAAAAAAAGCCTTCTGGGTGATTTGCCTGCTTCTCTCTCTCTTTTAAAATATAATTTACTTAAAAAATAAAATATAATTTACTTTATTATTATAGAGGTGATGTAAAGAGGGGTTACATTTACATGAGTCAGGTAATGAGTGCATTTCCTTTCATTCCCTTCCAGTCCCTCCTTCCCATTTCCACCCATGAGTTGTGTAGTTCACTTTCATCAATGTCCAGTGCACTCCAGGGCTGCACTTTTTCACCCCTTTTCCTCAAGTTCTGTGCCCTCCACTCACACTCCAAAAGATACACATGTGAATACATCATACCTTATATATATAAGGTAAAGTATACAGAATCATCAGCAGAAGGAAAAACAAAGTTAAAAAGTGTTATTTCCGTATCTTAGGAGTTTGTTTCAGGATATATGTTATTTTATATAAATGTGAAGAGGTGCTTAGGCATTGCACTTTTGTGATTCTCTCCTAAGACTATCCTCTTTTAGTCTCACCCTTTGTGAGTATCTAGAATCTTGTGTAATTTGCATATCCTAATGTGTTTTAGATCTAACTTGCCCATATCAGAGAGAACATGTGTCATTTGTCTTGCTGATCTTGGCTTACCTCATTTAACATGATTTGTTCTAGTTCCACCCATTTCTTTGGAAATGGCATTATTTTATTCTTTCTAATGGCTGTGTAAAATTCCATTGTACATAGGAACCACATTTTTTGATCCAGTCATCTATTGTGGGGTATCTGGCTATTGTGAATAGTGCAGCAATGAACATGGTTGCACAGGTGTCCTTATCATATCCCAGTTCATGTTGCTCAGGATAGATGCCAAGGAGTGGTATAGCTGTGTCATAGGAAATGCCTATGTTTAGTTTTCTGAAGAACTTCCAGACTGTTTTCCAGAGTGGTTGTACTAGTTTACATTCCCATAGGCAGTGTTGCAGAGTTCCTTTTCCCCCACATCTCCACCAACATTTGTCATTATTCAAATTCAAAATGTTGGCCAATCTAACTGGGGTAGGATGGAATCTCAGAGCTGTTTTGATTTGCATTTCTTTTATGGCCAGGAATTATGAGCATTTCCTCATGTGTTTCTTTGCCATTCTTACCTTTTCTTTTGAGAAGTCTCTCATTAGCTCCTGTGCCCATTTAGTAATTAGTTTATTAAGTTTGGGAGAGCTTCTTTTCTTGAGCTCCTTGTATATTGGGATATTAGGCCTTTTTCTGATGTATTGCTGGTAAAGATATTTTCCTAATTAATTCCTGTCTTTCTGGTATAGTAACTATGTCTGTAGCTGTGCAGAAACGTTTATTTTGATATCATCCCACTTGCCAAGTCTCTCTGCTATCTGTTGTGCCTCTGTGACTGTATTCAAGAACTTCCTGTCTATACCTATAAGTTCTAATGTTTCTCCTACTCTTAGTCCTTTGCAGTATTTTCAGAGTACTGGGTCTGACATTGAGCTTAATCCACTTTGTGCTGATATTAGTATATGGTGCCAAACAGGGATCCATTTTCAGTTTTCTGCATATGGCTACCCAGTTTTCCCAACACCAATTGTTGAAGAGGTTATATTTTTTCCACTGTATGTCTTTGACTCTTTTGTTAAATATCAGATTACTGTAAGCATATGGTTTTATTTCTGGGTCTTTGAATCTGTTTCATTGATATTTGGATCTATTTCTGTGCCAGTACCAAGCTGTTTCTGTTATTATGGCTCTGTAGTTTGAAGTCTGGTATTGTAATACTACTGTCATTGCTTTTTTTATTTTTCCTAGTATTGCTTTGGCTATTCTAGGTCTTTTGTTGTCCCATATAAAATTTTGGATTGTTTTCTCTATCTCATTAAAGAAAATCATTGGGATTTAGATGGGGATTGCATGGAATTTATATATCATTTTTGGCAGTATGGCCATTTTCACAATAATGATTCTACTTATCCACAGCCATAGAAAGTCTTTACATTTCTTGGTGTCTTCTTTGATTTCTTTCTTCACATTTTTATACTTTTTGCTACAAAGATTTTTTTTACACAAAATGCTGCAATAAAGATATAGGTTAACCCATTGTAACAATGAGATATACAAGACACTCTGTTGAAAATGAACTTTACAATTTGGGAATGGGGGAGAGGGAGGAGTTGGAAAGGCAGAGCAGGGAGGGATGGTAGGGGAAAAACAAAGGAGGGGGTAACAATGCTTGATAGGAAATGTACTCACTACCTTATTTATATAGCTGTAATCCCTCTGTACAGTATCTTTACAATAAAAATATTTAATTAAAAAAAAAACCTAAAAGAGATCTTTTACATCTTTGTTTAGAGTAATTCATAGGTACTCTTTTTGAGGCTATTGCAAATGGAATTGTTTTCATGATTTCCCTTCCTGCTTGTGCATTGTTGGCATACAGAAAGGTTAATGATTTTTGAGGGCCAATTTTGTATCATCCTACTTTTCTGAAGTGGTTGGTTAGCTCAAGGAGTTTGGGGTGGAGTTTTTTTGGGGGTCTTTTAGGTAGAAGATCATGAGTATGACTTATTTTGATGATGTTTATCTTGATCAACTGGCTAAAGAGGTATTTAAACAGATATTTCCAAGCATGTTCTCATACTCATTTTATACTTTTTGAAGATAAGTCACACTTCAGGAGAATTTAGTTTTTCAGTTTGTAGAAACTGAAAGTAGAAGGTCAAACTACTTATCAGGTTAGTGTTGGTGAAGGACTACTTAAAACAACATTTTATAGCTATAGAACCTTCTCTGATGCCTCTTTCATAAGAGTATTAATTCCATCCATGAGGTCACCTCTGACACTATCATACTGATAATTAGTTTTCATCATATGGGAAATTTGGATGAATCTGAGTCAACACAAGTATTCAGAACATATCAGATTTAAGCTTTACTTACTGAAGTATGATTATATACACTTGGAATTTCTGAAAATCTAAATACATTAATTCCTTCTCAAATGCTTTGAGTTTTGAGAATAAATTAAATTTATGCAAGTTTATTATGCAATCTCTATTCTGTTCTATGAATTCATATATGTATCTTTTCATCAGTAACCAATAGTTTTGATGACTGGAATTTAATGTAAAATACCGTCAGGTAGTTTAAGCCTTGAATATTTATATTTTTTCTTCAAAGAATTGTTCTGATTGCTTAATGATTCTGACTTTCATGGAAATACTGAATCAGTACAACAACAGAATATATGTGTAAATATACATATATTTCTATACAGGTGTGCATATATTTGTATATATACAGATTATGTGTGTATTTATAATATTATAATTCCTTTATCTGTAGAAAAGTTGCAAATATTTCTCCTAATCAATGACTTATCTTTCCATTCTTGTAAATGATTACTTTTTTTGAGGGGGGGGTCCAGTCATGGGGCCTGAACTCTGGGCCTTGGCGCTGTCCCTCAGCTCTTCAGCTCAAGGCCACAGCGCCACTTCCGGCTTTTTTCTTTTTGCTTATGTGGTGCTGAGGAATCGAACCCAGAGCCTCATGCATGCAAGGCAAGTGCTCTACCACTGAGCCACCTTCTCAGCCCCAACTGTAACTGATTTCTTTACAGTGCAAAATATTTTTAAGTTTTTGCATATAATTTAATTTGTCATTATATTCCTTAATGGATCATGCTTTTAGTGTTGTGGTTAAAATCTCATTACTACACTTCATTATCAGTGTTACATTTTCTTCTGGAAGATTTATTTTTTTTGTTTATTCTTTCCATTTGTTCATTTAGATCTAAGATCACTTTTGAGTTAATTTGACATAAATTATTTATTTGCATGTGAATATACACTGTTTGGGTGATGCTACTCATGCTTGTGGCCAAAAATCAGTTGATTCTTTTAAATCTACTATGAATTTGTACTATGTCCAGTACATCCCCTAATATCTACTTGTGTCAATTATAATTTTGTTTACTTTAACTTAAAAATCTGCCACGAAAATCAAGTAGTGTGTATCCAGATACTTATTTCTCTTTTGAAAAATTGTTTACATTATTTTACTATCACTACTTTTCCATATAAGTCCTGAAACTTTTTTTAATAGATATCAGGATATTTATTAAAAATTTATTGGGAATTTGATTGTAATTGTATTGATTCTCCAAATCTACCTGAGGAAAAAATTTAAGGACTTATATGAGAAAAATTGGCATTTTAACATTATTGAAGTTTTCAATTCTTCATTATGTCTATTGTTGCACATTAAGATTCATGTATTTACAATTAGGAAATATTATTTATGATAACATAGAGACTGATAGGCTTAAATTTAAGTATGCAGAAATATGTTTATGCACAATTGAATTGAAATTGAGTATGCTCTCTGATCACAAAGGTATTAAAAGCAAAATCAGCCAGGCATTGGTGAATCATCCCTGTAATCCTAACTACTTAGGATTTGAGGATCACAGTTTGAAGCCAGCTGAAGCAGGAAAGCCAGTGACACTCTTCTCTATTAAATACCAAAAAAGTTGGAAGTGCATCTGTGGCTCCCATTTATAATCATTAGTCAATATGCTGTAAATACTCTTAGCTGAGAGAAAAGAAAAGTCCTAAGGGATGTTACAAAATAACTAGAAATTAAATATAAGATAGTATGTTACAAAAGTATGTTGCAAAGGCATTTATTACAGAATATCAAACATTTAGTCACTATAAGTTTTATAAACAATGTGCCATATTTAAGACCTATGGTATCTATATCTTATGAAACTAGAAAACAAGAGACCATTGAAAGACATTAATACTAAAAATTGACAGAGGTAGAGGATGACAACAAAATGCTCAGGTGATTCTTGAATAGAATAATAAAATTTATAATTCTTAAAATATAGGCTATAAATTAACAAAATAAGTGATGGAACTTTGAATGTCAATATACATTACAAAGAAAATACAATAATCTCATAAATAACTTTGTGTGAACGAATTCAATGGGTTAGATGTAATGAAACAACTATTTTCAAGAAATAATCAGCCCAATAAGAAACTAAAAATTGGAATAGAACTATATGTCAAAGAAACTGAAATTTTGGTTTTGGAAGCCTCTCATAAAGACAACTCTAGAATCATTTGACTTCATTAATAAGTTTTAAGTATTTTGTGAAGTCATACCAACTATACTATATAAATTACATTAAATTTGAAAATCAAGGAGAAGATGTAGTGTGAATTTATTAGGAAGTACATCTGAATACAAAACCAAACAAAAAACATTAAGGAGAAAATGTAGGCCCATTTCCAGTTTCCTTTGAATTTCCTTCTGTTTTAATAAAACCGTGCTCCATGAAAACTCTCCTATATGTTGCCTCTGAAGTCTTTCTATAGCAAGATAAACTGCCATTCCTTTCTAGTGACAAACATTGTATTAAAAGCATTGACCAGGTGTTGTAATGAATCTACTTAAATTTCTCTTGATTTCTAGTGCAAAGAACAGTTGAAAAGTAGTAGAATAGAAATAACAGACATGGCCTTACAGCTGAAAGAAAACCTGCTGTGGAAGGAAATAGAAGTATATCTTGAGGACATAATTCATGTCATGTTCAGGTGTCTCATTGCCCAATAAGTTATTATTTTGTGAACTAGAGTAACTAAGGAGAGTTTCTCCCAGAACAATATATTCCACAAGAAATAATTTCTTCAGAAATATGCCTAATGGACTATTGTAGGAAATGATTTATAAATAAATATGGAGCTGTTTTCATGAAAGAAAGAGTCCTGATTTACAAATGTATAATTATATATGCAAAAGTACACACTAAAATGAAACTTCATAAGGCAGTAATGTGATTTGTTAAATTAAGATCGGATCCCTGAAGATACAGATATAGGTTTTGATAAATTAATAGAAAACATTTCTGATAATATGAGATGCATTGTGCATAAATCTTTGTCAACTATGGTATCTGGGAAATAATTAAATATAAAAAATACTAACAAAAATATGAGTTCACCAGGTTTTTTTATTTTTTTCCCTTTAAGCTTAGGACCAAGGCTTGTAGCAGCAATAATGAATTCTTGCTTCATATTCCAACATTTTACCTTTCCTTGATAATCATCAGGAATGCAGCATCTTTTGCCTTCAATCATGACAGTGAATTTCAATGAACTGGATTTCTTGTCTAATGTTATTTATTTATTTAGATTACTGTGATATGAAGTGATTCTCATGGAAACACTTTACTTCTTGAGCCACACTTCCATTCCTGTTGCTTTTAGATTATTTTTCAGAAAAAGTTTTAAGGTTTAGCCAAGGCTATGATCCTTCTACTTTTGATCCTCCTACTTGAGTCCCATGTAGCCAGGATTACAGGTGTGACTACATGTATAGCTTATTTGTTGAGAGAGGGACTTAGTAACTTTTGCAGAGACTCAGCCTCAAAATATATTTCTCCCAATCCATGACTTTCTTTTATCTGAGAATATAGGTGTGAACTATCACACTAGTCCTGATCTGAGTTCTAGTGTAACAAAGTAATGCAGTAAATAAGGAAACCAGAAAGCCGAAATTGTTTAGTTGCACAGAAGTTCTTTCTTTGACAATAATGGAAGTATAAACTTTGTTCACGATAGTGTTATTCTCTTTTATCTGAAATGCACAAAGAAAATATACTAAAAGTCAGAATTTTTGCATGGTCTTTAAAACTGCATGTCTTTAAAAAGTTACTGGATTTTCTGAAAGTTACTTAACCTCTGTAAGCCCACTTATTTTTCTAAGAAACATACAAGGCAACAATCTTAGGTTGCTACACTGAAATTTAAATAATATAAAACTTTGAAACCAAGTCTATGTTCACAATGCCTACATTTTGTGTGTGTCTGCATATATAATGATAAATAATATAATGATATGAAAATGAATTATTATTAGAGCATCCTGTCTGCTATAGAGTGAAATTTTTGTTAGGCAGTTTCTAGCTACTTGTAATAATTAGATATGTCATGCTGTTTTTTTAGAATAATATTCCATATGTCTTTGCACTCAATAGCATCTATGTATAAAAACAGTTGGTATTGATAATGTAATAGCTGATAAAAATAAGAGTTCTATATGTAGCACCAAGTTTTGGAAGAATAATATTTCTTCTTCCTCTGTTTACTGTAGCTATGTAAAACATTTGATTTTATGGAGCTAATGTGTTTGATCAAAATATTTTCTATTGATCATCAACTTAGTCCAAAGACAGACCTTTATTTCAATCTGATATGTGTTGCGGAGTGATGTGTTTTATAAATCATATGAGGAGTGTGATTTAATATCAACACCATAATAAGATTAACCACATCGGCAGAGAAGTATTTTTAAATAAAGTAGAATTTGGGGAAAAAAAAGACATGCCTCTTTCATCTCATATAAAATATTACGTACAAATCCTAAGCAGACTTCAATCAAATAGAAAAGAAAGGATAATGGATTCCATTCTGCTCTGCAGACCAGTACTATCCGTGCATGTAAAATTAGTATTGAATTTTCTTGGTTTGAAACACCCCTATCTCCGATTTTCATATGTTACACTAAGCCACTGAAGTCAATCTGCATTTGCAAGTTGAATGATCCCATGATCCTCCCAGCACCAATGCCAAGCATCTATACATCATTAAGCAATTATTTCATAACATAATGCAACAAAAGAAGGATGTCCATAAGAATACCTTCTGAGTGTTATTGTATTCTCTCATTCAATGCCCATTTATTGTTTTAATTCCCAGATCACCATGGAAAAAGTCAATATGTAAATAAGTCACTAGCCAAAGGGAAAAGGAATAAAATTCCTCACAGTTGGCACTAATAAGATTTGAGATGGGCTCCTACTAATAAGCATATAAAAATGATAGATGTATTTCCTGCTTCCTCCAGGGAGTTCTGACTGACCTACTTACCATACTACTAAGTGATGAGCATGTTTTTACATATGCGTTTGTTAAAATGTGAAGGGAGGCTTAGGAAGTTTTGTGATTTCCAAATGTATTGAAAGGAAAGTGAAATTAGTTGAAGTGGGTCAAACAAAATATGATACAAGTTTCATAAACTTGGGGGAAACAATAGGCAACTCTTTTCCAGTGAGTATAAATACAAAATCATTAAAGTGCCTAACAAAATCTCATAGGAATGTGTGTGAGGGGGGTGAGCTTTGTATGTATTGCCTTCTTTTTGTTAGGAATCTGTAGTAAATGGCCCATACAAAAATACAACAAAAACAGAAAAAAAAATCTACCGTTTCAGAGCTATCCTGAAGCCCAGGTTATTTGTAATCAAGGCTCTTCTTGACATGACAGCAGTGGGTGATAGCTCTGAGCCAGGGAAGCCAGGGCAGCACTGACTCCTTGGGCTCCACAATGCAGAAATGATTGCTTCCTAGAATGCTGGGAAGTATTTCACTGCAAACACTCAATACAGAGGTGGTGCCAGTGTCTGTTGACAAAGTATATCATCTGACATTAAGCTCTTATAACACAGAGCAGGTTTCCAAGAGGGGACACACTGTCATTTAAAACAAATATGCTTCTGCAATTAAACAAAGAAAAATAATAGGTTTTTTTGGTGGGTTTTTTTTTTTTTTGGCCCTTGCCTTGGAAGGATCAATCTGAAAGATTAGCCTGTGTTCTACGGAAAGTAAAATAAAATGTGTTGAATAATGTGAGAATTTAAGGTCTGTAGGATGAAAAGAGAGCCCACTTGTCACATACAGAGCCAATGATCTGGGTCTTTGAAAATTCAAAGCCATGTATGAAAATAGCCTGGGCAGAAGACAAAAGTGAGTTAAAGAGGCTACTTGTAAATTGGGTCACAGAAGATGAGTGGGATTGGAAGTTAGCTCAGTGGCAAGTGGTGAGAGGAAAATCTGCTGGGAAAACAAGAAAAAAAATAGGAGATTCCCTAATCAGGATTTCTACAGCCGATTCATCTCCACATTGGTATTCAGCCCTGTCTTAGCTCTTTCCACCCTCAAGTACAGAGTGCTGTGCCTACCTCAATCGAGTTTTTATGTTAGGATAACCAATAATAAAGGAGAAATTGGATTCATTTATACAGTCGGGGCATTGGAGTTTATATCAATTGGTAATAATTGATTTGTTACAATAATTGTTCCACTAACTGCCTTTTGCTGAATCCTATCGTGGGCCATCATAGAATTTACCTCTTAATATAAATTATGTTAAATTTGTATGAAATCCTTTTGGCCAAATTTAGTATAAAAACACAAGTATGGTATGACAAAAGCAGAAATTAGAGTTATTTGGAAAGAAGTGGGCATTAATGGTCCTTTGATGATCATCCATTCAAACTTTTTTTGTGTGTGTGAAAATACTGTACAGAGGAGTTACAATTACATGGGCAAGATAATGAGTACATTTCTTATCAAGCATTGTTGCCTCCTCCTTTGTTTCCCCTTCCCATCCCTTCCCATCTGCCTCCCTTCTCCCCATTACCCCCCTCCACTTCTCCCACCCCAAAGATGTAAGCCCCAAGATAAGTATTCAAATGTTTTTTTCTTTCATGCGATTGTTTCTAACATATTTATAAGATGATTTCTTTGTTGCTTTGTATGTCTCTCCCCCACAGTATAACCCCTGCTTTCACTGTATTTGATGTTGGTATAATTGGTGGAGGGGAAGGGAAAAAACAAATCGTTTAAATAGGGATACAGGTGGATCCATTGCAACAATGAGATGTACAAGTCATTATGTCGAAAAACGAACTTTACAACATTCATTCAAACTCTGATAAAGAAACTAGATAATGGAAAGAACTGAACATTTCTTTACAATATGTACATTAAGTTACATTTAGAATTAAGGTGATATCAATTGTAACTCCTACTTACTGAGTACTTCTTTAAGCATTACAACATATTCTTATTATTTATTTATTTATCTATCTATCTATCTATCTATCTATCTATCTATCTATCTATCTATTTATTTATTTATTTTGTTGGTCATGGGTCTTGAACTCTGGGCCTGCCCACTGTCCCAGAGCTCTTCAGCTCCAGCACAAGGCTAGCACTCTACCACTTGAGCCACAGTACGGCTTCCAGTTTTCTGGTGGTTTATTGGAGATAAGAGGCTCACAGACTTTCCTACCAGGGATGCCTTTGAACCATGATCCTCAGATCTCAGCCTTCTCAGTAGCTAGGATTAAAGGTGTGAGCCACTGATGCCCGGCCTTATGTTGGGTACTTTTATAAAATGTTTTATTCCATCCAATAAAGTTATATAACATAATAATATATAGACACAGGAATGAATTTGTTATCCTTCATTTCTAGACAGAGAGGTGTCATTGCCAACATTCAGTAATGAGTCCAGGTTCACACAGCCAGTACATGGTGACACAAATATTTGCATTTACATTTTCCTGACTGTAAAACTTACATTTTGTTTGCTGATCTATAGTCTCCTTCAATATTATAAGTTACTTGTAGACTAAGAATAAATGTTTACAATGTACTTCGAAACTGTGTTCTTCTGTTAGCACCTTGAAGCTATGCTAAAATTATGTCCATTGTTATCAATTTTGTAGATTGAGAGTATCTCACAGAAAACTAAAAGTAAGCACTATTTGTTTTCATGAAAAATATGTGATATTATACGTAAAATAGAATATTTAGAGTCAAGTGAAAGTCATTAATTTATATTTGAAGTTTTATCAGTTTGGAGGGTACAGTGTTTTCCAGTGGTTCAACATAAATAATAGTGGTTTATTTGTTACAGTAAACACATAGATCTTCATTTTTATCTATAAAGATAAAAATATTTTATTTTACATAAAATATTTTAAATTTTTATATAAAATATTTTATTTTATATGTTATTTTTAAGTGATTTTTGTTGTTGAAGGTTGTTCAAGGACATTCTACTCTAGACACTCCTGTAAGAAAAAGTGCACCTCACCAGGCAGTTGTGTGATTTTTCTGTTCAACACTAATCAATGAGAGGTGTAGGATGGCTCTGTGGAAGAGCTGGGAACTAATTAGAAAGAAGAAGTGACTTTCTATCTTGAAACATTTGCTTTCCAGTGGGTTTGCTTTTACCAACAGCTACTTGTTCCTAAAATATTTTAGAATTTCTTTCAGTCATTTTTAATTAAAAGCAAGTATCCCATGTGTATGCTTGCAAATGTAAAATAAATTGACATTTGAAGTTGTCTTTCTCTTGGACATGTATAGCTAGATGTTTTCTGGATTTTGGATTTTAGTTTTTTCCCATTAGATATTAATTATAAATGTAATTTTATGAGCAATTTTTATGTATGTTTGTGCTATATACTTAAAATGCTGAGACTTCATATGTGTCTGTTAAATAATTGAATATATTACTTGTAAGTTCAGAAATTTAAGTTCTTTCTAATCTCTGTTCCAACAAAGTCATTTTCTTGGTTCTACCCATCTTCTTTCCAATTAGTTTCCTCTTTTAACTTTGAAAGATCAGTTCCTGACTTTTTGGTAAGAAAATATCTTTATTCATTTTCCCTAAAATTTCTACATATCACTTGCCTTTTTCATTACAGTCATTATCACACAAACCAAATTATATATAAATCATCCAATTTCCAAGTTTATATTTCACTATATCTAAATAGTAACACTTAATTTCAAGTCTTGCCAGTAGTGTTTTACAAATTAATTTCTTAAATATCAAATATTTGGGGCTATCTATTGAGCACAATAACCTTGTAGATAGAGAAAATTGACAATTACAAATTCTGACTCTAAAAATCAGACAGAGGCATGGAAATTTAAAGTATATTGGTTCAAAGCATTAGGAAAAGAAACAATTTTCTCTTTGCTCCCTTCACATTTATATTATACAAAGGACTAGACAGCTTGCTGGAATGTTGAGATTGCAAAGAAAAAAAGAGAGCAAGATGGCAAAGATAATCCCATGCTTCATAGATATTCTAAAATTTACACAGACAATAGACCTTTGCCCCAACATGCTTAGGGCAAAAACATTTCATCTTCTTTACTCCTACAAAGAGGACTACATCTGTTTGTTTTTCTTTTTTTTGGAGAAAAATAATTTTACATTAGAAAATGATATGAAGTAACATAGGTATTGAGGAATCAAAGGCAGGAGCAGGGAGAAATTATGTTTCTAATACTTAACATTGGGTAAAAAATAAAGAATATTTCGTTGGTTGTGAGGCTTGAACTCAGGGCCTGGGAGCTGTTACTGAGCTTTTTCACTCAAAGCTAGTGCTCTACCACTTTGATCCACAGCATCACTTCCAAATTAAAGAAATTTAAAGGAAGATGATTCTAAAATATGTTGAAGTAGGAAGAGACACTGTCTGTAACAATTAGCAGAGTGAAACTGCATAAATTTTTACAGAAATAAATATAATGCTAAGTATCTGGTTAGTATTAAGGGCCTAGTTAGAACCAAGAGTTTGCTTGAGTACAAAGTGCACCATCAAAAGTGAGAACAAATGTGAATACAAGTTAGGTAAAAGTCTGAGTGAGCACAGATAACTAGCTTTCCAAATTATCTCATTATAAAATATTGCTTTTCTGTTTTATGTTTTTTATTGTAAGGATGATATACAGAGGGGATAAAGTTACATAAGTAAGGTAATGAGTACATTTATTGTATAATATTGTTAACCCTTCCCTCATTTTCTCTCACTTTCCCTTCCCCTGACTCTCCTGTCCTTTAAGTTGTAAAGTTCATTTCCAACATAGTGTCATCTTGTGAGTAGGCTGTTGCATTAGTTCATCCTATTATACTAATATAAATGGAAATGAGGATTTGTAAGTATTCAAAAGAAAATTTGACCAAAAAAACATTTCAGAACAATAAAATATGGTGAAGCAAGAGTTTAAAAGAATAAAGGCACTTATTCAAGCTGACAGTTGTGATGAGAGTTTGGAAGTGGGAATTTTTTATAGTTCTAATTATGAAAACATTAGAATTCTTGCCTGTCCATCATCATATGGCTTTTAAGTTCACTTGGTTAAGGAAAGTCAGTACTCCAATATAAACGTGAAACACAGCAATTAATATTGTCTTATACATTTTCAAAGGACATATTGCTAATCTGTAGAGTGTAACACATATTTTCAAGAGAAATATACATATATCACGTATTCAATAACATAATGTTGGCTTATTTATTTTCAAATTACATATTATAATGTGTAGATGGTAACACACATTTTGAGGGAAGTATAAATATGTCACTATTCCATAAACTAAATCCTCAGTACATTACAGAACATGTAGTTAAGTACATAGCAGACACTTCAATTGCTTTAACAAGGGACTAGCTGAGTAGAATACCAAGAGGAAAAGTGGATAGCAAATAAAAATAGTATCAATAAGCCAGACGCCAGTGATTTATTCCTGTAATCTGTGCTACTCAGGAGGCCAAGAACTAAAGATTATGGTTTAAAGCCAGCCCAGATAAGAAAGTTGGTGAAACTCTTATCTCCAAATAATCACCAAAAAGTTGAAAGTGGAACTGTTGCTCAAGTGGTAAGCACTAATCTTCAGCATAAAAAGCACAGGGCAGTACTACCTAGGTCCTTAGTTCAAGCCCCAAGACTGGCGCACACGCACACACACACACACACACACACACACACACACACACACACACACACACACACACACACAGGTAGTAGTAGTAATAGTTATAATATCAGATGCCCTGAAGCAGAAGTTCTGAAATTATTTTGAAATTCTAGGCAAGAGAAACACTGTCTCATTCTGGTACTTATTTTATAAATAAAAGATGCCCTTTGATAAAGGAAAGTTAGATACAGTCTTTGTATTAAACTTTACAAGCTAAATAGGAGGCTGGATAATAAAATAGACAGGCTTAACAAAACTTGGCTTTTGCTATGACCTTCAATACAAAAAAGTGGCCACAGTAGGATTGCTGATGCCTTTCCTTTGTGTTTTAGCAGGGGAAATACATATTACTATATGGTGGTGACTATACCATCATAAATAATGACTGTATTTGTAATGCAACGATGAATCCCTGTATAAGATGCTATAAAATAGAAGTATAAACCTGACAAAATTTCAAGTAAGAAATGCGAGAGAAAAATGATTCATTCATGTCTACTTGCTAAGAAACTCCCCAGCCAGTTGCCCATGGCCCATGCCTGTAATCCTAGCTATTCAGGAGGCTGAGATCTGAGGATCATGGTTCAAAGCCAGCCCAGGCAGGAAAGTCCATGAGACTCTTAGTTCCAATAAACCACCAGAAAACTGGAACTGGTGCTGTGGCTCAAGTGGTAGAATGCTAGCCTTGAGCTGAAGTGCCTAGGCCCAGAATTCAAGCCCCACAGCCACCACCACCACCACCACCAACAACAACAACAACAAAAGCTCCCCAATAATATCCTTTATGTGATAAGCCCTAATGTCCCTTTCCAAGAATAAATTTTTATAAGCATTTGCTTTTGTGAAAGGAATTATTGAATGGGCAGGACAGTGAAGAACAAATAGAAAGCAAGTGTATCAGGTATCTTTAGTGGTTTTCACTTGGATGGTGGAATTTGTCATTTTATACCTTAGTGTTCTCAATACTTCAGGGAAATTGTGACAATTTATTGGGATTTTTTTGAGTGTTTAAAATATTTGGGCATGCTACAACTTCTGTAGGGTACAACTTCTGTAAATCATGAAGTCTTGCAAAATTAGAAGAAGAGTTCTCCCACGTAGCACAGATTTTGAGTTTCACTCATCAGGATTAAAATTTTCTGAGTCTACTGGTGGAGATGAGTCTGGGCTGTCCAATTGGATTAAACAGGTTTTTTTCCTTGCTAACCATAGGCCCCAGCATTTTTTATTGACAGCTGAGCATCTTGTCTTCAACATTACTTAAAAGGCTGCCGAAGTTCTTAGAATTATAATTGCTGCTCTCATCTATGATAATAAAAGTACCTAAGGAAAAAATTACCTTTGTCTAGAAATTAACTGCATTATACGTATATGCAAGATACCAATTATTAGAATACCAGATTAAAATTTTCTGCAATTCATCCACATGTTGAAGAAAAACTGTGTATAATTTTCTCATGCCAGACTCTATTTTGGAGTTAGATTGTAGACAGTGTTTCTTGAGATATATGAGCTATTCACAGTCCATTTGAATTCACAGTTGTTACCTTTGTGGAACACTATGAATATTTATTAAAAGTGCCAACTGAAAGGATAATATATTATTCAATTCTGCTTTTCATTTAATAGTGGATTTAATGGTTTATCATATCTTATATTTCTAATCTAACAGCATATATTGAAATTAAACTGGTAACAATGGACATTTTAGGGAGTATACTAATCAAATTACCAAGGTTATATGTCTGAAATGTATAGGAAATATTGAGAAGAAGACTGTCTAAAATGTAAGGGACAAAGGACTTGTTACTGACAGAATAAGTAACATGATACATTAAAAGAGATGTCAACCCAAACTATTAAAAAAAACAAATTTTCCAGCTGTTGGAGAAGGTTATTTTTTTTTCTGTCTAGAAGTCCAAATAGAAAAGAATGTATTTCTCTGAGCAATGATTTTATATTCAGATTGTGAATAATGTCTAAGGTCGATGTACAGTGAATGAACTATAATAAAAATTTTTCATAAAATGAAGTAAAGTATGCTATGTGAACAGGAGTCACTGGTGTTTATGCATGTAGACATATACATACATATATTGTTAATTACGATTAAGGAATAATAAAAAAAATGACTTTCAAAGAGTTTTGGGAACTAATACGAGATTGTCAATTACTAAATCATTAAAAAAAAATCTCTCAAGCCAGGCACCGGTGGCTCACGCCTATATCCTAGCTACTCAGGGGGCTGAGATCTGAGGATGGTGGTTCAAAGCTAGCCCGGGCAGGAAAGTCCAGGAGACTCTTATCTCCAATAAACCACTCAAAAACCAGAAGTGGTGCTGTGGCTCAAGTGGTAAAGCCCTCACATTGAGCTGAAGAGCTGAGGGCCAGTGCTCAGGCCCAGGGTTCAAGCCCCATGATGGACAAAAAACAAAAACAAAAAATCTCTCATGGAAAAAAGTGTTTACTTTCCAGCTCTGACTGCTCTGATACTAGTAAGGATGGATCTATTTAGAGCCAACTTGAATAGCTCTAGGAGCTTTAGTAATTCATCATATTATTAACTGAAAATATTTAGATTGGTGGAGATGTTCAAATGACACTTCAATGGTAGTATCAGCTGTTGATAACAAAATTGGAAATACAGTGTGAAATGGTAGCTCTAAGAGTTATACGCTGGAAGCAAGATGGATTCTCATTTTATATTTATTTTTTATTTTTTGAAATTACAGAAGAATGATTCATTAAATAAAATGTTAAGTGTCATAAATCACCTACCATCAAAATGATGCATTTTGCAGACACTTGATGTTTGTACAGTTTAATGTTCATTTCTTTTCTTTTTCTCTTTTGTTTTTGTGGTACTCATAGCCTTGAACTCATAGCCTGAGCACTGTCCCGATTTACTCAAGGCTGTCACTCTACCACGAGAGCCACATCTCCACTCATGGATAATTCAAGCCAAGTGTCTCATGGACTTCCATATGAGCACTGGCTTTGAAATGTGTTATTTGAGTCTCAGCCTCCTGAGTAGCTCAGATTATAGGCCTTAACAACTTCGACCAGGCTGAACTACTCTATTATAAGCTGCTAGAAAATAATTTACTTGCTATACTTTAATTTCTTTATGATAATATTATGGGATATATTATTTAAACTAACTTGTATATCAAACAATTTACTGATTTTATCATTTCAGAGGTCAGATAAATATAATTTTTTCATACTTGAACAGCTGATAAAAGCAAGAATGGAAGGTTTCTTAAATGTTGGGTTGAATTTACCAATGTACACTAATTTGGACTGATAATTGATTCATTTGAAATAGATGGACAGCACTGTCAGCCAGAACTTTCAGAAAAATTTAATTAAGCTTGAAACTAATTTTTAAGGGGCCAAAGGCCTCTTTAAAAATCAATGTAACTGTGAAAGGTTTGGGATGATGAGAAGACTTATACCCTCTTCATTGGACAAAAGTGAATTATGCCAGATTCCTTAACAACATATTTGGTTAAAAGACTGTTAAGACTGCAGTGTACTTCTGGCAGAATTAATGTCTTTAACCCTGGTGTGTGTCTACCTGTAGCAGAGGAAACATGAGGTTCTTTTTTATCTCAAGTTGAGCAATGTTTCTTTTACAGTACACATTAAATTCAGGATTCTCACTGACTTTCATGCATACACATATTAAAATTACATGTTTATCTATAGGATCACAGTCATAGGTGTGGAATTTAATCACAAGAGTTATCAAAACAGCAATAAAATTTTGATTGTAGAAGTTATATTTATAGAAGATATATACTGAAATAAAAGGAGTAGAGGCTACTCATTGTGAAAAATTCCATTATGATCACTTCTCCATTGGCCTTTGATCTAAGATCAAAGGTTATGCAATTTGATCTTAGTAGTCCTGTATTCACAGGTCAATCATTGAGTTTGTCAACAATTGCACTGTACTATAGATAGATGAGGCAATCATAGGTATGAGCCACATTAATTTTTAGAGAGAGATTTTCTAAAGTAAACTCAAAAGAGTAATTTTTCTTAATTATGCATTATATTTATACATTGCAGTAATCATTAGCATACTACAGTATACTGTAATCCATGCAAATAGTACTGAGATATGCTAATACTTCTTTAGGTAAATTTTAATTATAATTATTATCATTATTTACAATTAAATTATAATTATTTACAATTAAATTACAATGTCAGTTACAATTAAAAATTTAATGCTCCCATGTACACTCACCACACTTAAATTTCTTGGTGATGCTACTTGGGTTTGAATTGAGGGTTCTGTTCTTTAGAGGCAGGTGCTCTACCACTTGAACCATGCCTCCAGCTCTCACCACATTTTAGCTGCTACATAGACACACTATGGAGTGGTTAGACAGCATAAGAATAGTTATTGATTTACTTATCTGTCTTGCTAAAAAATGACAATTAATTTACTTAATACAGCTTTTATTTTAATATGCAAGAAAATCTCTGTTCATTTCTTTCTCTGTTCTTGCTAAACTAAGTGCCTTCTCCTGTATACAAATCTACCTTGACAAGGCCCCAAAATTTACTCCATTACAAATGCTCTATTTTAGCAAATTATTATCTCTTTCCTTCACATTTTGGGCATTAGATTGACTCTAGAATCAATAATGTGTGATTCTGAAATATTCTAATGACTGGTTTAAAGTTATATTTTGTACAAATGTGTTTATAAACACTACGATACAGTATATGTTCCCTGTCAAAAATGTCTACATTGAAATCTAACTCTTTATTGCATTTGGAGGCAGTATCCTTTTTTTAACTGTGAAAATACCGTGCAGAGTGGTTACAATTACATGAGCAAGGTAATGAGTACATTTCTTGTCAAGCATTGTTGCCTCCTCCTTTTACCATCTCTGCCCCCCACCAAAGTTGTAAAGTTCTTTTTTCAACATCTTATTGTTGCAATGGGTCCACCTGTATCCCTATTTAAACAATTTTTTTCCCTTCACCTCCACAAAGTATAGCAACATCCAATACAGTGAAAACAGGGGTTATACAGTGGGGGAGGGACATACAAAGCAACGAAGAAGTCGTAATGGTGTTACATTCACCTTTCTTCTTTATTTGATTGCTCTTTCTCGCCATTTGTCTCCACTTCTGCTGTCTAATATTTTCCCAAAGCACATTTCATTACATACAGTGTCGATCAATTAAAGTATTGGATTTTTTTTTGGTCTGTCATGGGGCTTGAACTCTAGGCTGGGCGCTGTCCCTCAGCTCTTCAGCTCAAGGCTAGTGCTCTACCACTTGAGCCACAGTACCACTTCCAAATTTCTGGTTTATTGGAGATAAGAATGTCATGTACTGGGGCTGGGAAGGTGACTCAGTGGTAGAGTGCTTGCTTTGCATGCATGAGGCCCTGGGTTTGATTCCTCAGCACCAAAAAAGCAAAAAGAAAAAAACCGGAAGTGGTGCTGTGGCTTAAGTGGTAGAGCACTAGCCTTGAGCTGAATTGCTGAGGGACAGTGCCCAGGCCCAGAGTTCATACCCCATGACTGGACCCCTTCCCCCAAAAAAAGAATTTCATGCACTTTCCTACCCCGTCTGGCTTTGAACCATGATCCTCAGATCTCAGCCTCCTGAGTAGCTAGGATTACAAGCTTCTTGGCTGTAATTACCGGCTCTTGGCTTCAATTAAAGTATTGGAAAAGTAAAAGAGAAAGCATTTCACACACTGGAAAAAAAGCATATGAAAATGGGTCAGTGATGGATAATAATTAAATGGCAAGATATATCAACACTAATAATGCTTAAAAGTGGGATATATACTATCTATTTGCAACTGTATTTTGAAGAGTAAACAATGACTTCTCTTGCATTTCATGTTAAGAAACTGAGTTGAGAATTCTGTGCAGATCTACATGCCTAAAAACCTTTAATAGTCGCTTATAGGGACTATTAAAGTCCCTTATAGGGAAACAGAAATGTGTGTTTAATGGATGGATAAATGATTCCCACTAACACCTCTGAATAAAGTCTAAGGGATGCTTCCATTTGAGCATGGTCTAGTTTTGACTTTAGTCCTTTTGTTTTAATCTAATAAACTATTCCTGACAGTCTTGAAATGAACAACACAGATATTATCTATATAACAGTGCACCATGACCAGAAGATTATGCGGCATTTCCCTATCAATCCTATTCTATGGTATCAGGTTTGTGCTGGCCATACAGCTGTTATTAAATAAAGACTCCCCAGAACTGTCTGAGTTAATATTGGTTCCAATCATTCTGTTGCCCTGTGAAATATTGCAATATGACATGACAGTGGTCACATTTCAAAGGCAAAGTTTGGGATGTACTCCTCCCCTACATAATTTGCTATTTTCTGCCTTTGCTATTACTTTGTTCTTAGTATAGGAAGTCATTTCTCTATTAGGTTTTATACCTTTCTCTATTTTTCCACATTTAATTGGTTTAATTTTTGATGTTCCTTTTCTCACTGTAGCGCAGTTTACAGTCAACTAAAGAAAGATGTTCACAGTAAACTCTGTAAAAGAGGGGCACTCATGTTTTGAGGGTAACAATTTCAATGGGCTTATTCTTTCTATTCTTTATTTTAAATAAGAAGAATTTCTTTAGGATTCTTCCCCTAGGGGAAGATATTTTTTCCCCTAGAAAATTATTTAATGGAGTCTTTAGTTCATGGTAATATATTATCACTATAGTCTATGCACAGTACTGGCCTAAGAGTGGCTAAAATTCTTAGTCTTAAATGGTGATGGAAAATAAGCTAACCATTTATAAAGCTTGAAAATATTTTACATTTTACCTATTAAATTGAATAAAACATGCTTATTTACAAGATAAACAAATCTTCCATTAACATTTTTACTTATTTATTTATTTATTTGTTTTTGGCCGGTCGTGGGGCATTAACATTTTTAAATCAAGAAACCTTGGGTTTTATGTGAGCTGAGAAAAGAGAAATAATTATTAAAATTGAAATTTCCTAAGATTAGAAAAAGGATCAAACAAGATATCTAAAATTTAGCTTAAATAAAGAATTTTGCACTTCCTTGCATTTCATAACTATTTTTCAGGTTTGTCTTGGTTAATGAGGGTTTTTTTGCTCCACAATTATAACATCAGGTCTTAGTATCCAGCCTGATGGCTTAGATAAGAAGAACCAACTAGCTGAGGTCCACTCACATTATCTCCTTTACTTAAACTCACTTGACTGTTGTTGCCTAATTACAGCACACAATCTCATCACCAACGTTCGGGTTTGATTTAACAGAACTTTGATTTTGGCTTTCTAATGAATTACACTATGAGTCCCTGAATCTAACTTATTTCAGTTGCAGACTCACTAACCTCTTTACTTATGAGTTTGTGAGCTAAATCTAGTTTCCACAAAGAAGGGGAAACATAGATTTTTTTTGTCTATCTTTTAGCTATGGTGGAATTCAACAGAGGAACCAAATTGTTCAGGAAGATTCCTTATAACCCAGACTCGATTCTTGTCTGAATTAGCAGAGAAAAAACACATTCATAATACAGATTATTTACAAACAACTACTATATCTTAGAGGATCACTGAAAAGGGTTGTAATTAAACACTCATATTTGAAAAACATTACTTTAGCATTTCCAATCATCTAACCTCACTGTAGACTTTCTGAGAAAGCTCTGAATTTATGCAATTGACCAAAAATATCTTCAGAGGCCTCAGAACAAATGACAAGAAATAGATTGGAAATGAACCTCATTAAAAGATAAAGATCATAACAATTCAAGTGTATTTTACTGCCAGCATCATCAGTCTTTTTTTCTGAGGCTTTGATGTGATCTTGGAAGCTACTCTAAATTCAGAACCCCAGTCAGCAAAGAGGTACTTTTGAGTTTTTAACTATGGAAAGATATTTTAATTAGGAGAATACCTTAGAGCTATAGGAGAATAATTATTGCAATTGAAAAAAAGTTCCTATAACAAATATTTATTGGAAAACTTCAATAGCACAAAAATCTTTTCATTCTCCACTTGAAGTTTCAAAGTGGTGACACTGTGTCAAGTAGATTTGAGGCGTCTACCCCAGATATTTTGGGGAATCACAAATGACCATCTTTTCAAATTCTGAGGTTAGGTGACTAGAACTAGCTCCTAGTTTACCTCCAAAATTGAAGCACCAGTGATTCTTTTCCTTCTTTCCTTTGTGACATTTTTCAGACAGCACTAAAGACTCCAGACCTTGATTAACAAAAATAGAGACAGAAAAATAATTTTAGAGATGAAGAATGGAAACTGATGACTATATTTATAGTTTTTTAGCTATATCATTTGACCCAGTGTATCTTGGGGCTGGGGGGAGAGGGTAGAAACCTTTGGCCTAATTTTGATTTCAGATGAGGAATACTCTTTGTTTAAAATGATTCCTATCTGCAACTGTATATTTTATTAAATTTTGATAATATAGCAATAATAAAATATATTGAACAATGTGAACAATGTTAATGGAGTACCGTCATAGATTTATTTATTTTAAAACTATATTTGAATAATAATCCAACTGGGAATAATAAAATTTTTCTCTAAGAGTAAGTTAGGGCACTTATGGTGTATATATATATACATATATATATATATATATACACCATATACGTATGCATATATGTATACATATATACATATATATATATATACACACACACACACGCACATACACAATGGAATTCTAGGCCTCCATTAGAAAGAATGACATCATCCCATTTGTTAGGAAATGGAAAGACTTGAAAAAAATTATATTAAGTGAAGTAAGCCATGCCCAAAGAAACATAGGTCCCATGGTTTCCTTTATTTGCAATAACTAGTGCATGTCTAGGACAAGCAGAAAAGGTCAAAAGCTAAGTACATATGACCATATAAGATGATGTTAAACAAATTGAACCCCAAGACAGGGACACAAGTGTTTTTTTTTTCTTTCTTGCTATTGTTTTTAACATACTTATAATGTACTATGTGATTATTTTGTTTCTTTTGTATGTTCTTCCCCTATGGTATAACCCCTGTTCTCACTGTATCTGATTCCAGTGTCCTGAATCTTGTATATACATTTTTATAATCTGGGGAGGAGAAGAGATATAAAAAATGCTTAAATAAGGATACAGGTAGACCCATTGTAACGGTGAGATGTACAAGACACTATGTTGAAAAACGAATTTTACAATTTCAGGTGGAGGGGCAGGGAAGGAGGAGTGGGGAAGGATTGTAGGGGGAAAACAAAGGAGGAGGTAACAATGCTCCATAGGAAATGTATTCATTACCCTACTCATGTCACTGTAACCCCTCTGTACAGTATTTTTACAATAAAAAATGTGGAAAAAAAGAGTAAGTGAGCAAAAAAAAAAAAAGAGAAGATGTCAGAGTGAGACAGGTAACAACCTATGCTCTCTTCCACCAAGCAGAGATTTCAGGTCCCAGCAGGCAATCCACATATAGAATCATACTGAGTAAGCTATAATGATTCCAAGAAATACTCTAAAAAATCATATATTACATGCATGTGAAGACAGAAACCAGTGAGATGCTGCATAACCTACTAGCTTAGCATTCACCTTCCGCACAAAATTCAGAGAGCTCGCACAGGAAAAAGCAGAAATAAGAATGCACAGCAGAACCAGCCACAGTCAGACTCAAAGACAATTTGCCACACCCTGGGGTAATCTGACTCATCACCAGAAACTATGAATATTCCACCAAGGACATTTCCCCTTGTTAGCAGAGCACCTGGCCAGGAACTCCTTTCTTCACTTGAGAAGTTCACCGGTTTTGAAAGTGGCAAAGAGGCCTCTAGAGCATCTGGCGGTGAAGTGGCACCATTTTTGAGAACGGAGAAGGAATCCTCTACCCTTGTACCACTCTTCCTTGGCGGCTAGCACAAACACCCAGCCAACAGGAGGCAAACACTGACTCCTAGCAGTGAGCAAGAACAAGGTTGGCATTCAAGCCAAATTCCAGCCAAGCTTGTGGACAGCCTTGTGCACTTAGTAATTATAAATCCAAAAGTTTCTAAAATCTCACTACAAGAATCCAGACAGGTCTTTAAAACCTAGTGTATTTCCATATACCAGGTTCCTATCGGAATCTACAGATTTGGGTTATACCACAGCCCAAGCCATTCTGCAGAGTCTAGGCTACAGATAAGAACCACCTTCCACCTGTGAACTAATGAGTCAAGGAATCCTTCCCCTCAACCCCACCATCCGCAGTGCTAAGTAATCTAGACTGAGTGGCAAAGGTCCCACTTCCGGAGTGTAGAACCACTTTCTGGTCCTACAAACTGACTAGAGAATTTATCTTTTGTCTTTGATTTAAAAGCTACGGATAGGCCTTAAAAACCTAGATATTTCTCATTTGTACTGAGAGTGGGAATCTAGGTAGAAGCCATACTCCAGTATCAGGAAGGGTTCAGAATTCAATTGCATACCAGCCCCCTGCACTTAAAACAGTGCACAACCCAATCTACATCCATCAGAAACACCTCCTACTGGTGAACTAAGAAACTCTACCCCCTGGCTACAAGGACAGCTGAGATCTTCTTCAGCTAAAGCAGAGATTCCTAAGATAATACATACTGCATATTGGGAGAAACAAGGTTCTCCAAACAAACTACAGAACAATTTTTATATTTCTTATGATTTGCCTTAGATATAAAGTCTATATGTTTCTTAATTGTGTGCATGCTTAATTTTGGCTATTTTTTTGGTCCGGACGTGGGGCCTGAACTCTGGGCCTGGGCGCTGTCCCTCAGCTCTTCAGCTCAAGGCTAGCACTCTACCACTTGAGCCACAGCGCCACTCCGGCT
>NW_012267232.1:8124503-8136924 GCF_000151885.1 Dipodomys ordii | reverse complement strand
AAAGAGCTGAGGGACAGCGCCCAGGCCCAGAGTTCAGGCCCCACGACCGGACCCAAAAAAAAAAAAAAAAGAAATTGAAAGAAAAAGATCATTACCAAACTCATTCTACTAAGCCAGCATAGCATTCATCTCAAAACAAGGTAGAGACTCATCAATGAAAGAGAACTGACCTATCTCTTTGATGAACATTGATGCAAATTTTCTCAATAAAATTTGACAAACCAAATTCAACAACTAACGAAAAATCACACACTATGATCAAATGGGATTCATTCCAAGGATGCAAAGCTGGTTCAATATATGCAAATTAAGTTATGTAATTTACACATCTATAGGAGCAAGGAAAAGATCCACATGATCATCTCAATAGATTCAGGAAAAGCATTTGACAAGATCCAACACCCGTTTATAATAAAAGCTCCAGAGAAGCTAGGAATCTATGGAGCATTTCTCAATATAATAAAGACTGTGTATGACAAACCTACAGCCAGAATTATACTTAATGATGAAAAGTTAAAACTATTTCCTCTAAAATCCGGAATGAGACAAGGATGTCCACTCTCTCCACTCCTCTACAATATGATGCTGGAGTTCCTAGCAAGAGCAATAAGGGGGAAAAAGTGATTCAAATAGAATATTATAAATAAATAGTATAAATAATAATAAATAGAATAATATGCAGATAGCATAATCCTATATTTTTAAAACCTTATCAATTCCTCCCTCAAGTTACTTGAGCTGTTCCTAAACTTTGGTAAAGTCGCAGGATATAAAATTAAGCCACAATCAGTAGCTTTTCTGTATGCCAACAATGAGAAGATTTAGACTGATATCAGGAAAACAATTCCATTTGTAATAGGCTCAAAAAATACCTGGGAAATACCAGATATGTGAAGGACCTATGTTATGAAAACTTAAAAAACCTGAAAAATTAAATTGAAGTATATTTAAGGAAATGGGAAATCTTTCACTTCTGGATTGGAAGGATTAACATAATGAAAATGACAAAATTGCTCAGATCAATTGATAAATTTGCAATACACATAAAATTCCAATAAAATTCTTTAATGATATAGAGAAGGTGATTCATAAATACACATGGAATAACAAAGAGTTGAATAGCAAAAATAATCCTTAATAGGAAGAACAGGGTTGGAGGAATATCAATACCAAACTTTAAACTCTATTACAAAGCCAAAGTAATAAAAAGAGCTTTGTATTAAAACAAGAATAGGCCCAAGGACAAAAGGAATAGAAGACTTAGAAATCACCCACAGAACTACTGCTACTTTATCTTTGATAAGGGAGCCAGAATCATGGGATGGAAGAAATATATCCTGTTCAACAAATGGCGCTGGTAGGATTGGCTATACACATGCAGAAAACTGAAGCTAGATCCTCATATATGACCCTGCATCAGAATCAATTTTAAATGGATGATGTAAGACCAGATACCATGAAAACATTGTAGTAAGGGGTATGGAAAATCTAGGGCTCCTAGGCACAGGTTGAAACTTTCTAAGATCTGAAATCACAACAAATCAAAGCCTGGATAAATGGGAAAGCACAGCAAGGATCGGACAAAGGGTGAACGAATGCAGCAATGATGTTTACTATGAACTACACAACTTGTAAGGCTTAGGGGTCAGGAGGGAAATACTGGGAGAAAACCAGGGAAGAGGTGATACTGAACCCATTACTGACTCATTCTTTTAACTGTAAGCCCTCTGTATAACACCTTTACAGTAACAGTAAAGAAAAAAAACTTAGGTAGGCATTTTTTAGAAGAGTTAGTTAGATATTTACAGAATCATGTCCATATTGTGATTTTCTGTTTTCATGTTTAAATGTTCGTGCATTACAATGGCTATTAAATATAATAATATATTTAAATATATTATTAAAAAGAGACCAAAGTATAGTTTTTCACAATTATTTCAGAACTATTATGAATATATTATACATATGTTGCCATTAATAGTTAATCAGTTGTATTCACTGTGAGCTATTGGCCCTCAGTAAGTATAAATATGTGGCCCCTCATACAGGCCAGTATAGACAGCAAGCGTTTATTTTTTGCAGGGAGCTCTTTACTTGTTGGTTAAAGCACAACAAAGTACTTTGGAATAACAATTTCTCTAGGCTTCACTTCACTTTTTTCTCTCTTTTTTGTGCTACTGGGAATTGAGCTTAAAGTTTCATGTTTATTTGGTAAGCACTGAACAACTTGAGCTACATGCACAGCCCTTTCCCTGCTCATTTACTTTTATTTGATTTTTGAGGTAGTGCATTTCTCTCTTTACTAAAGCTGGCCTCAAACTCATGATCTTCTTGTTTCTTCATCCCAAATAGCTGGGATTACAGGTGGTGACGTTCTGAAGAGCTGCAATTGCACAAGGAGCTTACAGTCTTCTACTTACCTAATTTTCTTCAGACTATCTGGTAAATCCAACTATTTACTTATAATTGTTACCATATGAAAAATGGAAAGTGCCTAGCTAATATTTTGAAGTTTGTTGAGAGAAAATTTAAATTATGATGATTCTGTTGATGGTTATAAAAAAGGCATACCAAAGTATTACAAATTTTTCTTATTTTATCCACAAAGCCATTAAAACAATATAAGTACATATTATTGCTTAAATCAATTATTGCAATGATTCTCTTTTAAACTTCCTTGATCATTTCCAATCACTGTTCCTGTTACTCACTTTTGCCAAACCCTCTCAAATTTCTTCTTGCTTTTTGGGCAATTTTGTTCTTACATGTATCCTCTATTAGATGGTGGGTTTCTAGTGACAGAGACAGAGTAGACCTTGAATTTATGCTTTTTTATCAAAAGTTATTTATTTTTTTATTGTGAAAAGCTATTTATTTTTTTAATTGTGAAAATACCGTAAAGAGGGGTTACAATTACTTGAGCAAGATAACGAGTACATTTCTTATCAAGCCTTGTTGCCTCCTCTTTGTTTCCCCTTCCCATCCCTTCTCATACTCCCCCACCTTCTCCCACCCAAAGTTGTAAAGATCATTTTTTGACATAACAACTTGCACATCTCATTGTTGCAATGAATCCACCTGGATCCCTATTTAAACAATTTGTTTTTTCACTTCCCCTCCACAAATTATATCAACATCAAATACAGTGAAAGCAGGGGTTATACTGTGGGGGAGGGACATACAAAGCAACAAAGAAATCATCTTATAAATATGTTAGAGACAATTGCAAGAAAGAAAAAAAACATTTGAATAATTATCTTGGGGTTCATTTCCCCTAACATCAACTTATCTGACCTTTACTGCTTGTTTCAGATATCCAGTAGTTATTGCAAATAAGGGAAACCATGGGACTTATGTTTCTTTGGGCCTGGCTTACTATAGTCACATATATTTATGTATGAAAGATTAGACTGAAAGTGAATAAAAAGTAATTATATCTCAGAATAGGCATTGCTCTACAACTAAAATATCAGGGTATTTTCTCCTGAGATAAATATGAAAAACACTATTATTGAGAAAGCTAAAATTAGGACAAAACATGGAAAATAAAAAAATTAAAATTTGATGTAATGCTAAATGTATACTGAGAATGTATTATTTTATTATGTCTTAAATTATACTAATATATTTTATGTCTGTAAAGAGTAAGAGTTTAGATATAGGTTTTAGAATTACACTAGAAGCATGCCATTATGTTTAATATTTCTAAATGACAAGAAAAAATGCATACTTAGAGATTTGTTCTATAATCTTTCTCTATGACACTTGATTTAACCCCATGCCTGACACTTTTCTTTGTGTTTGGGTCATTTAAGGTTATATGATTTTTGCTTATGTATGGAATCTATGTTCTTAGCTTTTCTTCTAGTTTCTGGTGTATTATGAATGGTTTTGTATACCCTTCTTCTCAGCTGGCTTTTCAGGAGGCAAGGTCATTTAGCATTTTGTCAAGAAATGTGTATCATCACAAACAACAACAGCTAGGATGATTGAAAGCAATGTTTTAATTTTCACTGGGAAAGGTAAAAAGGAGGACAGAATACTGTTGAAGGATAGGCATGGCAGAGTAAAAACCGACTTCAGAAAAAGAACCTTAATGTGACACACAGAAAAAACAATACAAACAGTATTCATACTGTGGGCACTCACTGACTGACAGGTTAATTCTGGGCTGCCACTTACTAGAGGTACAATTTTTGGTGAGTTATTTAATATCTATATTCTTTGCTTTCCTTTTGGTAAAATAACAGAATCTGTTTCATAAGGTGTAGGATTGATTTACATATTAAGCACCCCAAAATTACCAGTTTTGTAATAGCTAATAATAAGTCACAGAAGCCCTTTAAACATCAAGAAACATTAATCATAGGTAACATTTTTGTACACTGGACATATATCATTTAATCTTTTCAATTTTTTTTTACATGGGCCAACAGGATAACAATGAAATACTGTAGTCAAAAGAAGTCATGCAACTTGTATCTACCTCAATAAGAGTCAATAGCCTAAGGCTAACATGGGGGGAAGGTGTCTTCCCAGCCTTAGGTCTCCATGGGCAAATATGGTGGATGGGCTTATTGGACTCTATTATATGTAATTATATGAAGATTGTTGCCAGTCAGAAGCTGTGCCCAGTGATTGCTGCATCTAAATAACCCACAGCAAGAAGAGAAGGGAATAAATTCCATTCCCTCATTCCTCTCTCATCTTGATCCAAAGGAAAGTAAATCCAAGGGTTTAGTTCATACTAGAATGTTCTAAAAGTGGAGCAGGTGGCATGGGTGCTAGTTGCAGAGGAGGATCTAGAGATCAAGTAATATAAAGGGTACAAAAGCCTATGACTAGAGCTGTGACTACTTTACCTGGTAATAATGAAGATGTTGAAGCTCACAATATTATGATAAGCAAGAGGCAGATGGTAGGTTTGACTCAGGCAGTAAATTTCTTAGGCGATGGTCTTGATCACTGTACCATACTACTCTACCATGCAGAGTTTCTTCTTAGCAAACCCAAATGAAGCCTCATTCATTTCTGAAAGGAGAAATTACAGAGGTGAGAGGATGCCTAGAAAAGGAGATGGCTTATAAAAATAATTTTAGCTCTACATGGTGATTGAGGGTGGGGAAGTGTTAGGAAATGGGAAAGGTAGAACTTTAGGAGTGTACAGAACTCATTAAGTACAGTGAAGAACAGAGGAGTCATGAGCTGAAAGTAATTAAAGAATTGACTAGGGAGAGAAGGCTTAAACAATCATATTACCAATTTATAATTAAAATTATTGCAGGGATATTAGGAAAGATGTATATACATAATATTGAGGAAGTGGTCACTTTCATAACTAGAGGTGTATTTTTTTGTTTGAAGGAGACTAAAATGCTAGACAAGAAAACACTTTTACAAAGGAAAACATGGAAGAGAAAGATATTTTGCTTTAAGCAATCCAATGTATTGTGTATTCTTCTAACTTTTCTGTTAGGAACTAGTAAAGTCTGAAACTAATCATGATAGTGAGGGAATAATTCCCAAGATAGTTACTGAGAATGTTTAAGAGAATTGAGCCATATTATATAAACTGAAGTCCCTACTCTAAGTAATTTAATGTTGGGGCACTTCTAAAGCTGTAAACTTTTTCCAACTCTACATTGTACACTTTCACACAATGTCTTAAAAGTGTCTGCATCTTAACCTGTAAAAATAGTACATGCAACATCTACAAACTTGCTCCTGCTTTTCCATTTTAATTCAGCCTTTTAATTCTGATTCTCCTGATCATGTATGCCTGAGTGATTATAGCCAGCTCTACTTCACCCCGTAAACATGAGGATAAACAATTGTGTATCAAGTATCATTACTAAGAATATTCCTGTTTCTCAAGTCTCTTAGAGTTTCTGCATTCTTGACTCAAGACATTCTATCTTAGTGCTTAATTGTCCTAATTCAAGACCAGTTTATTGAGGGTGTGTTATGTACTCAGAAACACTAAGTAAGGTAAATGACATACTATTTAAGGTATAAATAATCTCATACTATAGATGGTATCCCTCAAAACTAAAGTAATTGCAACACATGTGGCCTATTTTGCCTATTCTTATGCCAGTATAATTTGTCCTGTGGAACAACATATGCAACAGGTTGTATAGATACAACCATACTATCCCTTAATAATTCCCATGTGCTTCTCTTAAATCACAACATTCCATTACAGATGAATCAATAATATAGAATGTTGCCTAAACTTATTCTTCTTATATTCTCAACTGAATGTACTAGGGTGGATAATGTACATGGATAAATGGAGGCACCATCCCCTGTTGCAAAGTCCTTGGGCCACTTGACTATGTTAAGCATGGATGAAATCAGAGATATTCTATAGAAACAGTGTTCATAAGTCTGAGATCTCACCTATGAATGTGGACCAAGTTGTCCTCCTATAATTATTTTAAGGCATGATACTAAAAGTTTTACAGAGGAAAGCAATTCCATAACCTTCAGAAATTAATTAAGCAATTCATTAATAGGATTTTTAATGCTCACTTGCCTTTTAAGAATATATAAATTAGACAGAAAAATGAAATAGCAAATTGCTATAATATAGGCTAAACTATAAAAGAAATAAAGGCTTAAAAATTTCTGGCCTAGCATTACTAAAACCTCTTGTAAATTGTATGATAAAATTATCAGTTTTACAAATTCAATTGCTCTCCATGATCTTACTGGTGTTAGCTTTGGCCAGTCCTTCACTTCTGCTTAAACTTTCCTGATTTTAAGAAAGAAAAGAAAAGGTAAAATGTGCAGGGACAGGTACCAGGGTGATACTTGGATATGAAAGAATATTAGGGTGCTTTGGAATGTGCTTTTTCAAACTGAAGATGTGACCAAGTGAAAAGAGTAAGGCAGGAATGCAAGGCCCTTAGTTCAAGCATAAGTGCTTGTGTAAAAACATACAGAATGAGTTTTTCTCTTAGTTTTCTCCCTATTCCATATAGGTGATTTCTAATTATTACAATATATGAGAATTATTAATTTAACTTACTATAACATGAAACCACTACAGTGTCATTCTAAAAATAAGGAAATTGAACCTTTATCTGAGGAAATATTTCAACAAGATTATATCAATAGAACTGAGGAAATTTGCCTACAGTTACATGGCTATTAAGAGCTATAGTTTGTGTTAAGTCCTAACAAATTGTTATAAGTTTTTTTTTATTGTGAAAATACTGTACAGAAGGTCTACTTACAATCACATGAGCAAGGTAATGAGTACATTTCTTATCAAGCATTGTTGCCTCCTCCTTTGTTTTATTTTTTTTGTTCATGTTGTACATCCCTAGATCTTTCCATTTTGAGCCATTCTTCTGATGAATACTTTTACTAAACAATTTATCTCTTCAAATATTCTAAATCCAATTATATAAGTACTCAAGCGTAAGTTATATTTTGGCTGTAAATGCTGCTAAGTGGAAGGTGGTAATGGTTCCTCAAAAACTGACTTGATTTATTGTCTTTAGTCTTGTCCCTGACTTGTCTCCCTGCTGGAATGTTGATTGCATAAAAATCTCCATTTTACTATCTCCACTGTGGTTTTCTTATACTTGCAGCATATTCTTTTTTTTAATTTTATTTGTGAACATACTGTTCAGAGGGGTTACAATTACATGGGCAGGATAATGCGTACATTTCTTACCAAGCATTGCAGCCTCCTCCTTTGTTTACCCTTCTCATCCCTTCCCAGCCTCCCCCCTCCCCCCTCATCCCAATCCTTCACCTCCCCCCCCCACACACAGACGTTGTAAAGCTCGTTTTGGACATGACAACTTGTACTTCTCATTGTTGCAACAGGTCCACCTGTATCCTTAAACGACTTGTTTTTCCCCATCTCCTCCACAAGTTATACTGACATCAAATATAGTGAAAGCAGAGGTTATACTGTGGGGGAGGGACATACAAAGCAACAAAGAAATAATCTTATAAATGCATTAGAAACACATGCATGAAAGAAAAAAACATTAAAATACATATCTAAGGGTTCATTTTCCTAACATCACATTATCTGACCTTTTCCGCTTGACTCATACATATACTAGATATACTTGCAGCATATTCTTTAAGGCTCATTGTCTTTCTTGGCTCCTACTTCTCTATAATCTCACGTTTGTGTTTTTACTTTTTGCTGCATATAACCTACGATTCATGTTCATTCTTTACTTTTCCACTCTCCCATCATTGCTTCCTGTGGTGGTATTTTATTTCCTGATTTTTGTGCATATAAATGATCCTTTCTTTTCTTTTAAAAACCTCAATATTCAGGAAAAAAAAGAATTTTATTCCTGAGTAAGTCCTATGAGGAAAACAAATTCTTTCTGAAACAATTAGAATACCCACTCTGTGGTATTTTCCCTTTCCCAAGTTTAAACTACTTTCTTCTCACAAGGACACCTCCATGAGCAGTGCCAAGATCCTTACTAGGAGATGTCAGTTAGGTGAGCTGGTGACTTTGGTTGGTTCTTAAATCCTCTGATGCCCACCTTCATTTACATCTTTTCACCTTATTGGAGTTATGTGATTATTCATGACATAAATTATTTGGTTTACCTAAATATAAGTATGTGGAAAATTGTATAATGCTACAGTTTGAATGTGTTTTTATTTCTTGAATTTCATATGCTGAAACTAAATCCTTATTGGGATGGTTTGAAGTGGTGGTGCCTTTTCGGAAATGATAAATTCACGAAGATGGACCTTATAAGAGGATAAGTGCTCTAGAAAGTGCTAGAGAGCTCTTTTGTGCCCTTCTGCTATGCAAGGGCATCCTCTTTCACTATGCCCGTTCCCTTCAATGTGAGAACACCTAGATGGTGTCATAAACATATAAAAAAAGGGACATGTTAATGTCTTGCTCTTGGGTTTCAGAGTTTCTAGGACTATAGGAAATGGAATGTGTGTGTGTGTATAGATATGTGTGTGTATATATATGTGTGTATATGTGTGTGTATATATATCCTAATGCATATATTAGTATATATAGTGTGTATGATATATATTATATGTATAACACACATAAAATATCATCTACTATCGGGTATTTTGTTACAGCAACATCAACAATATTACAATATTTTATTTCAGTACCTAGAGCTTACTAATTAGCTTGTTTTTGATAACCAAGAATGTTTTATCTTTACTTTGGGGGGATTTAACTCACGGCCTTGCATATATAGGACAAATGGTCTAATAGAGTTTCATGCTGTCTACCCAGAATACCTCAGAGTAAGGAAGTCATTTGATTTAAACACCTTAACTTTGCTCTAATCTACTCCAGGTAGAAAAAAATAAAGTTTAGAAAACAGCTTGAAAGATATTCAGAAACTATTTAGAAGTAAAGATGGTTAGATTCCCTAAACAGGGGGTGGGAAGGGATAGTGGAAGAACAAGGGAAGGGGTAACAATGCTTGACAAGAAATGTACTCTTTGGGGCTGGGAAGGTGGCTCAGTGGTAGAGTGCTTGCCTTGCATGCATGAGGCCCTGGGTTCGATTCCTCAGCATCACATAAGCAGAAAAAGCCGGAGTGGTGCTATGGGTCAAGTGGTGGAGTGCTAGCCTTGAGCTGAAGAGCTGAGGGACAGCGCCCAGGCCCAGAGTTCAAGGCCCATGACTGACAAAAAAAAAAGAAATGTATTCATTGCCTTACTCATGTAACTATAACCTCTCTGTTCATCTTCTTCACAATGAAATAAGATTTAAAAAAGATTCCCTAAACCTGTAAAAATATCCTATTAAAGTAGAATAAATAAAGAAATTGCAAACATCTAATTTCTGTAACTTTTGTGAATTTTGAGAAGCTATAACCAATAAGAACCATTGAAAGCAGTAAGAATCTTTGAAAACTATAATTCCGAAGATTTTCCAGAAAGTCTTACTATTTGAAAAATCAAGTATTGCTTTGAATACAACAAAATATAAAGTGTAGGATTGACTTGTTAGAACATAATGTATTTGATCTGAAGTTGGATTCATATTTCTCTTTATGTTTTTTTTTTCACAGGTCTCAGATACTCTAGGCACAAATTATTTGTTGCTCTGGAAGGATTCTAAATCATGGATAGTTGAAGTATGGCTACTTCACTTTACTCATTTTCACTGAATTTTACCTAGACCACAATATACTGAGATGTTAGTATAGCAATTAGTCTGGTAGATTTTTTTCTTGCTATTTGGAGACAGTCACTGTGCAGTGAGCCCAGTTCACCTAAAATAGTGAAGTAGACAACTGCTGTGCTAGCCACAATCAGTCTAATCTATTCACAGTAGGTCTTGAATGCAATAATGCAGGGAAGGTTACCTAGGGGGAGTGGAAAGGGCAGAGAAGTGTGTTTGATGTAACTGAACAGAAGCTATCAGATAATGTAATTTTTGTCTAAAAGGCAGGATTGATCAGGCATTCAGATACACACAGATGAAGAGAAAAATTGAGCAAACCAAGTGAAGCTGAAATCAGAATACCTTGGGAAAGCATTCGTCAAGTGGTATTCCCTGCCTAGCCAGAGGTTAATGGTGGATCCCACCATGGCTAGCCAGGCAACACACACAGACAAGCATGCTTCACACATGTACACACACACACACACACACACACACACACACACACCACATTGCATTGCCTGTATTATTTCATATAATACCTAAGTGCCACTAGTCAAATAGAGCATTACTTGAGATAGGAACTGAGTCAAGAGGTTGAATTGTGGCCACATATCCAGAAGCAGAAGTGTAATACTTGATTTATGTTTATTACTAGAGTTAAACTTAAGGTTCATTTTGAAAATGAAGCACAGGAGATTTATGAGAAAGTCCTATGTTCGCTCCTAAACAAACTGAAGGGTTGTCTTACATTTAGATGTAACAGGTAGGATGAGACTAAAAGTTACATTGGAAATCCTGGAATGGACATCTTGCGACTAGAACTTTATAGGGAACTATTTTTAATTTGCTTCCCAGTTGGAGGATGGAAATATGCTGAGCTACTATTCAAATAATTATGTTAAACATGTAAGAATATTTTTTGGTTGGTCATGAGGCTTGAACTCTGGGCTTGGGCGCTCTTCAGATCAAGGCGAGCACTCTACCACTTGAGCTACTGCACCACTTCCGGTTTTCTGGTAGTTTATTGGAGATAAGAGTCTCACAGACTTTTCTGCCTGGGCTGGCTTTGAACCGTGATCCTCAGATCTCAGACTCCTCAGTAGTTAGGATTACAGGCATGAGCCACCTGTACCCATCTTGTAAGAACCACTTTTATTTTCAGATGGCAAAGTTTCAATATTTTAATTTTTTGGCTATAGGAGGATTTGAACTCAGATTTGCTAAGCAGGTGCTCTATCCCCAACTCTTTCTGCTTTAGTATATTTTTCAGCTACATTCTTAACCTTTTATCAGTGTCAAGCTCAGATTATATTACTTCTGCATCCACTATCCACCTGCTCAGACTGAAGACATAGACTACCACAGAAATGAGGTCTTATTAACTATCTCCCCATGCTGGTTTGAAGTACAATCTGGCTCCTACCAAGCTGGGATGACAGGTATAAGTCAGCTGTGGCTGGCTTTTTAACATTAAAAATTATCCTTAAGTAGTTGTACAAAGGGGTTCTAATTCAATGTGTCAGTTTGTGAGTACAGTGCACCATGTTCAATGTCACATTTTCACTATTCCCCTACATCTCTCCCAACTCCAAACGTCCCCTCAACTTACCTAGTTCCATTTTCATATTTTTACATTAAGTGTTGTATTTCTCCACCTTTTCTCTTCATTTATCTACCTCCTGTTCCTTGACCTCACCCCATCCTTGAGAACATCCTTGCATTCATTATATTAAACTGTACATTAGTTGTTTAGAGGCACTACATCATTAGAATTTTTCTCAGCATATACTATATGTTAGTTAATATGATTGTGCATGTATGAATATGACCCTTTATATGATCATATATGTATATATTTATAATTTATACCTCACTTGTAAATATGAGAAAAAATGTGCTTCTTTCTGAACCCAATTTATTTCACTTAACACAACTGTTTCCAGGTCCATGCATCTCTGTGCAAATGATATAATAAAATTCTATTGTAAATATATTTTCTCCATCCATTACTCCTTTGTAAAGCACATGGGCTGTTCCTATAACTTGACTATGGTGAATAGTGCGGCAATGAACACAGATGTGCAAGTGTCTTTACTATATCCTGACTTAACAATTGTTTTTGGATAAATGTCCAAGAGTGGCCTTGCTGCTCATAGTTTAGTTATGTAAGAAAGACAAACTACTGGGCTGGAAAGGAGGCTCAGTGGTAGAGCGCTTGCCTTGCATGCCTGAGGCCCTGGGTTCAATTCCTCAGCACCACATAAGCAAAAAGAAAAA